>NC_081812.1:19252500-19852500 GCF_030704535.1 Vitis vinifera
TAATGTTGAGTTGGGTAGCAAAGCCTCGAAGTGACAGAATTGAGAATACACTCTATTATGCCCCTGCATGTGATGACTCGGATGAGGTACTTAGTATTATGATTCAAGGTAGTAAAATCCTAAACATTATGATGTGATGACCATGAATAGTAGACTTTTGTATGACTGATGAATTAACCACATATATGTCCAATTATGATCATATGTTTTACATTTCATACATTCTTTACATTTTATTATGATTATGTTGTGCTAGTTTTTTGTTAGGACAAAATTATTATATAATATATTTCATATTTTTTTTATTTCTTGTTTTGTTTTGTTTTTAGGTTTTTTGTATTCCCAAATTATCATATAATATATATTTCATTTTTTTTTATCTTGGATTCACCATTTTAATATTTGTGTATTATGATTATTTACTAAATTCTATGCTCATCTTAAAGAATTAATGTTTTTCAGGTGAAAACTATTGCATGCTGGTTAAGAAAGTGGAATAACAAATTAATTAAATAAAAAACATTAAAATATTTAATTTTTTTTATTGGATTAAAAATAATTTGTTAATATTAATCAATATAAATAAAATTAAATTTATTAATAATAAATTTATTTTAATTAAATTAATTGATATTAATATGTTACTTTTAATTAAATAAAAAAAATATTTTAATTTTTTTATTCAACAAAAAAACAAATACTACCTCATTTCAATGTTTTTCCTGATTAGATCTGGGAGATAGATGTATTTTAGTTGTTGTCAACTACACGGTATTTTGTAGTCTTTGCTTTTGCTATTAATTTATTTGTATTATTATTTAATTGGCATTATATAGTTCTAGAGTCCATTCAAGGCCTAGTGTTGTCCCCTAATGGTGGCGACAAAAGGACAATGGGACATGGGGGCAAGTTCGTAAAAAATAGTTGATATTGATAAGGTTAGGTCCTAAGCAATTAACTCATTGTCTTGCATTAATTTGCATTGATGTGATTTATGTCCTTAGAAAAATAATATTAAATACAACAACTTTGACAAATAAATACATTTAATTGTGGAATATTTATTGTAAATAGAAATTAGGTATATAAAGAAGTTGATAATTGAAACCGAAAATATCTGGGGATTATATTTTGAAGTATTTATGGTAAAAATATTTTTATTAATACTATTTTTATTAGAAATTATTTTATTAAAAATTAATTATTATTTAAATATAGATAAAAATTACTTTTAATGATTTTTTCATTAATTTATTATATTAAAAAAATTAAGAGAAGCACATTTCAAGTATTAAATCAAGAATAAGTTCAAATATATGATTTTTAAACTTTTGTTAAATATTTAATTTTTTATTAAAAAAAATCACTTTAACATTTTTAGAATTAACTTTAGGCATAATGTATAAATTTTATCATCTAACAATGGTCTTATTATATATTAAATAGAGTCACTTAGCTTATATGTCTTTATGAAAACATAAATTTATACAAAATCATTGAATACGTTTTTTTTTTGCTTTTAATGCTTCCATTTCTCACTATTATATATATTTTTAGAAAAAGTTTATTTTACATCCTATCAAAATTTACATTGAATTCCTTATGAAATAATGTCTATAAACAAATAACACGTCATTCCACTAAAATAGGTTGGAATGTCTGTATATCTAATTTATGCAAAGAAGATGTCCTATTCAGCAATCCAGGTTATCCCATATAACTTTCTAAAGCATTTCTCATATAATCGGTTTTTTTTTTCAAATTTAACTATTAGTAACTCCTATGTTTGAAACAAGATATTGTCTAATTAGTCCGTTAATTAAAAATGTTTAGAGAAATCCTATTGCTATTTCGCGAGGCAATCCACATTGATGTAATGAAAGTGAAGGGCCTACGATAATGACAAAATGCCCCAAACAATCGACCTGTTTGCAAAGTTGAGTCTCACAAAATCTATCTTCTTTGTCTTCAATTATATTCGAAAATAATTTATAAACCTTATTATGACCATCATTTATTAATGGTACATACTAAAAATAAATAAAATTTAAATTTAATATATTTAACTAAAAATATATAGAATTTTATACACATTAACCTCTTACATTTGTTTTAGAAATATTTTATTTTAAAAATCGTCTTTTCTACGTGTATCAATGGGCCATGTTGGTTTTTTCTTTTTAAAAGAAATTAAGTAGAATATTTGGGTTTGATGACCCATTAATATTCATAAATTAGTCAGAGGGGTTGATCATTCACCCTTGAAGATGGAATTTACAGTTGACAATGAATTTGGATTTTGTGTTTGATTGAATTAAGAATCCAAAACCAAAATCAATTTATCAGTTAGGAGTAGACCAATAACAACTTGTCATCTTCTATATGAAAAAGGTTAATTTTAAATGGAAAATAATTAAAATTTTAGAGTAGATATCATGAAACAGAGACATAAATCAATAATAACCGTTCCAAAAATTAAGAGCACTTTTAATACCATGGAGAGGAATCTTTAGCATTCCGTATAATATATCTATTTTTGTGATTATTGCAACAAATTAAAATAAACTCAAATTATTCCATAAATATATTAATTCCTCAAATAAACATACAGCAGTTTATTTCTACGTACTTTTGAGTGATGAGGCTTACAATTTTTAAAACATCAGAGAGAAACTTTTTTGGGTAGAGCCTTGAGTGGTTCCAACTTCCTCATCACCATGGCCAAATTCTCTCTCATGTCCATGGTCTCAAGAGTGATACTGCTGTCAAGTTGCCAGTCAAAATGGTAAACCAAGGACCCCAGAACAAGGTGCACCATCCGATGAGCTAATGGAACTCCCGCACACATCCTTCGACCGGCTCCAAAGGGGATCAGCTCGAAATGTTGACCCTTATAATCAATATGGTTTAAGTCTAAAAACCTCTCAGGCTTGAAGGACGAAGGCTCCTCCCACAACTCCGCTTCCCTTCCGATGGCCCAAACATTCACAAAAAGCTGTGTGTTTTTGGGAATATGGTATCCCATGAAATTGGTGTCTCGAACTGCCTTCCGAGGAACCAGAAATGGGATTGGAGGGTGCAACCTGAATGTTTCCTTCACGACAGCCTGTAAATATTGGAGATCATCAATGTGATTCTCTTCTAACTTACCGTTTGCTCCAACAACTCGACCAAGCTCAGCTTTAACCTTCGCCATGCATTCGGGATGGCGTAAGAGCTCCGTCAGTGCCCATTCAACCGTGCTGCTAGTGGTTTCTGATCCTGCCATGAATATTTCCTGCACCAATAGCCCTTTATGTCATTCTTTATTTTTTATTTGCATCAAACGGTTTTTCAAATTTTGGTTTTGTAAGTTATTATTTTTTCTGAACGATGGTGTCTTAATAAACAAAGTTACAAATTTTTAACCTTTTGTCTTCTTTGCTTCTTCTCTCTACCCCTTTATTTATTTATTTATTTATTTTTAAAAATTTATCTAAAAAAAAATTTAATGGAAAAACTATTAACAAAAGTATTTCATAGTTAAAGCATTTCAACTAGAGTCACAATTTAGCATAATCTAAGAATAATACTCACAATCAATCTACAAAATTGTTTGGAAAAATAAAATATTATTATTATTATTATTACCATTTTCTCTCCTAATTCTAGAGTAAATAAAATATATTTTAGTATCTTAAAATATCTGAAATTTTAATTATATAAAGTAAAATAATAATAATAATAACAACTTTTGATATTTTGAGGTATTTAAAATATATATGAAATTACTATTTTTATTAATTCCAGGTAGTAACAAGAAGAATGTGAGTTGACGACTTACCAGAATGATGATGTTCAAGTCCTTATCTGAAATTTGAGGTGGCTCATTCTTTCCACTTCCTTGGAAGTCAAGCAACACATCCAGGAAGTCCTTCTTATGGTCCTCCGCCGCCGGCCCTCGTTTTATCCGCTCTTGAACAAATCCAGAAGCGATTTTCATGGCTATTCCAAGGTCACGCTCCGCCTTCTTCCTTAAGCCCTGTGGGTCCATCCATCTCAGCCATGGAAAAAAGTCCGCAAAGTTGGGATGGCCTGACCACTCCATAACCCTGACCATAACCTCGAAGAACTCCGACCCCTCCTTGGATCCTGGATGCAGCAGGTCACATGACAGCATCAGGTTTCCCAGCATGTTAAATGACGCCAGAAAGACGAAGTGAGCCACCTGAATTCCACGCCCCTCTCCTCCCACCCCACGCGCCTCCTCTTCTATCCATGACAACATGTCATCCACACATTTTCTACGTACCCCGGCAGTCTCGTTGATCCGCTTCGTAACCAGCATCTCCATCGTCATCAGACGCCTCAAGGAGCGCCAGTGTGGGCCATATGGAGCCAGGGCCAAGGAGCTTTCATGGTACCCCTGAGCGCGCATGGTTTCGGTGATGGTGCGGTCCGAGAAACAGAGGTCCTTGTTCTTGAACAGTTCAGCTGCCGCCTTCGAGGACTGAACCACCGTCGTCTTTATAGCTCCTAAATTCAGCCACACAACGTCCCCGTACTTGTGTCTCAGCCCCGCAAGGGTTTCGTGTGGCATTGCTCCCAGATCGAACATGTTCCCGAAAACCGGCCATCCCGGCGGTCCCGGAGGCAGCCGTACTGAACCCGACCTTCTCCTGCGAAGTAGGAGGAATAGAACCGGGATTACAAGGATGATACACCATAGAAGAATATTTGAAGCCCAGTCGGCCATGATGCCTTCAAGGAAGCATGTGACCTCCATCTCCCTTATGTAAGCGGAAGCATGACCCCAGAGCAGTCCTTTGTTAAATTGTTGTGTGATTTGAGTAATTGTGAGACCCTCTTGCGATCCACGCACTGCACCAGTAGTTTGGAATAGTCTGTTCCTTAGATCATCGAAAAACACCTGGTCAGCTGAACCCTTGAATTGCCACGTGCCTCTCTCGTGTAAGACTGTCGACACGATCCTTATTACTCAAATTGCATCAAATTGTGGCAATATCCCACTATATCTGGGTGAAAGTGACTTTGATCTTATTTATTTATTGTTAATATGTCATTCCCTATTTTTATTTTTCATGGCTCGCAAGTTGTGCCACATATTTCAAGTTCCGTGATTCATGTGATAGGTGAAAAATCTTTATATGAGATCGGAACTGGTCCACTGGAGACAGCAAACACATTTTATAAGGGCGTCAGCTGTCCATGAATTTTCAAATCCTAATCATCATCATCATGTCTGGACTGGTCAACTGTTATATCAAATATTAATAGCTTTAACTTAAACATCTATTTTTTCATATCACCGGCTTCCATATTATATTACCACATCCTCTCAAATTATTAAATTTCTGTCCTCTTTTGTAACTTTCAAAAGCAATATATCATTGGTTTTGGGGAAAGTCCTCCTGCTCGGGCTCTTGAGGGAAAAATTCACGTAATTAGTCCTAAAATGCTTCGAGTACGTAGTTAACCATACTAACCAGGTAAAAATCCTCAAAGGGCTTAGAATCTTAGATTTTATAAAGTAAAATCTCTTAGCATCTATCCATGCAAGTCCATTAGATTTGTTGGTTTCTACGAAATAGGTCAGAAGGGATTGAAGTGCACAATATAATTATTATCCATATTCATAAGAACTAGGGTATTAAATTATATACTGATCAACACAAACCAAATGTTTGTGAGTGCGATTTAAGTTGTACTCTTATAAATATGGATAAATCATATTCATTAAGACACGAACTAGAGTCCTACTACCTTAAGCATAAACCAAAGTCATGTTCTAATAAATATAAATAAAATCGTGTTCATAAAAACATTGATAGAAAATGTTTTCACATGAATTTAGTTATAGGGACTTAGAGAATATTTTCTGTTGTAAACTACTTTTATCTATCAGAAAAAATGATATGGGTATTCAAAGAAAAAAGATATAAAAATTAAGGAAAATTCTAGAAAAAGTTAAATGAAAAATTAGTGTAACAACATGCAGCTCCTTATGCCATATGAGGCTTGGACATATGCACCAAGCGAACTTCCTACTTTTGCTTTAGAATATACTCTACATTTTAGAAACAATTGCTGATTGAATGATTACGTCACCAATTTTATTTTTTATAATTTATTTATTTTTATAATGTATTAGTTCAGCCATTGACAATTTGTTAATTTGATAATTAACAAATTATTCCTTGATAATTAATTTGTTAATTTGAGTCACAGCCATGGAAAAAATAAAAAATTCGTAGGGCATTAGGTCAACAGAAAACACCACCCCCAGCACCAATTTCCATCCAAGATGTACATTTGTTTATTTTTATTTTTTAAATGGTATGATGATGGCAGGTGGCAACTGATTCATCTTTTACATTTAAATAGCTAAATCATGCTTGACTCGTTTTATAATTGCGTTAAACTCCCACCTGCTCCTTGACTAAAAGACTCACCAAACGCCAATTCACCTACCCTTTTGAATTTAAAATAAAGTATTACTATTAAATGTTACATAGCTTATTTACTAAAATCGGAAATTATTAATTGGCTGAAGTTGGGCTTGTCACTTTTTTCTTTTTCTTTTTATTATTATCATGAAAGGAGACTACGAAATATAATACCTACAAATACATTGAAAGAGGTGTCATAATAATCTTTAAAACTAAACTTTCTAACATCGTAAAAAAAATTTGACCATCAAATGATTGAATCTAGATTACAAATACATTTCTTAATTAAACAATATGTTGTTTTATTCGTTTTCTTATAAATATGACAATGATCATAAATATATAGATCTTGAGATAACTTTTAAATATCCTCAATCAATAACATAATAGAACTAGGAATAATATATATATATATATATATATATATATTTTATTATAACAATCTATAACCATTTTCAAGTAACCCTCAATCTCTATGTTCAAGAACTCGTTGTTCTTGGCAGCTAACATGTCATATCTTAAAGTCATATATTCTGTAATAATTATTGAAACATTACTTATATGTCTACTAGCAGTCATTTTTATAGTCCATTAGAGTCTCTAATAACCCATCCTGAAGCACTGTTATTCTCTATCCTTGAAGCATCAAAATTTAATTTGAATCTTCCATTAATTGGAGAAATCCAACGAATCAATTTTTCAACCAATCGAGGGACTTTGCATCATTTGGTTTGAAGATATGAGTTAATCATATAATCCTGAAGATTTTAGAAGTTTAAAGTCGTTTTCTCAATTACGAGAAAGGGGTTGGGTTGGATCTTCTTAAATAAAACTTGATTTCTATGAATTCATACATTTCACAAGATAATGGAAATTTTTTCTATAGAATGCTTGTAAATTTTGCAATTAATTTTATAGTTTTTATACATTGTTTCAAGCTAAGATGGGAAGTCGCCTTCATAGAAGAGAGGTATAGGGAAATTATACTTAATACGCACTACAACAAAGTACATGATCATGGATGAAATGTTTTGTCTCCAACAATATGCCTTTTGTAGCCAAAAGGCTTTCCTAACGAAAAGTTTCGTCTCGTTCATTGTCTCGATATTTGTGTCACCCTATGTTTTTGGAGATGAATAATTAACGTTTGTTACGAAAATATAT
The DNA here is from genome assembly GCF_030704535.1 of Vitis vinifera. Taxonomy (NCBI): domain Eukaryota; kingdom Viridiplantae; phylum Streptophyta; class Magnoliopsida; order Vitales; family Vitaceae; genus Vitis; species Vitis vinifera. Next base: position 19,260,114 of record NC_081812.1, read on the forward strand.
TTATGACAAAACAAAATTTTGTGGCCGACACTATTTGGAAACGAGTTTTTTTTGTGGCCTAAGATAAAATGTTTCGTTTGGAATTAGATTTTCAAATATCGAGTAAACTATTTGGTAACAAAATATTTCATTTGGCAACAAAAAAATTTTGTCACTACATGTTACTTTGTACATTAGGAGAAACTATTTTCATCTCCATTATGTTGACACATGGTTTCTACAACGAAATAATTTTATCTCCATATATTTCCACTTACATTTGGGGAGGAAATATTTTCGTCTCAAATTGTTGACAATTAGTTTGGGTAACAAACAAATTTTGTCTCTAAATGTTTCAATTACAATTGGAGACAAAATGATTTCATCTTGAAAAACTAATAATGTTTAGGCAATAAAATAATTTTATCTTGAATTCATATAGGAGATGAAATAATGAAACAAAGTTCCTCTTTGTATTATTTTCGGATGAAATAATTTCCTCTCTAAATATAATATTATTGTTAATTTTTAAAATTTTAAATAATCCTATTGAAACCTACATAAACCTATATGATATTGAACGATTTCAAATATACAATGATATTATATAAATAAAACATTTAATAATGTAAAAATAGAATAATATATAGAAAATAAGTAAACATTAAAACATTTGTTTCATCAATGCAAAACATACGTGCAAATAACATTGTCCAAGTACCATTCGAATATTGTCTAAAATAAAAGTGACCAATAAATAATAGCAAACCACATAATAATATCAACTCGATGGTGACGGTGGTGGTTGGGAAGTTGAGCTAGAATGAGGTGGTGGTTGGTTAGAAGTGTTGGTTTGTTGTGGCATCAAAGTCTGGATCATTGCCTTTAATTCCTCCAATTGAGTGGTAGCTGTTGTTTTAAACTCCTCTAACTTTGTGATTTGTTGTCGTAACCTCTCTGTTTCTTCATCAGGAAATTCAGTTGTAGTCGAACGCTTAAGTCGTGACCCATATCCCAAACCTCGAATATAACCTGATCGCTTCCCTAGTACTCTTTGAGTTATCTCCAAGTCAGAGATAGGAGTATCTCCATCTTGGGTACTCTGCTCTTGAAGCTTACGCATCTCTTCCTAAGAAATATAGTTTTCAATTAGTGAACATGTTACATAGCATATAATGAAAAGAAAATTTTAATTTTTGCAACTACAAGTAACATGACTCTTACATATCGAGATTTAGCTGTGTCATTGATCCATCCCTTACTTTCATTGTAGTGAGTGGCACGAAATAACTCCACTTCCCCTTGCAACTCTCCAGTGGCAACACTCTTTTACATGCACATAAAAAAATAATTTAGTTATTTTTAAAGATAAGTAATAAACTCTCTTTTCAACTTTCTAGGTGGAACATGTCTTTTAAATAAATAGTATAAAATAAAACTATTATTTTAAAGATATAATTTAGAAAAATATGTCATACCATTGAATTATGCTGACGATGAAATGCAAATGGTTTAGATCCACCACGATGATTGAATGGAAGCTTTTCACGATTTTCACTATTTATAGTAGCCCTTTTCTACACAATAATATTACTAAAAGAGTAAGTAAAAGAAAATGAAACAAATTATAGTAACCTAAGAATTAAGAAAATATGTTAAATAAAAACTTTACAAACAATGAAACATGTAATAAAATGTAGTCTTTCTACCACGATTTTTGTAAAATCTTCTCCATTATTTATACTATATATATATATTCTCATATACAAAATGTTAATTTTTGGTAATAAACCAACATTCCAATACATATAACATTTCAATAATTCATGGTAAACAAACATTCTAATATAATATTTTAATTATTCATAAGGAACCAACAATCCAACACAACATTTCAATTTTCAACTTGTTTCAAGTGACAAATTCCTACTTTTTTACTTCAAAATATACCAAATACCAATGATCAAGATGCTCTAGTATACCCACACAACATCAAATATGTTTACTATTTTATATGTAATTATGTTAAATATGCACAATACCTTAAATTTTTCAAGAGAAAAAAGATTGCACAAGTAATCCCAATCTTCTTGTGTGACATCATCTGGCGGGTGCAAACATGCCTCCTCCACTGTCTCAAACTGCTTAAAATGCTGGTGAAGATCATATCTATATGTTCGATAACGTTGTCCCATAATCTCATGCACATACTTAGTAATGTATGTTTTTGACATATCTAGATCAAATTTTGACTAAAATTTAAAATAAAAATAAAATAAAAAGCATTATAATGTGTTAGTATAATTATAGATTAACTAATTAATTAAAACATTTTTAACTAATAAGAGCTCTTACTAAAAGGCGATCAACTAATGGTTGTGTATCCATAGCTGGAATAGCTGACCATTTCTCGAATTGTAGTGGAGCAAATTTTCTTATGAGATAGCCACACTCATTAGAAAACTTTGCAGATTTATCACTATCTTTTGGTCTTCCACTCTCTGTGTTGAAATCTAACTTGATTTTCCCTGACATTTGTACAATAGTATCTGTGCCCTTACCTCTTGTAGGTCCACGACCCTTCTTTAATGGTGGATATGAATCTACAATTTAAAAACAAAGTTAGAATGCATAGTTAATGATAAAAATAAAAACAAAAACTTAAAAAATGTATTCTTACCAGTGCTATTCCTAACTATTGTCTGCATTGATGATGGCATATTACTCTTAGTAGGAGTAGGAGTTGAAGAAATTGGAGGAGAAGGAACAGATGGTGGTGGTGGTGGTGGTGGTGGTGGTGGTGGTGGAGGAGGAGGAGGAGGAGGAGGAGGAGGAGAGACAACCCTAATAGTGGTTTTAGTATGATTATTCATATTCTTGGGGGGAGCTCGAGACTTAGTGTTAGAAGTATATTTAAGGCGACGTCGATTTCCACGCTCCATCTATGATAATACTTCCTGCACTAAATTCAATTAGACAAATACATAGTTACATAAAATATTTTCATTTATATTCTTCAATTCCGCATAAGATGTGATAAATGAGATTTTAAAAAAATTTAGTTTAGGGGATACATCATGTATATGCATTAAATAAATAACTCAAATTGTAATGAAATAAAAACAATAAGATGATAAACAAGAAAAGTCTAACTGGAATTGATATTAAAATAATAAAACTAACTATCACTATCACTATCACTATCATGATCTTCTTCATCACTATTTTCATTATCCTCACTACAATAGTCTACAAGTGTTTCATCTTCTTCATCTTGGTCATTTATGAAAGCAGTTAAATCATCATTTTCAAATCTTCTCCCATGATCAGCCACATTTTCAATATCAATATAGCTTGGATCACCATCTGCCCTTTGATATTGTAGAACATTACAATCTTGGTTTACTGACCAAACAATATCAGTTGAATCATTTTCTTGATATGTTTCTTCTATTGTTGGATCTTCATTATCATTTTCACTATCATTTGTTGTAGTTTGCTCTGGGACATCAAATATGTGTCTATGAAGTACTTTTTGCACCACTTTCCAACTTGATCCTAACTTTGGATCATTTACGTAAAAGATTTGTTGTGCTTGGCTTGCAAGAACATAAGGATCTTCTTCATACCACTTATTATCCACATTAATGCACCTAAGGACACCATCATCTTGCAATCTCTTTTTATTGGGATCAGTATCAAACCATTCACACTTGAATAGAACAACTTGGTTGTTGAAGATATAATCTAACACAACAACATTCAGCAACACACCATAGAAATCAATCATATCCTCATAATGGTCACCCAATACAAGAACACCACTATTTTGAGTTGTGTGTCGATCATCTCGATCTTTAGTGTGAAATCGAATTCCATTTACCACACAACTATGATATAAAGATACTCTACGATCAGGTCCAGAGGCTAATGAATACAACTCATCAGTAGCTTCTGGTGATCCTTGATGGCGTAATATTTTCATCTGCATAATTGATAAGATATGTAATTAAGAATATCATTCTAATTAAATTTGTTTAAGAGAAAAAATGTCTTGAGATATACATACATGATTCGCAAACCACTTTGGGAATAGCTGTTTTTGCCTTTGAAATAAATTATCATTGGTTTCCTTTTCCAAATGCTCCATGTGTTCACTAGTTGTACACACTTTTGTTAGTACATTGCATTAATTAGCTATTGAGTCATAAATAATTATAAATGGTTGCAAAAATAATTTTATGTCTTACCATAAATATGATTGTAGTTCTTTACAGTTGTTCAAGATATACCAGTGAGCTTTCTCTATTTCGGCACGAGAGAACTCAAGTTGTTGGTAACTTCCAAATGGGCGAGCTCTTTGAGAAAAAACAGAAAACCCATTTGACTGATCATTCAAATCATCAACATTTCGATCTGGTCGATTAAATTTAGTCTCAATTCCAAGAAGATATTGAGAACAAAATGTTAATGATTCATTCACAATATAAGCCTCTGCTATTGAACCTTCTAGGTAAGCCTTATTTCTTACATAACTCTTATAAGTCGATAAAATCCTGAATAAAAACAAAGGTCATTAAAACATTATTCAAATTGTTAAAGAAATTAATTTTTAAAATTGAATATAAAGTTTATAAATATTACCTTTCAATAGGATACATCCATCTAAGTCCAACAGGTCCAGCAAGTTTTGCCTCATGTGGTAAATGTACAAGTAAATGTACCATAACATCAAAAAAAGCAGGTGGAAAGATCCTCTCAAGCTTACAAAGAATCAACACAATATCATGTTCTAATATTTCCAAATCTTGTATCCTCAATGATTTTGCACATAACTTTTGGAAAAAACATGAGAGTTCTGTAAGTGTTGTACTAATATCCTTCCTTAGAAATTTACGGATTCCAATTGGGAGAAGTCGTTGGAGCAACACATGGCAGTCATGACTTTTGAGACCTAATATCTTTCCATCTTCTATGTTCACACGCTTTGAAATATTTGCGGCATATCCATCAGGAAACTTGATTGATTTCAAAAAAGCACAAAATTCTCTTCTTTCCATTGATGTTAATGTGTAGCATGCATGAGGCTTCAAGTATTTGTTACCATGCAACACTAAATGCAACTCCTTTCTTATTTTCATGTCTTGTAAATCTAGTCGAGCTTTATATGTGTCCTTTGTCTTCCCTTCAATATTCAACAGTGTCCCCATCACATTGTCACATACATTTTTCTCAATATGCATAACATCAAGAATATGTCTTATACTTAATTTTGACCAATATTCCAATTCAAAAAATATACTTCTCTTGGTCCAATTTAATTCACTAGGTAATCGCTTCCTTTTCTTATCTTTTTTGTTTAGATTCTTACCCAAAATAACATGATCAACATTTTCTAATTGCTTCAATATGTCATCACCAGAAAAACTTTGGGGTGCTGGATTCATTTCCAACTTACCATCATGCAATCTACTTTTACGCCAAGGATGATTAGTCGGCATATAACGACGATGGCCCATATAACATATTTTGCTTCTCAATGATTGAGATGATGTGTCAACATTGCAAACAGGGCAAGCCATGTAACCTTTGGTACTCCAACCGGATAACATGCCATACGCAGGAAAATCATTTATTGTCCATAAAATTGCTGCATGCATTTTAAAATATTGACCAATAGAGACATCATAAGTCTCTATGCCATCATGCCATAACTCTTTGAGTTCATCAATTAATGGGCGTAAGTAAACATCAATTTCTTTTCCAGGAGAATGTGGACCCGGAATCAAAAGTGACATCATTAAGAATGGTTCTTTCATGCATTTCCAAGGAGGCAAGTTATATGGCACTAGTATAACAGGCCACATACTATATGAGTGACTCATGTTACCAAATGGATTAAAACCATCTGATGAAAGACCTAACCTCACATTTCTTGATTCACTACTAAAAGAGGGGTACATTCTATCAAACGACTTCCATGCTTCAGCATCAGCCGGATGCCTTAGCACACCATCATCTACTCGCTTTTCTTTATGCCACCTCATATCACTTGCTGTATGCCTTGACATAAATAGTCTTTGTAATCTTGGTTTAAGAGGAAAAAATCGCAAGCTTTTATGTGGGATTTTCTTGCCCTTTCCATCATTAATCTTATATCGATCCTCATCACATATAGGACATTTATCTAAAAATTCATTTTCTTTCCAAAACAATGCACAATCAAACTTGCAAGCATGAATTTTTTCATACCCTAAACCCAAATCCCGTAACATCTTCTTAGCATCATACGTACATGATGGAAGATTTGTACCTTCAGGAAATATCTCACTTAACAATTCAAGTAACATATCAAATGATTTATTACTCCAATGGTTAAGAACCTTTAGATGCATCAATTTAACAATGAATGTCAAAGATGAAAATTTAGACCCCGTAAACAACTTTTTTCCAGCTTCACCTAACAACTCATCAAAATGTTTGGTCTCTACATTAGTTGTCTCAGATGTAGCATCTCTATTTGGTATTGGGCCACAAACATCACTCAAAAGTTCAATCATTTCATCATCGTCGTCAACATCATCATTAACAGTAAAAGTTTCATGATGATCTAACCTATTAGGACCACTCATATCATTTCTTTCATTGTAATCAACACTAACTTTTTCTCCATGAAAAATCCATCTTTGATATGTTGTGGCTATTCCGTATTTATATAAGTGGGTTTCAATGTCATATATGGATTTCCAAAATGCATTCTGACAATGTTTACATGGACAACGAGTCTTTCCATTTTGATCCACATGATTTTTTGCAACTTGAAGAAATGTTTTAACACCAGTTGCATATTCATCTGACAATCTATTGCAAAGATTCATCCAACTTTTATCCATTAGTCAAACCTGTATGATGCAACTCTTATTCAATTATTTTTTAAATTGTAAAAGCATATAAAATATAATATTAAAGCAATATTAACCTTAATAACAACAATAATACAAATATAGATATTTAATCTTATTCAATTATTTTTTAAATTGTAAAAGCATATAAAATATAATATTAAAGCAATATTAACCTTAATAACAACAATAATACAAATATAGATATTAAATCTTATTCAATTATTTTTTAAATTGTAAAAGCATATAAAATATAAGATTAAAGCAATATTAACCTTAATAACAACAATAATACAAATATGAATATTTAATCCTATTCAATTATTTTTTAAATTGTAAAAGCATATAAAATATAATATTAAAGCAATATTAACCTTAATAACAACAATAATACAAATATAGATATTTAATCTTATTCAATTATTTTTAAAATTGTAAAAGCGTATAAAATATAATATTAAAGCAATATTAACCTTAATAACAACAATAATACAAATATAAATATTTAATCATATTCAATTATTTTTTAAATTGTAAAAGCATATAAAATATAAGATTAAAGCAATATTAACCTTAATAACAACAATAATACAAATATGGATATTTAATCTTATTCAATTATTTTTTAAATTGTAAAAGCATATAAAATATAATATTAAAGCAATATTAACCTTAATAACAACAATAATACAAATATAGATATTTAAGTGATTAATTGAATGTCTATAGTAAATAAAATCAGATTAATAGCATTTTATTAGAACTATTAAAAGAGATGAAAATTTAATTAATAAAAAGACTATTTATGTAACTAATAACATACCTAAAAATATAAAGTAGTGATAACATACCTGATTTGCTTTTTTTTCAATGTTGTAGAACACCAAGATCAGCAACAGCAGCAGCCTATGATGAGCAACAGAAGTAGTTGATGGCAGTCCGTAGTGATGGACAATGAATATGATGACGGGTTTGAAATAATGGAGATGTTATTTAAGGAGAAGCAGGATGGAGGATTTTTGTGGAGAGTTTAGGAAAGCTTTTTATTCTGATTTCTTTTTTTTATTTTTGTTTCCATTTAATATTTTACAATTTTTTTTTTTTTGATAGGCAATTTAATATTTTACAATATTACTTACCAATTCTTTAAATATTTTCCAATTTTGAAGTAAAATATTTTTGGATAGTTTTTTATAACCAACGAGAACATAGCAAACCAAATTGCTCTATTATACCCAACAAACACACAATAAAACCAAACCAAAAACATAAATTATCACCAGAGAGCAACATACTACCAAAAAAAAAAAAACGACATGTTACCAAGAAAAAAAAAGCCTTCAACACAATTTTTTTTAGTTGAACCCGAGAAAAACAATACCTAGAGCGTGGCAACTCACGCGGATTCTGCAGAGCCTCCCGAAGAAATTGATCCATTTGGTTGATAGAGTCCTCAGAAATCATCCCGGAACCAACCAGAACCATCGAAGACGACAAAGCCGGAGCAGAAGCAAAAGCTGAAGCTGGTACCGAGGCATCGAGAAAGGAAGAGGAAGAGGAATCTTTCTTGGATGATGAAGAGGAAAGCATCAATTTGCTCATTCTCTCGTCCAAATCAGTGACCTCCCAAGACTCAGGGGCTCCAAGATCGTGGATGTAAAACATAATGTTGTGTTTTTCAGATCATGATTTGCAGGCAAAGGTCGTGAAATTTTAATCCAATGGTACAAAATCAAAGCAATCCCTAGAACAGATCCAGAATACACAGGAAGCAAAAAAAAAAAAAACGAGAATGAATTTTCCCGGAAATCGAATGAGGGATGGAATTTCTTGGAATCAAACGGAGGTAACAAAAAAAGAAAATAGTAGTAATAAAATTAATTAAAACCACCTAGTCACCAGCATCTGGGAGGAGGAGGAGGCGGCGGCACTGACCCGACGTAGCTCAACAATGCAATTCTGCGGCAGCAGATTCAATACGCCGATGGGAGCTTTCTCCACTTGCAGACGAATTCGGATTCGACGTCCTCTCCGGCGACGGCCACGACGACGACCAACCAGTGGCTCTCGCGATTGATGAGCAACGTGGCCGCCCAAAACGACAACGTTCAGTTGTCTAGCGGGTCCGTGATTGCTGCTATATTGGCAGATTTGAACGGTAATCAGGAAAATCAAACGGAGGTTGCAAAAAAAGAAAATAGTAGAAAGGGGTTCTCTGGTATGTAATAACATGATTAGATTAGTACCTGCGAGGATTGAGAGTGGAAGAGGAAAATAGGGCCTTTTTAGGGATTCTCTGGTATGGAGGGCAACTTTTAAAAAGGGGTTCTTGATGCCCGAGTGAAAAAGTGGTTGGGTGGCCCTTTTGATTTTTAAATTTAATAGAAAGAAAAAAAAAAAAAAGACAAATCATGAGAACAAATATAAATAATTATTAATTATCATCTTTATTTTGATTAAATAACTACCATTCAAATTTCGGTTTTTTTAGAAAATATTTTATAAATTAAAATTAATTTAATAAGATAAATTATTAAATATTTTAATTATTTAAATTAATTAATGTTAATGGAAAAAGTTGTTACTACATATTTTTAATAAAATTTTAGAAATTAAATCTCAAATAAAATACTTTATATAAATTAATTTAATTTTTCATTTAAAATGTAATAAAAACATATTTTAATAAAAGTATTTTAAAATTTTTAAAATAAATATTATCTTCAACAAAATGGGTTCCTTTCATCTAAAAATATGATAAAACCACATTAATCTTCATTTTCATATCAAAGACTATTACAATGTCAATTGTATTATATTTATGTATAAATTGTTTTTATTCAATAAATCAAATATTTCTTAATTCAATTCTAATTTTATACACTTCCAAAATTCATATTTATTATTCTTAAAATTCAAATATCGAATCTATCGATATATCTCAATCTACCAATGTTTTTCTTTTTGATCATATCTATGTCAATTACACTTACAAAATAACTCTAAAATGTGTATTCTTGCTTATTAATTTTATCATTTTTTGGAGTTTTTCCAAGCATTCCTATGAATTTTAAATAATTTTTGCTCCACCAATATTTCTCTGATATTTCCAATATATCCGTGAAATGGAAGTACCGATATATCTGTAATTACTGATAATTTCATTCTTGATTCTAATATATATATATATATATATATATATATATATATATTATAATAATAACATTATCACATTATTTCTAAATAATATTTACTTTCTTTAATAATAATTGTGTTGTTTCATGAATATTAAAGTATCATGAAACTTTCTCAAAAAACAAATAAATCATGTTAAGTATTCAATAGTATAAATAAATTTAAAAGTGATAAATTTATTTTGAAAATGGAAAATGCATTTTAATGGGGATGAAATAGTTTTGTCTCCAATATTGAGTTTTTACAATAAAACAATTTCTTCTCCAATAATTCTCTTAGTTCATTCATCTAGTGGTATTAGGACAATATTTTTGTCTCCCATTATTAGGATTTTTCTCTCCAAAATTATTTTACAACAACATAATTTTGTTACCCATTATTTACCTTTTGGGACGATACTAGCTTTTTGTCTCCCAATATATTTTGCACCATGAACTATTTTGTTGTTAAAAATTATGATGTCGTCACAAATAATTTGGCCTCATTTTATATTCAACTAAAACTTTAGACACAAATTTTCGTAACAAACTCAAATTTCGTCTCCTAATATCATCTTTAGAGATGAAATTATATTCATGGCCAAAAAATTTGTGGCTGAAGGTCAAATTTCTTGTAGTGACGATCCCAAATTCTTTGAACAAAAGGACAATATTTGAAAATATAGTTAATATTCTCAACATTTTATTTGCATAGATAACACATGTTTGTAATTTCCAACCTTTTAAATATTAAAAACTCACAAGTAGGGAGGACGTCTTTAATAACAAGCCATGGGAAAATTTTTATTTTTGGTAAAAGATTTGACTTCCAAATCCAATGCAACATTTTTTATCTAGGGTGCATCGAAGGCTTTTTCATTGCCCAAGTTGCTTATTTAAGAGTAAACTTACCATTTTGAGAAAAAATCCAAAAAATCCTATCCTCAATGGGAGAATAAGGGATTGGAATTGCTTTAACATATGCTAAAATATTTGATGGAAGGAATGTTGAAATAACTTGGAGATTCCATTCCTTGGCATCCTAATTTAGAAAATCATGCACTTTGGCATCCCAATTGATGTAATGTAAGTTATTTTCATCCACAAAAGACACAAGAGGCAACGTATATACCCAGTAGTCTATCCAGAAGTAGACTTTTCTACCATCTCCTATACACCATTTCAAGCCATACAATTTACGTTGTTAGGCTTGTTCAAAATATACCAGGATCTGGTGGGGTTGGGCTAAAGAGCCCTTGAGTAATGCATAGATGATGCATTAGTTATAGCCCAATTCGATTTTAGCCTTGGACACAAAGCCTCGGACCTCATTGTGGATTGTTTATATAACGTAAATGTAACCATAGGATTTAAGTTATACAATACCAAAAACTATTAAAAAATTTGGTATTTATATAACGCAAATATAACCATAAGGATTTAAATTATACATACCAAAAACTATTTAAATATCATTATAACGTTTCTGATGGAGAATCAATAATAAAAAATTATTCTCATGTTTTTCATAGACATAATTTTGTACTTGCTTGTACACGATATTCATTAGGGTTTTGCATTTGTTTGTTGATGGGATTCGTTTTAAGAAGATATTGAGGTTTGTGTCTTTACGAAGACGAATCTCCTACTAAAGTCTCAAGCTCGAATAACTTATATTATCTGATGCAAGTTTTTCCTAGCCACTTCACTTGTACTCTTTTTCTTGGTTATAAACACAATGGTTAAGGAGTTTTTAGACAAGAAAAATATTTATTTTTATGTGTTTTATTTTTGCAGGCTACTTGCCTATTAGTGAGTGTGTTGCCGCATAATGCCACGTGACTAGGGGAATGTGGCTAATTATTTTTTACATCATTTTTTGTGTCTCTAAGAACTCGGGTCTTCATTTTAAGGACTTGTTTTTATTTATTTATTATTTTTTAATTGGGATAGATCATTTTTAATTTACTATTAAGTTTTTTAAATGTTGTAACAAAAAAAAAAATCTCTTTTTTATCATAGATTTATCATTATATAGTATTATCCTTGCCACATGTGGTCTCATCATTCAACCATAGGCTTTGTCTTCTCGAGGAATTCGGGGTTGGGCTCGTGTTCCTTTTAAAGCAAACCAAAATAATGCTTATATTCATGCGAACACGAATTGCCTTCTCCATGGCACAAGAGACTTATTGATCAATCCTAAACTTCACATGTTAAAGTTTCCAACTAAAGAATATGACTAACCCTCTCCTATTTTTCTCACCTATATGTTCGTCTCTAGAGAATTTATAGGTGAGAAAAAATTATTTAACTTGCCATTTTGTGCCATTGGTGAAGCTCATTGCCCCTAAGTGAGGTTTTCTAGCTACATTGTGATGCCACATGGTATAAGGATAATGACTAGTGCTTAATTTTTCAAATGTTGATAGGAAATGATTAACTTGAATCATCATAAACTTGTCTATGGGACTTTTATGCTTTTAGGTACATGACCTTTTAGCTCGTGTTATTAGTAATACTGATTCTTTTACCCTTCTTCTAATGTTAAGAACTCAAAGTCTCCATTTTTTGGATGAATCAATTCCTTATATTTTATTTATAGTTTATTTTTTAAGTTTTTCAAAACTCTTAATTAACGTTTTTTTTATATTATGGTTTATACAACTTCAAGAAATGTGTGATACTTCAACTTTTTGTTCTGAAGTCAAAATTATGATCATAAAGTGTACACAAGTTTAGAAAGCACACAATAGTCCTTTGATTTTTCTTTGGCCTTTTCAACTTTAAGTGAACTGTATAGCTTTGGATGGACTTTTCAACTTTTGAAAGTATACAATCTCCCCTTGAATTTTTTTGTTGGATCTTTGACTATAGGTGGACATTTTGTCTTGGTGGGCATTTTGCCTTTGTGAGCATTTTGCCTTGATTGATCATTCACTTTGGTTAGACATTTCACTTTATTTGGGCATTTCATCTTTATGGATATTCACCTTGCTAAACATTTTGTTTTTATAGGCATTTCACCTTGGCTTGTGAATATTTCTCCTCAATTATGCATCTCACCTTAGTCGGGGATTTCAAATTGTTTGGTCATTTAATCTTTTTTAGGAGTTTTACCTTAATGGACAATTCATCTTATTTTATAAGATTTTGTAAGAAAGTTAATAATATGTCAATTTAAGATAAAGATAGGTAAATGTTGAGACGAACAAATGATAAAAACGCAATGCCTCAACGACATGGGGCTTTTGTTCGTTATTTAGATGGGAGTCATGCAGTAATTGCTATTTAATCATCTTTTCTACTTCAAAACCACTTTTGGTTTCCTCATCCATCGTTAAAAAGATGTTGTAACACTATCAAAACAACCCCTATCTGGATGACCTCTGATCTTCGTATACGTCCACCCCTCCCATCGTATATATTGAATTTGGGTATTGAAAAATGTCGTGGAGCCACCTGCCTCAGAATCAAAGAAGTAAATGGTGTTGCAACCATATCGTTTAACATTATGAACATCATATTACATGTTCAATATTCCCGTTCCAATCTATAAATCGACTTTTGTCTGGAATGTACAAGATGGCTTGTGCAGAACCGTCGCTGGCTTGCTCGGTGCTCGAATACGAACTTGAGTCACTCAATGGTGGAATTGATTCCTTTGGTCCAAAATCTTGTTTAGGTATACTAGTCGGTTTGGTTGCTCTCACATCCTCTTCAATGGGTGCAGCTGACTGGAGGGAAGGTCGAGATTCCACGGAATGGCCGTAGCTGTTGCCTTTAAGATCTTGTTTTCCTGTCACAGAGCTTCCAAAGCTAATAAGGGCGCATCAATTTCCTTTTCATGTTCCTCTCGTTGCTTGTCCAGTCTTCTCTCAAGCTGCAATAATTTTTCTTCCACTGTGTTGGAATATTCTCTTATCATGCTCCTGAAATCATTATTTAAACCAATCTTTTGTTTCCTGATTCCCACAAAGGATGCAGTGTTGCGTCTCTGAAAAGTAAAAACCCTCTATGATGGGTTCCTGAAATAAATTACTAATTGGGTTGATGTTTGACCTGTCCTTTCAGGTAGTCCATAGCTATGCGAATTACCCTGGTGGGCCTGCGTCATAAGTATCATAGTATGGTAGAGTGGGCTAGGTCTTGGAATGAGAAGAAAACCCAATTCACCAGACTTTTGGGCGTATAAGACAGTTCGAGCCAATTCGGTTTTGTCCTTGGGCATGTACACGCAGCCCCGGACCTCGTCGTGGACCCTTTATATAGTGCAAATGTAACCACAAGAAAGGATATTAAATTTTACAGTACAACAATAGCAAAAACTATTAAAAAAAAGAAAAACAAAAACAAAATCATTTTTAAATTCTTATATGCTTAACTTTTTTGACTCTTTCAAATGAACTTAAATTTATTTACATCATCAATTTAACCTAAGCCTGGACAGTTCAAGCCCAAATTCCAGAACGAACTTTTGTAGCTAGCCCAAAACTAGGATTTTTAATAAATTTATAGTAAATTAAAAAAATTATTTGTAAAAATTGGCAGTTCCAAAACTATTAACAAAATTATAGCACTTTATGCCATATAAACTTCATAAAAAAACGTCACATTATAATTTATCTTAAAATCTTATCTTGAAAATACAATTTCATTGCAAAGTGTGATGGACCTGAAAATATTTTTTAAGATATAAGATTTTAAAAAAAATATTTTCTGAAATTATAGTATTTTTAAAAAAATTAAGCCGCCCAAAACACTAGATCAGAGCATGGACCCCGTTGGACTCCCCACTAACCTGATACACGGTTTATTTTTTTGTGTGCGAGTTTCCCCAGGTGATAATAAAACATAGGAATTTATTTTTTTCAATACCCAAAAAAAAAGTCCTGAAGAAAATTTGTGGTTTGAATTGTATAGAATTGATATTAATTATTCCGCGTTAGCCAGTATGCATATGTACTTTTGAACTGCGAATAAAGCTATGAAGTAATGGGCAGAACTGGCGTCCTTGCCAATTGCCATGTCCTCTGTGGTAATCTTTGAGTGTGGTTGGACATATGCATGGGAGAATCTCAGAATCCTGACAGCTTGTCTTGTGAGAATATGCCCTTGTTGGAATATTTATTCTAAATAGAAATTAGGTATATAAAGAAGTTGATAATTGAAACCAAAAATATCTCGGGATTATATTTTGAAGTATTTATGGTAAAAATATTTTTATTAATACTATTTTTATTAGAAATTATTTTATTAAAAATTAATTATTATTTAAATAAAGATTAAAAATTACTTTTAATGATGTTTTTCACTAATTTATTATATTAAAAAAAATTAAGAGAAGCACATTTCAAGTATTAAATCAAGAATAAGTTTAAATATATGATTTTTAAACTTTTGTTAAATATCTAATTTTTATTAAAAAAAATCACTTTAACATTTTTAGAATCAACTTTAGGCATAATGTATAAATTTTACCATCTAACAATGGTCTTATTATATATTAAATTGAGTCACTTAGCTTATATGTCTTTATGAAAACATAAATTTATCCAAAATCATTGAATACGCTTTTTTTTTTCTTTTAATGCTTCCATTTCTCACTATTATACATATTTTTAGAAAAAAATTATTTTCGATCCCGTCAAAATTTACATTGAATTCCTTATTGTAAACAAATAACACATCATTCCACTAAAATAGGTTGGAATGTCTGTATACCTAATTTATTCAAAGAAGATGGCAATCTAGGTTATCCCCTATAACTTCCTAAAGCATTTCTCATATAATCGGTTTTTTTTTTCAAATTTAACTCTTAGTAACTCCTATGTTTAAAATAAGATATTGTCTAATTAGTCAATTAAAAATGTTTAGAGAAATTCTATTGCTATTTTGCGAGGCAATGCATATTGATGTAATGAAAGTGAAGAGCCTACGATAATGACAAAATGCCACAAATAATCGACCTATTTGTTAAGCTCAGTCTCACAAAATCTACCTTCTTTGTCTTTAATTATATTTGAAAATAATTTATAAACCTTATTATGACCATCATTTATTAATGGTACATACTAAAAATAAATAAAATTTAAATTTAAGATATTTAACTAAAAATATATAGAATTTTATATATGTTAACCTCTTCAATTTGTTTTAGAAATATTTTATTTTGAAAACCGTCTTTTCTACATGTATCAACAAGCCACGTTGGTTTTTTTTTTTTTTAAAAGAAATTACATAGAATATTTGGGTTTGATGGACCCACTAATATTCATAAATTAGTAAGAGGGGATGATCATCCACCCTTAAAGATGGAATTTACGGTTGATTTAGGTTGACAATGAATTCGGATTTTGTGTTTGATTGTATTAAGAATTCAAAACCAAAATCAATTTATCAGTTAGAGTAGACTAATAACAACTTGTCATCTTCTATATGAAAAAGGTTAATTCTAAACGAAAAATAATTAAAATGTTAGAGTGGATATCATGAAACAGAGACATAAATCAATAATAACCGTTCCAAAAATTAAGAGCACTTCTAATACAATGGAGAGGAATCTTTAGCATTCCGTATAATATATCTATTTTTGTGATTATTGCAACAAATTAAAATAAACTCAAATTATTCCATAAATATATTAATTCCTCAAATAAACATACAGTAGTTTATTTCTACGTACTTTTGAGTGATGAGGCTTACAATTTTTAAAACATCAGAGAGAAACTTTTTTGGGTAGAGCCTTGAGTGGTTCCAACTTCCTCATCACCATGGCCAAATTCTCTCTCATGTCCATGGTCTCAAGAGTGATACTGCTGTCAAGTTGCCAGTCAAAATGGTAAACCAAGGACCCCAGAACAAGGTGCACCATCCGATGAGCTAATGGAACTCCCGCACACATCCTTCGACCGGCTCCAAAGGGGATCAGCTGGAAATGTTGACCCTTATAATCAATATGGTTTAAGTCTAAAAACCTCTCAGGCTTGAAGGACGAAGGCTCCTCCCACAACTCCGCTTCCCTTCCGATGGCCCAAACATTCACAAACAGTTGTGTGTTTTTGGGAATATGGTATCCCATGAAATTGGTGTCTCGAACTGCCTTCCGAGGAACCAGAAATGGGATTGGAGGGTGCAACCTGAATGTTTCCTTCACGACAGCCTGTAAATATTGGAGATCATCAATGTGCCTCTCTTCTAACTTACCGCTTGCTCCAACAACTCGTCCAAGCTCAGCTTTAACCTTCGCCATGCATTCGGGATGGCGTAAGAGCTCCGTCAGTGCCCATTCAACCGTGCTGCTAGTGGTTTCCGATCCCGCCATGAATATTTCCTGCACCAATAGCCCTTTATGTCATTCTCATTTTTTATTTGCATCAAACGGTTTTTCAAATGTTGGTTTTGTAAGTTATTATTTTTTCTAATCGATGGTGTCTTAATAAACAAAGTTACAAATTTTTAGCCTTTGTCTTCTTTGCTTCTTCTCTCTTCCCCTTTATTTATTTATTTATTTATTTTTAAAATTTTATCTAAAAATTTTTTTAATGGAAAAACTATTAGCAAAAGTATTTCATACTTAAAGCATTTCAACTAGAGTCAAAATTTAGCATAATCTAAGAATAGTACTCACAATCAATCTACAAAATTGTTCATATGGAAAAATAAAATATAATTATTATTATTATTATTATTTTTACCATTTTCTCTCCTAATTCTAGAGTAAATAAAATATATTTTATTTTATCATTAAAATATAATAAATTTTAGTATCTTAAAATATTTAAAATTTTAATTATATAAAGTAAGAAAAAAAATTAACTTTTGATATTTTGAGGTATTTAAAATATATATGAAATTACTATTTTTATTAATTCCAGATAGTAACAAGAAGAATGTGAGTTGACGACTTACCAGAATGATGATGTTCAAGTCCTTATCTGAAATTTGAGGTGGCTCATTCTTTCCACTTCCTTGGAAGTCAAGTAACACATCCAGGAAGTCCTTCTTATGGTCCTCCGCAGCCGGCCCTCGTTTTATCCGCTCTTGAACAAATCCTGAAGCGATTTTCATGGCTATTCCAAGGTCACGCTCCGCCTTCTTCCTTAAGCCCTGTGGGTCCATCCATCTCAGCCATGGAAAAAAGTCCGCAGAGTTGGGATGGCCTGGCCACTCCATAACCCTGACCATAACCTCGAAGAACTCCGACCCCTCCTTGGATCCTGGATGCAGCAGGTCACATGACAGCATCAGGTTTCCCAGCATGTTAAATGACGCCAGAAAGACGAAGTGAGCCACCTGAATTCCACGCCCCTCTCCTCCCACCCCACGCGCCTCCTCTTCTATCCATGACAACATGTCATCCACACATTTTCTACGTACCCCGGCAGTCTCGTTGATCCGCTTTGTAACCAGCATCTCCATCGTCATCAGACGCCTCAAGGAGCGCCAGTGTGGGCCATATGGAGCCAGGGCCAAGGAGCTTTCATGGTACCCCTGAGCGCGCATGGTTTCGGTGATGGTGCGGTCCGAGAAACAGAGGTCCTGGTTCTTGAACAGTTCAGCTGCCGCCTTAGAGGACTGAACCACCGTCGTCTTTATAGCTCCTAAATTCAGCCACACAACGTCCCCGTACTTGTGTCTCAGCCCCGCAAGGGTTTCGTGTGGCATTGCTCCCAGATCGAACATGTTCCCGAAAACCGGCCATCCCGGCGGTCCCGGAGGCAGCCGTACTGAACCCGACCTTCTTCTGTGAAGTAGGAGGAATAGAACCGGGATTACAAGGATGATACACCATAGAAGAATATTTGAAGCCCAGTCGACCATGATTCCTCCAAGGAAGCATGTGACCTGTGTCTCCCTTATGTAAGCGAAAGCATGACCCCAGAGCAGTCCTTTGTTAAATTGTTGTGTGATTTGAGTGATTGTGAGACCCCCTTGCGACTTGGTCTATTTTGGACGTACCCGCCCCCACGCACTGCACTGGTAGTTTGGAATATTCTGTTACTTTAGATCATCAAAAAACACCAGGTCAGTTGAACCCTTGAATTGCCACGTGCCTCTCTCGTGTAAGACTGTCGACACGGTCCTTATTACTTAAATTGCATCAAATTATGGCAATATCACACTGTATCTGGGCGAAAGTGACTTTGATCTTATTTATTTATTGTTAATATGAATATGTATATCAGTATACGTCATTCCCTATTTTCATTTTTCATGGCTCGCAAGTTGTGCCACATATTTTAGGTCCCGTGATTCATGTGAATATGGATGAATCATCTTCATTAAGACACGAACTAGAGTCATACTATCTTAAGCATCAACTAAAGTTGTGTTCTAATAAATATAAATAAAGTCGTATTCATAAAAACATTGATAGAAAATTGTTTTTATGTGAATTTAATTATAGGGATTTAGAGAATATTTTTTATTGGAAACTATTTTTATGTACATTATCAAAAAGTTGACACAAACATTCAAAAAAGAATATAAAAATTGAGAAAGATTCTAGAAAAAGTTAGATGAAAAATTAGTGTAACAACATGCACCTCCTTGTACCATATGAGGCTTGGACATATGCACCAAGCGAACTTCCTACTTTTGCTTTGGAATATACTCTACATTTTAGAAACAATTGTTGGTTGAATGATTGTGTCGCCAATTTTATTTTTTATTTTTTATTTATTTTTATAATGTATTAGTTCAGCCATTGAAAATTTGTTAATTTGATAATTAATAAATTATTCCTTGATAATTAATTTGTTAATTTGAGTCACAGCCATTGAAAATATAAAAATGTCGTAGGGCATTAAGTCAACAGAAAACACCACCCCAGCGCCAAGTTCCATCCAAGATGTACATTTGTTTATTTTTATTTTTTAAATGGTATGATGCTGGCAGATGGCAACTCATTCATCTTTTACATTTAAATAGCTAAATCATGCTTGACTCGTTTTATAATTGCGTTAAAACGACTAGAAGACCCACCAAATGCCAATTCACCTACCCTTTTGAATTTAAAATAGAGTATTACTTGAAATGTTACATAGCTTATTTACTAAAATAGGAAATTATTAATTGGGCTGAAGTTGGGCTTTTGTCACTTATATATATATATATATATATATATATAACTATGAAATAGAACACCTACGATTGAAAAAGGTGTCATAATAATATTCAAAATTAAACTTTCTAACATCATAAGGAAAATTTGACCACCAAATGATTGAATCTAGATTATAAATACCTTTATTAGCTAAACAATATGTTGTTTTATTCGTTTCCCTATAAATATGACAACAACCATAAATATATAGATTTTGAGATAACTTCCAAATATCCTCCATCAATAACATAATAAAATTAGGAATTATATTTTTATTATTATTATAATAATTTATAACTATTTTCTAGTCACCCTCAATTTCTAGGTTCAATAACTTCTTGTTCTTGGCAGCTAACATGTCATCTCTTAATGTCATATATTCTATAATAATTATTGAAGCATTACTTATATGTCTAATAACAGTCATTTTTATTGTCTATTAGAGTCTCTAATAGCCCATCTTGAAACATTGTTATTCTCTATCCTTGAAGCATCAAAATTTAATTTGAATATTCCATTAATTGGAGAAATCCAACGAATCTATTTTTCAACCAATCAAGGGACTTTGCGTCATTCGGTTTGAAAATATGAGTCAATCATATAATCTTGAATATTTTGGAAGTTTAAAGTCGCTTTCTCAATTATAAGAAAGGGGTTGGGTTGGATCTTTTTAAATAAAACTTGATTTCTATGGATCCATACATTCCACAAGATAATGGAAATTTTTTTCATAGGATGCTTGTAAATTTTGCAATTAATTTTATAGTTTTTATACACTGTTTCAAGCCAAGATAGGAAGCCACCTTCATAGAAAAGAGGTGTAAGACAATTATACTTAATGCGATCCCAAATTCCTTGAACAAAAGGATAAAATTTAAAAATATGGTTAATATTCTCAACATTTGATTTGCATAGATAACACATGTTTGTAATTTCCAACCTTCTAGCAATTAAAAACTCACAAGTAGGAAGGACATCTCTAATAACTAGTCATAGGAAAAACTTTATTTTTCGTAAAAGATTTGACTTCCAAATCCAATGTAGCATTTTTTATCTAGGGTGCATCGAAGGCTTTTTCATTGCCCAAGTTGCTGATTTAAGAGTAAACTTACCATTTTGAAAAAAATCCCAAAAAATCCTATCCTCAATGGGAGAGAAAGGGATTGGAAGTGCTTTAACATCTGTTAAAACATTCGATGAAAGAAATGTTGAAATAACTTGGAGATTCCATTCCTTGGTATCTTGATTTAGAAAATCATGCACTTTGACATCCCAATTGATATAATGTAAGTTATTTTCATCCAGGAAAGACACAAGAGGCAACATATATACCCAGTAGTCTATCCAAAAATAGACTTTTTTACCATCTCGTATACACCATTTCAAGTCATACAATTTACATTGTTAGACTTGCTCCAGACATACCAGGACCTAGTGGGATTGGGCTAAAGGGCCCTTGAGTAATGCATAAATGATGCATTAGTTATAGCCCAATTCGATTTTAGCCTTGGACACGAAACCCCAAACCTCCTCATGGATTGTTTATATAACGCAAATGTGACCATAGGATTTATGTCGTACAATACCAAAAACTATTAAAAAATTTGCTATTTATATAACACAAATACAACCATAAGGATTTAAATTATACAATAGCAAAAACTATTTAAATATCATTATAATGTTTCTGATGGAGAATCAAGAATAAAAAATTATTCCCATGGTTTTCATAGACAGAATTTCGTATTAGCTTGTACACAATATTCGTTAAGGTTTTGCATTTGCTTGTTAATGGGATTCGTTTTTAGAAGATATTGAGATTTGTGTCTATAAGAAGACGAATCTCCTACTAAAGTCTCAAGCTCGAATAACTTGTATTATCTTATACAAGTTTTTCGTAGCTACTTCATTTTTACTCTTTTTCTTGGTTATAAACACATCAGTTAAGGAATTTTTAGACAAGAAAAATATTTATTTTTATGGGCTACTTGCCTATTAATGGGTATGTTGCTGCATAATGCCATGGGACTAGGGGAATGTGGCTAATTATTTTTTACATCATTTTTTGTGTCTCTAAGAACTCAGGTTTTTATTTTAAGGACTTGTTTTATTTATTTATTTATTATTTTTTAATTGGGATAGATCATTTTTTAATTTACTATTAAGTTTTTTAAATGTTGTAACAAAAAAAAAAAGTCTCTTTTTTATCATAGATTTGTCATTATATAGTATTATCCTTGCCACATGTTGTCTCATCATTCAACCATGGGATTTGTCTTCTCGATGGTGGAATTGATTCCTTTGGTCTAAAATCTTGTTTAGGTATACTAGTCGGTTTGATTGCTCTCACATGATCTTCAATGGGTGCAGCTGACTGGAGGGAAGGTCGAGATTCCACGGAATGGACGAGAATCGACGTCTATTGCGAGGTTCTAGCCGTAGCTGTTGCCTTTAAGATCTTGTTTTCCTGTCACAGAGCTTCCAAAGCTAATAAGAGCGCATCAATTTCCTTTTCATGTTCCTCTCATTGCTTGTCCAGTCTTCTCTCAAGCTGCAATAATTTTTCTTCCACTGTATTGGAATATTCTCTTATCATGCTCCTGAAATCATTATTTAAACCAATCTTTTGCTTCCTGATTCCCACAAAGGATGCAGTGTTGTGTCTCTAAAAAGTAAAAACCCTCTATGTAGGGTTCCTGAAATCGCAAATTACTAATTGGGCTGATGTTTGACCTGTCCTTTCAGGTAGTCCATAGCTATGCGAAGCACCCTGGTGGGCCTGCGTCAAAAGTATCATAGTATGGTAGAGTGGGCTAGGTCTTGGTATGAGAAGAAAACCCAATTCACCAGACTTTTGGGCGTACAAGACAGTTCGAGCCCATTCGGTTTTGACCTTGGGCATGTACACGCAGCCCCGGACCTCGTCGTGGACCCTTTATATAGTGCAAATGTAGATATTAAATTCTACAGTAAAACAATAGCAAAAACTATTTAAAAAAAAAAAGAAAAAAATCATTTTTAAATTCTTATATGCTTAACTTTTTTGACTCTTTCAAATGAACTTAAATTTATTTACATCATCAGTTTAACCTAAGCCTGGACAGGTCAAGCCCAAATTCCAGAACGAACTTTTGTAGCTAGTCCAAAACTAGGATTTTTAATAAATTTATAGTAAATTAAAAAAATTATTTGTAAAAATTGGTAGTTCCAAAACTATTAACAAAATTATAGCACCTCTGTGGTAATCTTTGAGTGTGGTTGGACATATGCATGGGAGAATCCTGACAGCTTTTCTTGTGAGAATATACCCTTGTTGTTTGGATTAAAAAGATAGCGGCTAAGTCCAGAAGGTGATGTTGCGTTCGTGGATGGGGGCGTAATGTTGTCGACCGCATCGGTGTGTTTTTTTTTTTCCTGTATACGATAATTCTTTTTAATTTCTTTGTATAAAACAATTTTTCCAAATTTGTAACTATTATAGACTTTTTCAAATTTGTCCATAACCATGTATACAATCTGAGAATACTAACCATTAATATTCATTGTCAGTGTCATCTATTTTCTTAATGCAAATTTCTCACTCCAATGTAAGATTATCTTTTCTTAGATGCTCTTTGATATTTATATTTATTGAATGCACGTATCATTCTCTAATTGAAATGAATAATAACTTGTTACAACAGAGGTGATCTCTTTTCAATTATAGGTTATAATATAAATGATCTTTTTTCGATTATTTGTAATCATATTTTCAAGAACACAGCATTTAGATCATGTTCTTGAGATCACGACAGTTGGTTCGTTTCTTTAAAAACGACATTTAGCTCGTGTTCTTGTGAACACGGTTTGATTTATATCCACAAAAATACAACTACTAAGTATCATTTTATATGACCATAACAGGAGCCCTTTTATTGTTAACGTCTATTTCATCCACCACACACATTTACTTTACCATCTTTTAAGGCTTAATACCAATTAAAGATCCTATCATATTTGTGTATGTATAACTTTCATCTTCCTTTTTTTTTTTATCAAATTATTATTTATCTGAATAAAATAAATCACCCCTCCTCCTCTCGTATGCTGCCATAATTTCTAGGATAAAGATGCACTAATAAATTATTATTTAAAAATTTACCTCACGGAAAAATCACTTTTTAATAATATATATATATATATATATATACTTATCACATTTTCAAATAATAATAATTATAATATATGATATATCAGTCGAGCTTCATGGTAACTATGAGATGTTATGGGAAAATGATTTGGTCTTCTGCATGAAGTAGGATTTGTTATTAGATCACTCACAGTACGTTTTGCGCAATTATAATAACACTAATGAAATAACCATCAGCCAAGCCTTATTGTCACAATCTAAGTGTTGACGAGAAACTTATGTTTAGGTCTCGGGCATTAAGCAGGATTTGTAATCAGATGACTGAAAGAAAGCCCTGGGAGAACACATAATCTAAAACGTTACATCGTGATAATACATCAAAGAGATTCAGGTAGAGATAGGCTTAATTTTGGGTACAGCTTTCAATGGATGAAACTTGCAGATTACGATTCCGCGCCTCTCTTTCATGTCCATTGTCTCTGGCGTGACATTACGCTCAAGTTGCCAGTCAAAATGATGAAGCAGCGACCCCAACACAAAGTGTAGCACTCGATAGGCTAATGGAATTCCTACGCAAATCCTTCGCCCTGCGCCAAATGGGATGAACTCGAAATTTTGGCCCTTATAATCCATGTTTGAGTCTACAAACCTCTCTGGCTTAAAACATAGTGCATCATCCCAAGTTTCGGCTTCCCTTCCAATTGCCCAAACATTCACGAATACTTGCGTGCCTTTGGGTATGTGGTACCCCATGAATTTAGTATCTTCAACTGCTCTTCGTGGAACTAGGAATGGAGCTGCAGGATGCAATCGTAGTGTCTCTTTCACCACAGCATGTAAATATGGGAGATCATCCAGGTCGCTCTCTTCAAGCTTCCTTTTTTCTCCAATAACTCGACCAAGCTCTGCCTTAACCTTAGTCATGGACTCAGGACTGCGCAGGAGCTCAGTCATAGCCCATTCCATGGTGCTGCTAGTGGTTTCTGATGCAGCCATGAACATTTCCTGCACCATATATAAATCATGCATCAAGTAGTTAGAGTTATGTAAGTGACATGGAATTATATGTGCATCAAATCTAAGATTTCAAGGATCACCGTTATGAATATGTTGATGCCCTTCTCGGAAATTTTAGTTGCTTCATCCTTTCCATCACCTTGAAACTCTAACAGCACATCCAGGAAGTCCTTCCTCTTGCTTTCCTCCGCTCGCCCTTGTCTCATACGCTCCTTAACGAAGCCGGAAGCAATTTCTATGGATTTTCCAAGATCAACCTCCATTCTTTTCTTTAAGCCCTGCGGGTCCAACCATTTAAGCCATGGAAAGAAATCAGCAAAGTTGGTATGGCCCGAGCTCTCCATCGATATGCGCATTGCTGTAAAGAACTCCGACCCCTTCCTCGATTGCGGATCCAATAGGTCTCGTGACAGCATAAGGTTTCCGATCATGTTGAATGTGGCAAGGAAGAAGAAGCGACCTAACTCTAAACCAGTCGCCGTTCCATCCATCCCCCGTGCCTCCTCTTCTATCCACAATAACAAATCATCCACGCATTTTCTACGAATCGGGACAGTCTCGTTGATTCGCTTCATGGTCAGCATGTCCACGGTCACCAGACGTCTCAGTGAGCGCCAGTATGGACCGTATGGAGCCAGGGACAAAGAGGATTCGTTATATTGGTGAACTCGCATGGTTTCGTGGATGCTCCGGTCCGAGAAAGAAAGGTCATGGTTCTTGAACAGTTCAGCGGCCGCCTTAGAGGACTGAACCACCATCGTCCCAATATAACCTAAATTTAGCCACACGACGTCCCCATACGTGTCTCTTAGGCCAGCAAGTTTTTGGTGTGGTAATGTTCCCAGATCGAAAATATTTCCGAAAATTGGCCATCCCGGCGGTCCCGGTGGCAGATGCTTATTAAAGCCGGACTTTAGCCGGTGAAGTAGCAAGAGCAGTGCTGATAAGAAAGGGATAATCAACCAAACAAGAAAATTTGTAGTCCACTCCATCTTTTGAATGAAGCTCGCAGGTGAAACTTGCTGCCCAGTTGGACCTCACTTCGGGATGGAGATTTTGAAGCCAATAACGAATTGGCATGGTCGTGGCGGGTTCTTAAATTGCTTGGATTTAATATTTAATTAAATCTTATAAAAAAAAAATTATGTTCTTGTGATAACACCGTATTATAAAATATTCTCTGAAAAATGAAATTATAAAATTAGTTATTTTTAAAGCGGATGTTCTAAAATCATAGGGAGTGGTATCTCAACTCAGTTACTACTTGTGTGATGACTTGTACTAACAACAAAACTATAATATGCTTGCGGGAGAAAACTTGATGCTTTCCAAATATAATATGCTTTCTAGCAAAATGGAATCAGAAAAAATATTAATCTAATGAGCAAATCACAAGAATCCTTTGTATTTTCTGATAAAAATGACGACAAATCCAACGTAAAAGTGACAATATGCCGCCTTACGTTATATGGCCGCGCTGGACAGCCACGGAGAAAATGTAGTCCTTGGCGTGAATGAATCGCTTTCAACAACTTGACTTCTCTAGCGAATCCTTCGATACCACCTTAAATACCAAGAAAAGATTATAAATCTAAACGAAAGACTACATACCTCTATTCATACTAAGTTTTTTTTTGTAGTAGAAAACGTGAAAATAAAAAAGTTTGAAATCTTTGGAGCTGTTGGTTGTGTGATTTTAAAACAATTTACAGGTTTTAAAAACAAAAAACCATTTTTAAAATTTTTTAATATTATCTCACCGTGTTCTTTAGGACAATTTTTAAAAACAAAGTGAAATAAATAAAAGTTTTTAGAAAATAAGTAAAAGTTGTATCATTGGTTTTTTAAAAATAAAAGGAAAATATAGAAAGTTTTAAAAAATTATAAAATTAAATAAAATTAAACATGATATCATTCTTTTTCTCTTTCCACGATTTGATATCGAAAATCTTCAATTATGATCTTCTTTTAAATTATAAGTATTTTTCCAAATTTCTATTAACTTTTTAAAAAAATTTCATTAAACAAATAAATTTCAAAACAAATTGTATATGATACATAAAATTTATTAATTTTCAAAAATAATTTGAAATTCAAAAATAGATTTAATTAATACTAAAAAGTCATGAAAATTAATAGTTAATAACTTTAGTAAGTTATAGATCCAATTTATTTTAAATGTTTAGGGTAATTTATTCTCTCTCTAACTATATATATACATATATATATATTATCAGTAAAATAAACTTCATATTAAGCAAGACTTAACAAGTTTAATAATTATTAAAAATAATTTAAATATCAAATAGTAAACCAATTAATGCCAAAACTTTATAAACAAAAATTGATCTAAAATGATTTTATTATTTCTTTTCTACATGGAATCATTATTTCCATTTTTTTTACTAAGCAAATAAACTCTAAATTAAATAAAACTTAATGTGTTAAATTGATTATCAAATCTAGTAATTTTAAAAAATAATCAGAAAACTCAAATCATGAACCAATTAATACCATATATATATATATATATATATATATTACAATTTTTTTTAATTCGTCAAATAAACTCCAAATTAAGAAAGACTTGATAAGTTTAATCATTTTTAAAAATAATTTAAAAATCAAATAATGAACCAATTAATATCAGAACTTTATGAACAAAAATTGATTTAAAATAATTTTATCATTTCTCTTCTATATAGAATCATCATTTTCTAATTTTTCTTATTAAGCAAATGAGTTCTAAATTAAATAAAATTTAATGTGTTAGATTCATTATCAAGTTTAACAATTTTTAAAAGTAATTTAAAACTCAAATATTGAACTAATTAATAATTTAATACCATAAATTTATAAGCAAAAATTAGTTTAGAACACTTTATTGTTTTTCTTTTACAAGTTTAATAATTTTTAAAAATAATTTAAAATTCAAATAATGATTCAATCAATACCAAAAAATTGTGGACAAAAATTGGTCTAAAATGACTCTATTATTTCTCTTCTATATAAAATCATTATTTTATAATTTTTTTAATCAAGATAAATAAGTTCCAAATTAAACAAAACTTAATGTGTTGAAGTTATTAACAAATTTAATAATTTTTTAAAATAATTTCACATTCAATTAATAAGTTCCTTAATACCATAAATTTATGGATAAAAAATGGTTCATGATAGATGCATTAATTTCTTTTACAAATAATTATTTTTATAAATTTTCACAATAAAAATGAACTCCAAATTGAGTAATACTTTATATTGAATTTATTAATGATTTTAATAATTTTTTAAAATAGTTGGAACTCAAAAAATTGATCTAATCATCAAAACTAATATATTATAAATCATGACTTTATTGTTTCTCTTATAAACACAAATATTTTTTTTTAAATTTAGGTAAATAAATAATAAATTAAATAAGACATAATTAATAATTTAAAGTCTTTAAATGATTTTAAAAATCTTTAAGAATAATTTCAAATTCAAAAGACCGATCTAATTAATTCTATATTAAATCAAAACATTCTAAAATATTATATTCTTCGATATTAAATGTGTACATGAAATGAAAAACTTCACTCATTAAAAAAGTTAAACTTTATTCATTATTCATTTTAGATGAAAATATTGTTAAAAAATATTATTTTAAATTATTATTGCTACAACAAATATCACATTTTTTCACAATTTTTTTTGCCATAAACTAAATTTTGGGGCAAAATGTCATTTTTAGCCATAAATTCACCTTTCATCATTAAAAATATGGAGGGAATAATTTTTGCACAATATATGTGTGCACCCGCATTTTTTATGTGTATTCCTACTGGATAATAAAACTCATTTTTATGTGAAAAATGATTTTTTGAAAATTTTGAAGTTGTCACTTACTTTTGTTTATTTTTAAAAAAGAAGACAAAATAATAAATAAAATCATAATATCACTCCTTATTTTTTAAGAAAAGATGTGTCTTTAAAAAATCAAATTCAAATCCTGAGAGCAAGTTACCCATCGAGCAGATATGGTGATAAGTCATAATAACCCTCTAAGTCTGCATATTAACAATCTATACAAAGTAAGTAAAAGGAATTACAACAATTAATTAATTAATCAAGAATACTAAAAAAATAATAATAATACAAATCAATATATAACAAAATCATATTACAATAATGTACAAAAAGAATGACAAGGGAATTACACAAATGGATTTATTAAATTGATAAAATAAAAAAAAAAGATGATTTGATTATTTTAAAGATTGCAACACAATTTCAAGAAATTTTGAAAATGGTTTATTTACATAAAATAAATAAATTAATTAATGATTTCAATTTACTTATTAGTTAAATTTTAATTTATTTTCAAGAAATTATATGATTCAATTTTATTTGTAAGAAAGTTATTTGCACTCAACGTTGTTAAAAGAATTTATTAAAATCAATTTTATTAATAAAAAAAACCAGCTTAATCTTATTTACAAAAAATGGTTTTTATTTACCTTTGTTAGGAAAATAATTTTTACAATCTTATTTACAAAAGTATTTTAATTTAATTTTTATTTATTTTATATAAAGATTTTCTACAAACTTAAAAGAAAAATATTTACACAATGATTTTTATTTGGATTTCATCTCGAAAGAAATTCTTTATTACTTACCAATCTATTTGGAAAAGAAAAAAAACTTTCAATTCAATTCTTATTTAGAAGGTTTTGGATTTCATTTAGAAAAAAAAAATTATAAATTATTTAAAAAAATTATTTACAGAAGAATATTCTAATTTGATTTTATTTACAAATGAATTGATTTTTTTTTATAAATTTTATTTATGAAAATATTTTCAATCTAAATTTATTAAGGAAATGATTTCTACAATTTCAATTTATAAAAATGACTCTCATCATATTCTTACTTTTTAAAAAAATCTTTAAGACATCTATTTATAAAAATAAAAATAAAAACTTTTAATCACATTCTTATTGAGAAAAGAAAGTTTTATTTTAAAAAAAACATTTTTTTTGGACGAATTTTATTAAAAATGAACTTTTTGGACAATTTTATTTTAAAAACAATTTTTTGGATAATTTTTAGTAAACAATTTTATTTTAAAAACAAAATTCTGCATAATTTTTAGTAGACAAATAAATAAAATTTCAAATAGTTGTTATTAATAACATTTTTTTTAATTTTTACTACAAGCGATTTTATGGATTCCTCTAAAAATATTTATCTGAATTTTTTATTAAGATAACTCTTTTTTATTAAAAATAATATTTTTTTGATCTATTATCTTATTAAAACATAACTACTAAATTATTTCTTTTATTACAACAAAATATATTAACTATCAAATATTCAACTTTGTAAACAGCTAATAAATACATACAAAAAGATGTTTATAGGAGTCACCATAAATTAAACTAAATAAAAGTAAAGAAATAAAATGTGTACCCAAACAAATATTTAGCAAGCTCAATACCCTCTTTTTACTTAAGGTTTCATGTCCTATTTTAAGTCTTCTTGAGTCTTCTTTTCTTCCATAAAATTCGGTCTTCCATGTGTCACGAATCCATGCTTAGCAAAAAAGGTCTCAAAAAAATGGACTCATGCATAACATAAAATAAAACTCAAGTCAAATAACATGTAAGCTCAAAATCTAAACAATTAAATCAAGTTCAAATCCAAATATGAAAACCTCTAACCTAACAGGCCCAAATCATGCACACAACAATTTGAAACCCAATAATTAATAAACCCAACAACAAGCCCAATCAAATAAGTCCAATGAAGTATCAATAGTCTAATACCATAAAAAAATTTCTATGTTTGGTTCCCAGAAAATTTGAAGGAAAATGCAAGGGAAAGAAAATACAAAGGAAAAGTAGAAGGAAAGAAAAAGTGAAGGAAAATAAAAAAAATAGATTAAAAGTTGATAAATTATTTTTTTTGTTACTTCAAACTCATTTTATTTATTTTAACTCATTAATATAAAGATTAAATAATTTTAAAATATATAAGCTTTTAATTAGTTTTAATTATATTTTATTTTTCTTTGATATTTTTCATATGACAACCAAACATGAAAAAATCATTTTCCTTTGCATTTTTTTTTTCTCCTTTATTTTCCGGGAACCAAACATAACCTAACAGGCCCAAATCATGCACTCAACAATTTGAAACCCAATAATTAATAAACCCAACAATAAGCCCAATCAAATAAGTCTAATGAAGTATCAATAGTCTAAGCTCAAAATAATGATCAATAAACTCAAATAAAACCTAAGTCAACAAACCCAAATCACCCAAAGTCCACAATATCCAAATCAAGTAAATGCAAACCCAAAAATAATGAAAATTAATTCATAGAATTTTAATAATTAAGAACAATCAATGTAAAAACTAAAATAAAATAAAAAAAAACTTAAAAAAAAAAAAAAACTTACCAATTTCTTAAAGAAACTATGGATGGAATGTGTAAAGGAGTGGCAGTAGAGGTGAGGGGAAAGGGAATAAAGAAAATAATAATAATAATAATAATTAACTCATATATTGTTTTTTTTTCTAACCTTCAAATTAATTCATATAGATAATTTATTTATTTTTTCCAAATTATCTTATTATAGAAAGTTATTTTTGTATTAATTTAATGTAACTGCATGTTAAAATGAGCTATTAATACCATAAAAAATTTTAAACAATCATTTAAAAATATAGTAAAGAATGTTTTTTTGATAACCAATCCTTTCTTTATGAGTAAATTATTTTTACAATAAGTTTGACCTTATAGCTTTCTATTTTACTTTTAAAGTCTCTTATAAAAAATAAATTAATTAATTAAAATGCCTATTTATGTAATTTTTTCTACAAAAATATTTTGCATATGCAAGCTAGGCCCTTTAAGCTTCATATTTCTTATACTTAATTTGAAATGTTATATATAAATAAAAGGGTGTAAAGTGCTTTAACAATTTGAATACTGATTTTAGTAATAAAAAAAACCTATGATCAAGAAGAGACATTAAACTATTAAAGAGAATGACACAAGAAGGTTGATTCCTACACTAGTTACGCATATGATGACTTGAGCTAAGTTAGATTTAGTACTATATTTTATGCAAAGGAGCTTACTATTTTAGAAAAAAATAGTCGGTAAAGATGAACAAAAACACGTTATAATATAAACAATCATAACTTAAACATCTAGGAGGAGAATTTTTTTTTTTATTTTCTTTTCCAAATATTATGTATTCTGAAATCCTTTTCAAGGAGTTCGGGACCATCTCTTACATGTTTTTGGAAAATAACCTTAAAATAAATTTAAGATCGAATAGCCAACCCTTTTGAAAGGATCCTAAAAATAGAATGTGACATCTTGATTTTAATGCAATGTACATACTTCTTCATCTTCAATAAAAGACATTATTGTAATTTACATTATTAAGTGAAAAGTAAAAACAAGAAAAAAAAAAGTAAAAGTATATACTTCTTGTGAGTGGTGAACAAAATATGCACTTAACCTATTTATGGAACTCGTTTAAGGGATGATAATACTATTCAATTTATTTTTTACAATTTTAAAAGTATTTTCTTTTCCAAATATTATGTCTTCTTGAATCCTTTTCAAGGAGGTCGGGGTCATCTCTTACATGTTTTTGGGAAAAAAAAAACAAAAAAATAATTATAAGGTCAAGTAGCAAACCTTTCTGAGATGGTCCTAAAAATAGAATGCGACATTTTGATCATAATGCAATATAAATACCTCTTTATCTTCTATAAAAGACACTCTCATAATTTACATTATTAATTTAAAATTAAAAATAAGAAAAAAAAAGGTAAAAATATACACTCCTCGTTTCTCTAAATATAATTAATTCTTATATAAATGACATATATGCACCGACCTATTTATGGAACCCATTCAAGGGATGACAACAAGGTCGTAAATTTTTATAAAAATATTTATTTATTTTATATATGCTAAAAAGGGAAAAATAAAATAAATGATTTTTTATTTAATTTATATATGATGGAGGTGGGTTGGGCGGGGACCGGAGTAGAGGTCCCCCCAAAAGACCTATTCCAATGTTATACTTAAGCCCAAAGGTAGCATTACATTGCACCGAGAAATAGAACACGGAACATTAAGGACATAAAATATTTCATATGAAAGCAATCTCTAAGTTCAACTCAGAAGAGAACGTGACTTCTTTGCATCCTTTCAAGGATGCCGGGACCATATCTCCTGTTCTTGGAACAGACCCATAAATAAAAAAATTTGAAGAGCCATAATTATTTTCGAGGAGAATGTGACTTTTTTTAACCCCTTTCAAGTTGTGTCCACGGATGGAATGCGGCACGTCTCTGTGCGGTCAGTGGAGAACAATGCTATATCCGATGCAATGTCGGATTTTTTATAAGAGTCCAGCAATTTTTAAAAATAATTCCTAAATTACCGTAGTATGAAAAATAATTCTAAATCTATCATAATTTTGTCCAGCTAAAAAAGAAAAAATAAATTGTAAGTGAGAAATCGTGAGACTATTTTCACAAAAAAAAATAATAATAATAAAGAGAGAAATCGTCTCTTCAAGAGACGATTTCAAAAAATACAAAAATCAAGTGAGAAATCGTCTTTTAAAAAGACGATTTCCACACAAAAAATAAATAAATATATTCTCAATTAATATTTTTTTTTATAAAAAAAACACCTAAGTGAGAAATCGCCTCTTAATAAAAGTTGCCCCCACTAAAAGCCAAAAGTGAGAAATTTTCACTTAAAAAAAAAACCTTTAAAAATCCATTTTTTTCATTCTTTATTCTATTTATACAATAATACATTTATTATATATATATATTATAAAATTAATTAATTTTATTTACTAAATTTAATATAAGATAAATAATATTTATATATTGTTTTTTTATTTAACTTTGAAATTAAAAAAAAAACTATTATCAATTTTATGTGAAAAATGAGTTTAAAAAAATTGTCATTAATTTATTAAATAAAAAATAAAAAACAAAAACGTCAGAAACGATTTAAAAAAAAAACTTTAAAAATCTATTTTTCTATTCCATATTATACTTATACAATAATACAATTATTAAAAATATATATTATAAAATTAATTAATTTTATTTACTAAATTTAATTTTTAAATAGTATAGTAAATTTAATATAAAATAAATAATATTTATCTATTATTTTTTTCTTTTAGGAATTAAAAAAATAAAAAAATATTATCAATTGTATGTGAAAAATGGGTTTAAAAAACAAATATATTATTAATTTATTAAATAATTATTTACAAAATAAATAATTTTGTTTTGTTTAATTTTTAAATTAATTTTATTATATAAATTTTAAGATTAAAAATATTAATCTTTAAGTTAAAATTTCACAGTAAAATGAAAAAATATAAAAAAAAAGTTAAATAATTTTGTAATATATATTTTTAATAATTGTATTATTGTATAAGTATAATATAGAATAGAAAAATGGATTTTTAAAGTTTTATTTTTTTTTTAAAATCGTTTCTCACGTTTTTTTTATTTAATAAATTAATAACAATTTTTTTAAACTTAATTTTCACATAAAATTGATAATAGTTTTTTTTTTAATTTCAAAATGAAAAAAAAAAAACAATATATAAAGATTATTTATCTTATATTAAATTTAGTATATTATTTATAAATTAAATTTAGTAAATAAAATTAATTGATTTTATAACATATATATTTATAATAAATGTATTACTGTATAAATAGAATAAAGAATGAAAAAATTGGATTTTTAAAGGTTTTTTTTTTTTAAGTGAGAATTTCTCACTTTTGGCTTTTTGTTGGGGGCAGCTTTTGTGTGGAAATCGTCTCTTAAAAGTGAGAATTTTTTTTTTTTTTTTTTTTTTTTTGTGGAAATCGTTTCTATGGTTTTTTTTTTTGTTTTTTTTTATTTTAAAGTGAGAAATTTTTTTTATGGAAATCGTCTTTTAAAGAAACGATTTCCCACATGGTTTTTTTTAAAAAAATTTTTAAAGTGAGAATTTTATTTTATTTTTATTTTATTGTGGAAATGACGATTTCCCACTTAGGTTTTTTTTTTTAATTTTTTTTTAAGTAATCATCTCTTTAAGAGACGATTTCTCACTTTTTTTTTTTTTTTTTTTTTTTTTTGTGAAAATCATCTTTTTAAGAGACAATTTATCATTTACAATTTCTTTTCTCCCTCCTAACGGGATAAAACTACGGTATATTTGGAAATATTTTTTCTATTATAGTAATTTTGGAATTATTTTAAAAAACCGCTGTACTCTTATCAAAAATCCGTGCAACGTGTGCTCCCCTTCTTCTTTTATTTTAAAATATAAAAAAGAGTTCAGAGCTTGAATGGAAAAAATGACAACCCTTTTCCTTTAGTTATTCACATTGTTAATAAAAGCCCCAAATAAGAAGCAAAACTTTACAATAACAATATGAAACATTGTTGTTGAATCTTGCACTTTCATATTTAGTTCCCCGTTATATCGAGATAAAATTTAATTAAATCTACATTAATTATTAAAATCAATCATATATTTCTATTGCCTTTATTAAACCTTTTCTAAACAGTGTAATAAATCATAAATCATGTCCAATCTTCAAAATAAGTTCTTTCGTTAGAAATTTTCATCAAAAGATAATAAAAATAAAAGTAAAAACAAGAAAAAAAAAGTAAAAGTATACACTCCTTGTGAGTGGTAAACGAGGTATGTACCAACCTATTTATGGAACTCATTTAAGGAATGATAACACAGTTCAATTTGTTTTTTATAATTTTAAAAGTATTTTCTTTTCCAAATATTATGTCTTCTTGAATACTTTTCAAGCAGGTCAAATCCATTTCTTACATGTTTTTTTTAAACAAAACCTAAAAATAGATATAAGGTTGAATAACAAACCTTTTTTAGATGGTCCTAAAAATAGAATGCGACATCTTGATCCTAATGCAATGTACATATCTCTTCGTCTTCAATAAAAGACACTCTCATAATTTACATTATTAATTGAAAAATAAAAACAAGAAAAAAGGTAAAAATATAAGCTCCTTGTTTCTCTAAATATAATTAATTCTTATATAAGTGGGATATATGCACCGATCTATTTATAGAATCTATTCAAGGGATGACAACACAGTCATAAATTTTTATAAAAATATTTATTTATTTTATTTATGCTAAAAAGGGAAAAATAAAATAAATGATTTTTTATTTAATTTATATACAATGGAGGTGGGTTGGGCGGGGACCGGAGTACAGGTCCCCCCAAAGACCTATTCCAATGTTATATTTAAGCCCAAAGGTAGCATTACATTGCACCAAGAAATAGAACACGGAACATTAAGGACATAAAATATTTCATATGAAAGCAATCTCAAGTTCAACTCAGAAGAGAATGTGACATCTTTGCATCATTTCAAGGATGCCGGGACCATATCTCCTCTTCTTGGAACAGACCCATAAATAAAAAAATTTGATGAGCCATAATTATTTTCGAGGAGAATGTGACTTTTTGATAACCCCTTTCAAGTTGTGTCCACGGATGGAATGCGACATATGTCTATGTACGTTCGGTGGAGAACAATGCTATATCTGGTGCAATGTCTGCTCCCCTTCTTCTTTTATTTTAAAAATAAAAAAGAGTCCAGAGCTTGAATGGAAAAAATTACAACCCCTTTTCCTTTAGTTATTCACATTGTTAATAAAAGGCCCCAAATAAGAAGCAAAACTTAACAATAACAATATGAAACATTGTTATTGAATCTTGCACTTTCATATTCAGCTCCCCATGAAATTATATCGAGATAAAATTTGATTAAATCTACATTAATTATTAAAAACAATCATATATTTCTATCGCCTTTTTTAAACCTTTTCTAATAATGTAATTAATTCACAAATCATGTCCAATCTTTAAAATAGGTTCTCTCATTAGAATTTTTCATCAAAAGATAATAAAAATTCAAATATATTATATAAAAACTCGAATCGGTATAAGTATGATTATCACATAGGTTTATTTAATTTGATGAAATTTTTTAATACATGGGGTTATTTCGTATTTACACATAATTTAAGATTGACATTTCATTAAAAACAAATAAATTGAAAATTGTAAAATTATTATTGATTTACCTTAACTCTTATGAACAAGAAGGGTGATCTATTTTTTGAACAAAATTTGGTGATAAGTTTATCAGTCCCATGACTCCCATCCCTAGATTTAGTAAATGTTATTTTGTGTGATTAAGATTTAGAGCCTCCCATAATTTTGTCTTTTTATTTCTAAAAGATGTCCAAGCCTTTAATTGTTGTTTTTTCTCCCAAAAGAAATCACATCTTACTTATTTTAATTTCCATGGTTGCACACATTTTGAGGCATCCCTCCTTTATTTTACAACTCCAGTCTACTCACACAGTACTGTTGATTAGTTACGTACACCCCCTTTCTTTATTTTACAGCACCATTTACAGTTGATCGCTAGTTACGACTTACAGAGGAGGTAGATCAATGTCAAGTGCATATCTATGCAAATACCTGAGTTTGGATCCCCTTGTATGGTACTGGCATGGCCCTCAATGGAACAGATTTCCTCAGTGTTATTCCCATCCTTTCAGTCATGTCCATCTCTTTGGGATTGAGCCCATCCGGTAAGACCCAATTGAAGGAGTGCAAGAGGGATCCTAGAGCCAAGGGGAGCACACGAGAAGCGAGTGGAACTGCAGGACACATTCGACGGCCTGACCCAAATGGTATGAATTCAAAATGGTGTCCCTTGTAGTCCACCATGTTGGGCTCTAAGAACCTCTCCGGCATGAACACTAAAGGGTCTTTCCAGGTCTTGGGGTCGCGTCCGATTGCCCAAACGTTAACCAACACTTGTGTTTCTTTGGGAATGCAGTAGCCTAGCATCTTGCAAGAGTTCATTGCCATGTGGGGGACTAAGAAAGGTAGAGGTGGGTGAAGTCTCAGGGTCTCCTTGATGACTGCTATGAGGTATGGGAGGTTTTCCATGTCCTTCTCCTCCAGCTTGGAACCGGGTTTGACGACGCTTCTCAGCTCAGCCTGGACTTTGTTTAGTATACGTGGGGTGTGGAGGAGCTCTGCCATGGCCCACTCCAAGGTGCTCGTGGTGGTGTCAGTCCCGGCCGTGAACATCTCCTGATAAAAACCATGTACAATAAAATAAGATTTTTTTTTTCTTTCCATTTTTACAGTGACTTGGTTGTTTTTCAGAGAATGATAGCGGAGCTGGCTTACAAAGACGATAACGTTGATGGTTCTGGAAGAGAACCTAGAGGGCTCCTCCACACCATCTCCACGGAACTCCAAGAGCACGTCTAGGAAGTCCTTGCTCTTCGCTTCACCACTTCCTTTGGCCATGGTCTCCATCCTCTCTTTGATGAAGCCTCCAGCGATAGCAAAGGCTCGTTCCACATGGAACTGGGTCTTCCTCCTAATGCCTTGAGGATCAAACCATCGTAGAATTGGCAAAAAATCGGCCACGTTCGGCCTCCCTGCCAACTCCATGACTTTACCTGCATGATAAAAAAACTCCGCCCCTCTCTCCGATTTTGGATCCAAAAGATCCTTGGAGAACATGAGATTGCCTATGAGATTGAAAGCCATCAAGAAAATGAACCTCCCTACATCGATGGCATGCGTACCTGAGGTTCCTGCTTCGGTCACAAACTGCACCATACGGTCAATGCACCCACCACGTACCCCACGCATGGCATCCAGACGGCTGGTCACAAAGAACTCGCTGGTGCACAAGCGCCTCAGCATGCGCCACTGGGGACCATATTGAGCTGTAATTATGGAACCCTCGTTTCCACGGTCCCCTTTCATGGCCTCATAAATCTTCCTCCCCGCAAGCACCACATCATGATTCTTAAACATTTCCCTGGCCACTTCATTCGACGAAATCACCACGGTGCTCATGGAACCTAACCACAGAGTCATGATGGGCCCGTGCTTGCCAGCCAATTTAGCAAAAGATACGTGGGGTGCCCAACCCA
The DNA here is from genome assembly GCF_030704535.1 of Vitis vinifera. Taxonomy (NCBI): domain Eukaryota; kingdom Viridiplantae; phylum Streptophyta; class Magnoliopsida; order Vitales; family Vitaceae; genus Vitis; species Vitis vinifera. The sequence goes on from NC_081812.1 coordinate 19,299,482, forward strand.
ATTGGAAGATGTTGCCAACCACCGGCCACGATCTTGGCCCTGGTGGCAGCTGCCCCAGCTCTTCCAAACGGCGGTGTCGCCGCTCCGTCACCATTGCCCACACTGCCCATAGCACCAGTGCTATTACTATCCCCACCATCTCATACTCCATTCTAATTTTCTTGCTTATTTTAACTGATTGAGCTGTGAAGCCCTTAGGCCACATCCCTTTATAGATCTAGCCCAGTAAGACAATAAAATAAGATAATTGTTTGGATTGATTCTTTTGAGGCCCCTTGTCCCATGCCTGTAACATGTCCATGAAATAAGACACGTAAATTATGTAAAAAGAAAAAGAAAAAGGAAATCATCATTAAATTTTAAAAAAATTACTTTAAATCATTCAATATAATCAACACAAATTTATTATTCAATGACAAGCCACGCAAGTAGTTTACTTTTCAAAAATATTTTATTGGTTGGAAATTTGGAAGGTATGGGCGTACAGAGAAAAAATTGTAATCATCATTGCAGGGACCATATCTTGTTTCAAAACTTTACAATTAAATCTCAATCGTTGAATTGTGAATTGTGAATATATTATTTTTAAAGAAACGAAACAAGGTATTTACCCCACCCCACATCTGCTATAATCTTATACACGTAGACTATGAGTCAAATTTTTGACGGATTCTCATTCAACCGCTTTTCATAATTAAATTTCCATGGAGCCACAATTATTTTGTTTGCAGGGTCATTGCAGTATTAAAATGGTACCTATTGAAAGCCTAGCAGGACCAATAATCTTCCGCCCGATGCAGAAATGGGTCTCATAATTTTATTTAATTATTTTATAAGATGGTCAGATTGATTTATACCTTTATCTCATTTATTTATTTCTATCTGATTTCATTTTTTTTATCATATATTTTCAATAATCATGATTACGAATTCGGTAGGTACCAAACCGATGCCCTACCATTTTGCTCGTTTGCATTATATAAACCTGTACTGCGTATCAAAGGCCCTCAAGAGCTATCCCGGGATCACCCGCCGGCCATCAATGACATATGCGGCTTAAAAGAAATCCAGCTACTATGCATATGGACCTATTGGAAGAGAGAATAAAATCTGCTCAGATCTTGATTCAATCTGCTGCACTGGCAGATTTCTCCCTTTTTTTCTTTAAGTTGGGTCCACAATCTTTGTATTTGGTAACGGTCAACCTAAAATATAGGCTTAATAAAATAATACGTAGCCCTGTTGGTAGGATTATGGAGAATTGTCATCTTAATATTTCGAAATCTATAGGATTTGGGAATCCTACCTGTGCCTTGTTTCTATTCTATTTTTATTCTTCACTAGAATTGCACTTTAGGTTCATTGCTTGTCATGGAATGAACCTCACCTGAGAATTCATGATACAATAATACTTGACAGATAATTATTAGAGCATGTTACAATTATAATTAATATCTAAAGTAAGTTATCATTCATGCTCTTATCCAAAATATTTTAAGGATAATTGCTTATAAAAACTTTATATAAAAGAATTACCATACTTATTTTGTAATGATCGTATTTAATTATGTAGGTAAATTTCACCTGAATCCAAAAAGTCGTCACGACTTTAAAAATCATCTTTATGATTAAATTTAGAGGTCGTCTTCAATATTAAGTGAAATTTATACTTATATAGTATAAGAAATTTTATCATTTTATCTAATAAAAATATCGCAAATACTCTTCATATAAAACGATTATAGATGGGGGTCAAATAAACCCCTTATCGAGATTAACTTTGATATAATTTGTAACAACTGTATCAAATCTTATAGATATTGTCCGTTTTACATCAAATGACTTTATAACTTTAAAACAAGTCTTTAAAATTAAAAGGAACTCATACTTATACTAAGAAGGTTTTTTTTCTTATAGGTATCACAAATTCACAACTTAAATTTGAATATTTTTCCATTAAAAGAAAAGGGTAATTAAGTCATAATGCTCTCATTTTTATCAAAGCTAAAATGTAATATTTGCCATTGCCAAAGGTTAGTTTGAGGCGCGTTTGGCGTTTTCAAGTCACCGTGCCCAACGGGAGAAGGTTGGGGTACCATCCGTCACGTGACCCACGTGAAAAACTCCCCCAACGGTCCGTTAGAAAAAAACTTCACATCCGTTGCTGCCGTCCACCGTGAAACAAAAACCAGCGTGTCCAAGCAGAGAGGGAAAATGATTGGAGAGAAGGGGAAGCTACTGTATAATGTGTACAGAGCCCTAACCTACGGTCTCTCTCCATTTCTCTACCTTCATCTACGTTTCCGCACTCTCCAGGGCATCGAACACCCTGTCCGGTGGCCGGAGCGTCTTGGCCGTCCTTCTACCCCACGCCCTCCCGGCCATCTCATATGGTTCCACACCGCCTCTTTAGGTCCGGTCCAACTCTTTTTTCTTTTGTTTTTCTATGCAATCAAACGGAACCTTGATTTGCTTATTTCTTCATTTTTATTTTTAAATTTACTTTCTCTTTTGTTGGGGGAGAGCCTCGTGAAAACGCAGGTGAGGGGGTTTTGGATTTTCATTTTTAATATTTAAAGCGAAGTTTCGGAAGTTCTTTTCTTTTATTTTCCTTCGTTTTCTCTGCAATCAAACAAAAGCTTATCATCATCATCTTTATCATTATTATTAACTCACTAAGCATTATCAGGACCATGCTTATGTCCTATATCCTAATAATAATAATAATACATAACATTATGTTTTTCAATCATTACGATTTTATAAAGTAATCGTCATGAAGATGATAATAATTTAATATGTTAATGATGATAACAACGACAATAAAAATAATTTATTGTCAATCAGGTGAAGGAATGGCTGCAATCCCAGTAATCAAACGCTGTATTGAGGAAAGACCCGATTGTACCATTTTGATGACTTCAACTACTGCGTCTGCATTGTAAGCGGAATCTTTCTAATTTTCTTCTTTTCCCGTCGGGTTTGTTTTCTTTTTGAATGTTGAGATTTTGGTGCTTTTTGAAGGAGTTTTCATGGTATAGTGACCTCTGATTAAATCGAACCTTGAAAGCAAATGATAGCTCTGCTTTCTCGGACAAATTAGAGGGGACCATTTTTGGGGCTGATTTAAAATGTATTTTCAATGGCATCTTAGGAGAATACTTCAAGAAAGAAGGCAATAAAAAAAAGAAGAATAGAGGCAAAAATTGAGAAACTAGACTCAGACTGTAATTGTTAACCCCACGTAATTTTGTTTTGTAGGATGGATAAGCTTTAGTGAAATATCTATAGAGAGCCATTCTTAACTGTCATCCTTAAGCTAGAATATACTATGTGTTATGGCTGTCTGAAAAACATGTCTTTTTGGCGATCTTCAAGCATTACGAATGGAGCATATAAAAGTTTTCTTACCCAAAATCATATCCTACACCATTTGATAATACAAAGACATACGCATCTTCTTGGTGATCTTCAAGCATTATAAATGGAGCATAGTCAAAAGTTTTATTAGTAATAACCATATCCTATGTCACTTGATAATTTACTTCTATTTGTATAGCCTTTCATGAAGCACAACATTGACTGTCAAGGATATAGCAGTCTTAGTTTTCCTATTCATGGTTTATTTCCATTTTACAATTTTTATCTTAAAAAAAGTCAAATACCTGGAATAGATTGGTTCATTTCTAGACTAAGTTGTCTTAATGCCCAAAAAATACCATTATTGCTTTAAATAGTTGGTCTGAATGTGTATGCTAAGATACTGTGCCAGATATCTAATTTCTTTTTGATCACTAACTATAAGAGTATCTTTTTGGGCATCAACACATCATTGCCAGGTTAAATATTGAATCATAAACCTCATTGCCATAGAACTGCTCTATTATCTCAAGATGCACAGATGTTTGATTCAAATCCATTTATAAGTTTTCCAACTTGTGTTGCTTGTCAAACTTCTCTGAAGCAAGACACTTCCTTCATTGTACCCTTTCTCTCACATATCTCCACCAATCAGCATATACCTTTGGCAAACAGTTTTGCTTTCACTTATGCAATGGTACCATTAAGTTTAGAAATGAGCATATATTAGTTAAAAGATTGAAAGAGCAGCTGCATTATCTTTCATTGAACATAACCATGCTATGCTTGAATGATGTTCTACAAAGGTGATCAATTGCAAGAACTTGCCCAGGTTCAATCTCTTGCAAGATTCCAAACATTTCTATAATCAATTTCAAGTGAAACTAGTCTATGTTTATCTACCATAGGATGAAGGTCACATGTGAGAAGTAGGTTATTTATTGTCGGGCACTTGCCAAGGTTCAACCTCTAATAAGATTCACATCCTAATATAATTATTAAATCCAACAAGGATTGTAAATACTTTGAATTTGAAGAACTAGGTGATCTAATTTGAAGTGCAACCATTTGAGAATGAACCATAAAAGCATACTAGCCTTTGACATTGGGATCGTAGCAGTATAGCGTTTCTAATGCGTACTTCTTTCCAATTGTTTTCAGTGTCTGTAGGCCCTGTTTATTATGCAAAAAGCTCAATGAAGTTTTTCATATTTATAAGTAAAAACCTATGATGAGATTTCACACGCATTAAGTGATTTTATAATTTAATGTAGATGGTGATCCAAAAGAGAGTTTGAGATATAGTATACAAATGATAAATAATAAAGGCCTGTGACTATATTCCATTGCCAAGCAACAGAGTTTGTGAAAACATAAACAGGAATAAGATGCCAAAAAGCTTTTAAACATACAAAACACATTTATACTATATTCAGAAGTTCCTTTTCTTATAACTGAAGAACGTTGGTAAGGATTCTGGAAACAGGGAAGCACCTGAATGAGCAAGTATGGAAGTTCTGAAAATTTTCTATATAGATTGGCTCTATATAGAAGAATTCTGTACTGCTTAAACCATTTGACTCGATTGAGTTGATTGTCATTATATGGGTTGTATTCTTATGTCCAATGCTTATACCATAACCCATTTAATTTATATGCCACAGCAAGTGTGCTTTCTGACATTGCAGTTGATTCCATTTGATATCATGCTGCTGATCAATAGAAGTCTCTGTTCCTGAAATTGCTTCTAGATAAACCATCATAGCTTATGTGGAACAAACTTATGTTTCTAGTTTTGAAAGTTAACCATGTTTTGGATTTCAACTTCAAATGAAGCTTTGGTTCCTTAGGAAGTAAATGAACTTGCACGAGTTAACAGAATATGCAAACCAAAACATTTCTCAACCTTAAACTTAAGTTGGACCTGAACGGCTTTATGTTTTAAACCTTGGTCCTTGGTTTACAAGCTTAATTTAAAGCAATGACCATGCATTAGTACTTTTTTTTTTTTTGTGGGTTGGGGGGGTGGTGGTGGAGGGGGATCAGAAAAATGCTTTAATATTTGTTTAAAGAAGTAAATGCTATAATTGTTCGAATGAAATATGCAAAGTTGTAACTTCTTTAAACTTATTTTTGTTTTTGTATGTGCCTTTTCCTTTTGAGTGCAGTGAAATAATAACGAATCAGCTCCCTACTGGTGTCATATATCAGGTATCTATTTGAGGATTCTCTCACATGGTCTTGTGTATTTATAAAGTTTTGCTTTTGTTTTTATTCCTAGGAGTTACTTGATTATGGTAGCCTAGACTCAGTTTTAGCTGAGTACTTTTTTTTTGCTTTTCCTTTTTTACAGTGCACTTCTAAAGTGGTTTGGGGTGTTGCTGAAGTATCAGTTATTTTCTTTCTGTTAGTAGCATAGTCATTTTGACTATAATGCTGCCTTGTAATGTCTTGCATTCCTTTAGTATTGCCTTTTGTGTGTTTTCAATTATGTTATTTGGGATTTTAACACATGATGTGCTGCTTTGTTGAGCTTATACTTGAAGATTACTGCATGACTTCAGTGGATGTTACCCTGGGTGGAAGTAAAACCCAGTATAATTTTGCATTTCAGTCCTTATTGATTGGGCATTGTTCTTTTTTATTTCTTTTTTCCTTCCTCATGTTCATGGTTCAACTTCTTGTTACATTTTGTGACACACTTAGAATTTTTTTCCCTTGATTAATGTTTCTTGTGATCTTTCATTTGCAACCTTTCCAGTCTCCTTCACCAATTTTTATTTTCTGGTTCAAGAGACCGGATTCTTTTTTTTTTTTTTTTTTTGGTGACAGAATTTAATGCTTTTGTATCAATTTTGAATTTTCATGGATTATTTATTATCAGTTTAGCTGAATAAAAGTATTTTATATATATTTTTTGTGGTGTATTTGAACATCCTACATGAACCAGTTTGCCCCACTTGATATTCCTGCTGCTATGGATGCTTTCCTTGGCTATTGGAAGCCCAATGCTGTCATGCTAATGGAGTGTGAACTGTGGCCAAATCTTATTTTAGGAGCTGCAAGAAATGGTGTAAGTTATTCTTTATCATTCATAAATATACTTATTGACATGGACTACTTTGGAGAGGAACAGCATGAATTGCATAACCCATAGTTCCATGATACTTTAACTTGATTGAAATTTTAGTTTCTATAATCAATTGGTTTAAAGGTATTATCGTTTCTTGACCAGTGGTCATCTATTGAAATATGAAAATATTGCTTTAGGTTACATGTCTATATTTTGCATTTATACGAAGATATGCACACATGATTGCACATGTGGAGAGACATTCTTGATTGATTTATGCACTGTTCCTCATGCAATAATGAACTGCATCCTAATAATTTTCAGATTGCACTGGCATTATTAAATGCTCGGATGTCTGCAAAATCCTTTTCACGTTGGTCTCGACCTGTGCTTCTTCCGTTGATTTCCTTAATGCTGTCAAAGTTTTCCTTGATTGTCCCATTGGTATGTAGCATGTACTAGATTTTAATACCATAGTAGTTCATGTCTTATGTTTTGTCATCACTGATCTTTTTTTTTTTTTTTTTTGATAAGTGTTTTGTCATCACTGATCTTGTTGTATGTCGTAGAGCACCATGCAGGGAATCCGCTTTCAGCTATTGCAAGCCCCACCATATGTCATCAACTTTTCTGGTGACCTGAAATATAGTATGCTCACCAATTCAGTATATGAAATTCTTCAGTATATGAAATTCTTCAGTAAATATTGTATATTGAAACATTAAAACAGCAGATGGTCCATGATGAAATTCTTCCACTAATATGTGACCACAGATCATGCTTTATTTCAATACCTTCTAATCTCACTTACCCCATCTAAGTCTGTTATTTATGTTTCATTATCCTGTCAATAATTATATTTTGGTTATAATTGAATCTTTTATTTAGTTTTTTATCCTGTCTATAGTAATATTTTAATTATAACAGAAGAAGATTAATGTGGCTGTTCCTCTTTTTTATATTCTTTCTTTTCAGCGGTTGAAGAATTTGACATTTCCAAAAGAGGGGTACAAAGTATAGAAGAACTTAAGGTGCAGCTTGCCCATAGGCGGGTTTGGATGGTTTCTTCCATACATAGGGGTGAAGAAGAAGGTCAGTCACTGGTACTTGGCCTCTGTTACTGTTTTGCTAATTTTTCAATTTGTGGTGCCTGATGTGCTTCAAAATACTGTAGAGACATCTTGTAGCCCCAATTATATGGTATTACATTGCCACATGAATTTAGTTGTTGGGTTTTGAAAATTTGATGCTGTGACTACTAGAATTGGTATATTTTGGTTGTGTGATGCCATTGAGGCTGGATATGTTATCATTACCAAAATAGTATTACATATTATCTGCTTAGTTTGTAAGTATTTGCTCCTTTTTTTTGGGCAACTTTAAGTTTGAGTTTCCTGCAATGGGCTTTTCTTGAATTTGCGTCATTTTCTTAAGTTCCTTTTTATATTTGACTGGCATTTTCTGATGGAGAGTTATTATCTCCACCAAGTATTTTTTTTCTTGTTTCTTTGAATTTCTTTTAACATTTTTTTCCTAAAATAAAAAAATCAATATTCAATATGATGGACAATTTAACAACTATGCTTTTGATATGAGCTTGTCTTTTGCAGAATTTAGTCTAGTATAATATTTGATTTGACAGCCCTTCAGGAAAGTTCTTAGATTTCTATATCCACTTGGTATAAGTAAGGCTGCTGCTAATGTACCAGCCTATTTATTCACAGCTCTGCTTGGCCTGCCAATCAGCTCATTCAGGCTTCTTTACTTAGCAAATGAGCTGAGTTTGAGCCCCATTTCAAAGCTTTTATTATTAACAAGCCAAGCACAAACAAACTGAGCTTGTGAATAGGAAGTGTAATGGTGACTATGTAATTTCATTTTCAGGTTAATTTATAAGTTGATGAAGCCTTTTGTAACACTTAGCTTACTTGGTCAAAATAAAACTACTAAAATATTATTAAAAACCGAGACTTATTGTTATTATCATTTGATAGGTTATTAAAAAACTAGACTTATGTGAAGTGTGGCCAACTCTTGCATGATAATATTATGCTCTCATGCCACCAGGCAGCTTTTATGCTTTGTCAATCTAATTTGGAGAAATGCTTAATATATAATATGCAGTTATGCTAGGAGTTCACAAAGTTCTAATGCGAATGCACCCTGATATGGTCACCATTATTGTGCCTCGATATCCACAGCATGGACGTGAGATTGCTATAGTATGGTTTTGACGCTTTTTTTCTTTTTCTTTTTTTTGAAATATCACAGTACTTGTGTAGTTTTTCATGTCTTGTGACACTTAATATGTTTCATTCATCTCTCTCCCATTTATATAGGATAGTACTAGAATATGACATCACATCGTTGTCTTAATAACTCAAAAAGGTGCCACTGCATCAATTTTTTTCAAGGAGAAAAGCGGAATTGATTAACCCTATTGTTTTTTTTTTATGAGATTGATTCACCCTATTATCACAACCAAGTGCATGCCTCATACATCAGTTAGGGCATCAAAAAAAGAGGTGCTTACCATATACTATGATGAAGGAACCTCAAAGGTTGAATCCTAAGGAAGAACCTCTAAAGCTGTTGAGATACTTCTTTGTGCTATTTACAATTAGAGATTGTCATTGGTTGAATGGAAAAATTTACTGTAGAGTGTTTCATCATAAAATGATAAACAGTATAACATAGTTCTTTATGGTTATTTTAAATAAAGTTATGTTCCTGATAGAAAACAATGAATAATGTATAGGATTCCTTTGCTGAGATATTCACTGACTACTTGAAAGTGTGTGCCTTTATATCATGTTAAATATCTGATCTGCCTTTGCCTTGAATAGTGCAGGAACTGCAGAAAGAAGGGCTGAGTGTAGCTCTGAGGTCACGTGATGAGAAACTTGTGTCAGGGACAAGTATATATGTGGTGGACACATTAGGTCTGTGTTTCTTTTCTGTTCCTTTCTTTTTCTTTTTTTTGCTGCATGTATGATGTAGGACAACCCTAAGATGGTTGCCTACACTCAAGGGTAGGTGGGCTAGGGTTTTATTTTTAGGGTGTAAGGAGAGGAACAAGGAATAAACTTTATGGTAGAGAAAATTATAAGATAAGAAATAGAGAGAAAGAAGAAACAATGAAGAAAAGATGAAAAACCTTAGAGTCTCACTAAGGCCTTCTAGGAGTCTCACCTAGAAGAAAATCAATGGAGTCTCACTATTGAGGGTTGCAACCTTGCAATGAAAAAAAGTATAATATTATTCATCAAAATTCATTCCTTTGATTTACATTGATTAGCCTATTTATAGGCTTCTCTAAGAAATTCAAAGTCTACTAGGACTCTAATAACCTATTCTACTAAGACTTTAATAACCTATCATGACTCAAATTCTAATTATATTATAACTCAACTAGTTAATCCTAATTAGACTCCAACAAATACCAATCCCTATTCAATTCTAATTAATATTAATCCTACTTAAAGTTTACTTAGGTTTTCCCTTTCTTCCTTGAATAAACTTTAAAAGGCTTTCCCCCATCAATGTATTTTTTGAATTCAGCCTACTACAATAATTTAGGAACTAAGAACTTCTCTTATCATCATTTTTTGATAATGCCTATGTAGATCCTTCATTTTGTCTTCTTGGCACTTGATAGTTAGAGTTTGCCTTCCTCCATGATATGTCACCTTATTGTACACTTAGGGTCCTCTTTTAAGCTGTTTTTGAGTCTCCTTTGGTGGTCCACTATGATTTTTTCGATCACTGTCTTTTAGATATATCTTGGAGGAATTATGTAGATTCTTATTGTGATGATTAGTGACCTCTAGTTTTTTGGTCTAGGATTTTGTTTTGTTTTAGTAATGCCTTATTTTGTTAATTTTGTTGATTTTTAGTGTATATAGGTTTGACTTTGTTTTTCTTATTGTATGATTTTAGGATTAGAGGAATACTAGATTGATTTTGGTGATTTTGGATTGTATGTGGGTTATTTTGATATTTTGAGTGCATGTGATTGATTTTATTGCACGATTGATTTTTAATTTTTAGCGTGTGAATGAGGAGCATTCTTGGTATATGAATGTTTAAATTGAAGTCCAAATTCTTTTGTTGTTTTTAATTTGCAGTGCTTTTAAGGGAGAAACACCTATTAAGTGTTTATCTAGGGAACACTCCAAGTGTTTTTCTAAGTAAAAGTGCTCTTTCAATTGTTTCCAAACACCTAATTTTTGTTAGGAAAATGCTTTTAAGTATTAGGAAGTGTGTTTGGTGCTGCTAGAAGCACTCCCAAATGAACTCTTACCATCACATATAGCCAAGAGCTTTAAAGGAAGTCACATCCTATAGCCAAGAACTTAGCTTAACTTTTCTTTTCTGTTTTTTTTATAGATATCTTTAACTTTTCTAATTGTATGTTGAATTTATGATATCCAACTTGATTTGGGTCCCATGAGAATATGGCATGACGATTTATTTTCTTTGTCGTTTTATATTAGTTCTCTTTTTAACCTTAAGTATTATTGTAACTTCTTATTGTTTGGTGAATCTTTTACAGTTATAGGAATCTAATGTTAGTTCCAACATTTTTCATATTGATTGGGATTAGTTATTTGATGTTTTTGCTAGCTTTAGTGCTTTAAGTAACTTACAAACAAGTCTCTTTGGTGTGATATAAGGGGTAAACTTCAATGTGAGCATTAAAGTTTATGAACATTTTCAAAATTAGAATGAGAAAATATAATAAAAAAAAACAGAATATATAAAATTATTTAATTCAGTGTCCTTAGATGCCACATGATTAAGTCTTTAGTATCTAGCTTATTTTTGACACATATTTGTATATTTCTGATCTGAAGTTTCGAAATTTTCAAAACCAAAAGGCTACAAAGAAACACATACTCAATGTTCAATTTGTTCATATTATATTTGGCTTGAGTGAGAGACGCATATCTAACTAGCCTTTAAGTGTGAGAAAGATGTATAATGAGAGCCTCACTCCCAGGTCTATGAGCTTCAGGTTTCTTAAACCTCAAGTTCACCCCTCTAGGCATTTCAGGAACATTTTAGACATAACTTACTAGATTATTTCAATATGAATATCAGACCTTATATGTGTGAAACCTGGGGTGCTTGTTCTTTAGGAAGTTCATTCCAAGAAATCCATATATATCTTCTGAAGTTCTTTTGCAGGTGAACTGAGACACTTTTATACACTAACTCCCATAGCAGTAATTGGAGGTTCTTTCTTGCCTGGTTTAACTGGCCATAACATTTCGGAAGCTGCTGCAGCTGGCTGTGCTGTTCTGACTGGTGAATATTTTCTGTAAAAGCCTATCTTATTTGCTTCACATGCGATTCTAATGATGCAGTTAATTTCAGGTCATCATGTTGGGCATTTTTCGGATATGGTACTGAAAATGCAACGATCGAATCCTTTGTCAGTTCTGCAGGTATGAAGAACCTCTTGTTTGTATTTTCCTGTTTTCTGTGTAAAGTTCAAATAGTTGAAGTAAGTGTTAAATGGATAAAGGATATTAGTGCTTGCAGGACTGAAAGGTGAAGGATGAGGGTTAGGTTGAGGCCTCATGAGGTGTGCTGCTTATATAAGGAATTTAGGTAGTGGTAACAGTTGTGGGTGTATGAGTAAGTAACAACATGTTGTCATGTTTGGATGGCAGCTTCTGGGGTTGGGAGTAGATTTAATGTTAGGGTAGAATCAATTTGGCTTGCAGCTTATGCTGGAAATTTTAAATTAGGTTTGGTTCTGTGCAAATTAGAGTTACCAAGGGTGACAGTAGCTAGGTCTAGGAAGGATCATGGCCAGCTGAAAGTAAAGAGCAAATGAAAGTGACTACTTCCTGTGAATTGTACAAGATAAAAGGAAACTAGCATGGAAATAGAAGAAAGGGTATAACCTACAAGATTCGTACTAAGTGTGTCTAGACATCGTCCCTAGAGAAGCCTTTGATCCTGTAAAGTTCTGAACCACTCATATCTATTGCAGAAATATGTAATGATTTTTCCATGGATCAAAAAGAAAGAGTCACAACCTATATATAAACCCTTCTTTAACCTGACCCAAATATTTGATCAATCACCACACAGACTGACTAATCAAAATAAAGATAGCATAGAAACTGACAGACCAATCAAAATAAAGTGAAGAAAAACACATAACATGAATAACTAGGACACCAGTTGCCTCACCCAATTCCACACTAGGTTGATTGCTCCTTTGTCCCCCCAAATTTAATGTGTAATCCTTGTTCATACATATCTTGTTTCCCTTGGAGTAAAAGAATGGAATTATTTTTTGCAGAATTACTACTTTTCCAATTAATATCTCATACCATCTATCTATTTTTTGCTATCCCAAAGCGGGGGATTTGTCTTTTGAGGTTCTAGTTCATGTAAATTTGAAGCTGGTTAACAATTTTGTGTTCTTGGTCCATATGAGCCTAACTTGTTCCAGTATCAGTTTGTATGCTGCATATAATAATAAATTATATGAGTTGACTCTGCTTTTTGTCAGTAGACTTGAAAATTTAACATATCTTGGCAGATTGTCAGAGTCTAATGTTGGGTGATTTGTGATTTGAAACAGATGGATCAATGGATATTCATTGATTTAATGGGTTGAAAGGGAACTAAATCAACGATTGATACCACTAGTTGAATAACCTTCTGTTTTGGAGTTGAATAATCTTCCATTTTGGACCAAACCTTTAGATGGTGATGCTAGAAAGAGACAGCTATGTTGGGTTAAGTATTAAGGTGCAAGACATACATTGTGAACCCAAATCTTACAAGCTTTAACTTTTAGGGGAGTTGGTTGTTCAACATGGTATTAGAGCCTTGTTTGGTGGGTGTGGACATGTGTTCAAACCTTATTACCACATTTATTTCTTCAGTTTATTAAGCCCAAAAGAGGCTACTTTATTTCCCTAATTTATTAAGCCTTCATGTAAGACCAAAGGAGGCTACATGTGAGGGAGAGTGTTAGAATGATGTCCATTGTGGACTCAAAATCTTACAAGTTAAAGCTTTTAGGAAAGTTGTCAATAAGGTTGTGTTTATTTTTTTTATGACAATTTCAAATTTAGCAGGGATTCTTAGCCATTCATCTCTATATTCTTGTTAAGGATGGAAGTTGGCCCAAGCTCAGCCTGAACTATTAATCCTCTTTCAAGCTTCACCACACTCAGTCTCAACCTAAATTCTTGGGTCAGGAATTGTTATAGCTATGCTATCAACTGTAGTAATGATGCATGAGTGATGAACCTTGTATGCTTCCAAGGATCAACAGAAGCTTAACATGAAGTAACTTTGTGTTGGAAATCCAATCTTAAGGTGCACCAACCTGAATGAGGTGAGGCTCAATATTAATTCTTGAATTTTGGGGCTCATACTGTTTCTGTTTACTTGGTCTAAGCCCCAGACCATCTACAGTTTGATTCTTGAGGCATGGCAGTGCAGATTTTGGAAGTAGGGATAACAGTCTGATACTCCTTACGATATACTGCTTCACCTAAGAATCACATATGTAACTTTTGGCCTAGGTACAATTAACAATCATGTAACCTTAGGAAAGCTGCAATTGTTGTAGTTTTTTCCTTTACAAAATCCAGGTCTTAGACATTTTTTCCTTGTGTAAGATGCCAGTGCTCTTGCAGGTTTCTGCAGAGGAACTTGAGGAAGCTCTCAGTCAGCTTTTCAGCAATAGTGAAATTCTGGAAGCACGTTGTCTGGCTGCAAAACAAGCATTTCAAACTCTGTCAAGCGGGATTGTTGCAAATGTTTGGAATCAACTAAATTTCAATGTTCTCAGACAGGCTTTGTGTTAATGAAGGCTGGTGAACAATAAAATTGAAAGTGACAGTTGAGTTTGTCTGCCTGCTTCTTCTGCATCAAGGTACGGCATGGTTAATGGCATTTAGCATGCCCAAGACCAGTTTGCCCTGGTGCTGCAAATTGTGCATGATTTTTGTTAACCTGTTGTTTTATTAGTCATGAAATCTTCTATTGTTAATCATTGTTTATAATTAACTTTAGAAACAACTCTAATACAATAAGAAAGTGGCACTATAGACAAATTTGTCCTTGTGTCATGCCGGCTCCATGGCAATGGAGTAGAATAAAAGGATTTTCCCTCTGAACCTGTTCTTGTTATCGCTGTCTGTCTCTCTGCCTCACTTAAGAGGCAATATTTAGTTTCGATTTTGGGTTCTTTTTCTCTGGTGACAATTTTTTACTCTGGATTCCTGGTATTCTGGATGTAGAACTAGTTTGCTGAAATTCATCAATTGCTGATTTTTTACAGGTGGACAATATTTTAGCTTGGTTCAGGTTAAATATCAATGGAAGTAAAAAAAAAATGCTAAGAACCATTCTTAATGGGCAAGTGATGATAGGATCATTCTAATGAAGAAGTATTTGAGTTTCCTAATTTGAAGCGTCTGCATTCATGGTATCACTTTATCTAATGCCTAAGCTCTCATCATGTGTCTTACAAAGTTGGGTTTATGCATAGATATTGAGCTTTGTGGAGCTCCCTACCCGCTGATAACAGTAGTTCCAGTAACAAAATTGGAAAATTCTACTGTCCTTTAGGTACTTTATACCCTAAGAATTTCACCTATTGAAAGTTTGAAAGTCAATTTTAATTCAATTTCAATGATCCAAGTTGATGAAAATTCTACTGTCCCTCTGTCGGTATAATACACTTATGAATTTAACTTATTGTATGTTTTAAAGTCAATTTAATTTGATTTCAATGAGTTGATGTTTATATACCCTAAAGTATGTTACTTGAGTTATCTCTGTTCCAACCCAGGGTTATTTACCAAAATTATGTAAACAAGAGCTTGACAAAAGGCTAACCAAGGGATATTCAACAAAATTATGTAGACAAGCATGACAAGAACTTGGGTGTTGTGTTTCAAGCATCGAAGGTCTCGTAGATGCTCTTTAGATTAGGTAAATTGCTAAGTTACCATGATGGTACTTATCAAACAAAAGATCTAAACCATTAAATATATTCAATGAGAACTAGACTGTATATATGTATATAAACTTGGGTGTTGTGTTTCAAGCATCAAAGGTTTTGTAGATGCTCTTTAGATTAGGTAAAATGCTAAGTTACCATGATGGTACTTATCAAACAAAAGATCTAAACCATTAAATATATTCAATGAGAACTAGACTGTATATATGTATATAAACTTGGATGTTGTGCTTCAGGCATCAAGGAACTCGTCGTAGATGCTCTTTAGATTAGGTAAAATGCTAAGGTACCATGACGGTATTTATCAAACAAAAGATCTGAACCATTAAATGTATTCAATGAGAACTAGACTGTATATATGTATATAAACTTGGATGTTGTGCTTCAAGCATCAAAGGTATTGTAGATGCTCTTTAGATTAGGTAAAATGCTAAGGTACCATGATGGTACTTATCAAACAAAAGATCCGAACCATTAAATATATTCAATGAGGACTGTATCTATGTATATGAACTTGGATGTTGTGCTTCAAGCATCAAAGGTCTCGTAGATGCTCTTTAGATTAGGTAAAATGCTAAGGTATTATGACGGTACTTATCAAACAAAATATTTGAACCATTAAATATATTCAATGAGAATTAGACTATATATATATATATACTTGAGAAAAACCTAACCTAGGGTTGTTCAACAAAATTATGTAAATAGGAGCTTGACAAAAACCAACCAAGGATTATTCAACAAAATTATGTAGGCAAGAGTATGACAAAAACTTGGATGTTGTGCTTCAAGCATCAAAGGTTTCATAGATGTTCTTTAGATAGGGAAAATGCTAACGTAACATAACGGTACCTATCAAACAAAAGATCTGAACCATGAAATATATTCGATGAGATCTAAACTCTATATATATATATATATATATATATATATATATGTGTGTGTGTGTGTGTGTGTGTGTATGAAAAGTACAAAAAAGTACAAAGTTATATGTGTGTATGTGTGTGTGTGTATGAAAAGTACAAAAAAGTACAAAGTTAGACCTTTGGATTAGAAAATTAGTAGATATCACAAGTTCTCACTTGGATGTACTCACTGTCACATCAGGCTACTTGCTCTTTAGATCAGGGAAAATGTTTAGGTATCATGGCAGTATCTATCAAACAAAAGATCTAAATCATTAAATATGTTTGATGAGATCTAAATCATAATTCACACATACACACACATATATATATATATATATACAAAAAAAAAAGGTACAAAATTAGGCTCTTGGATTAGAAAACTAGTAGATATCACAAGTTCTCATTTGGATGTACTCACTTATGGATGAGTGATATATATATATATATATATATATATATATATATAAAAGGTACAAAATTAGGCTCTTGGATTAGAAAACTAGTAGATATCACAAGTTCTCATTTGGATGTACTCACTTATGGATGAGTGATGAGATAAATTTTATGCTTTGTTAAATAAGCCAGCCAAGGACTTGATGAGATTAAATCTAAAGTTTAGACCTCAATGTTTACTAGTGGAAAATATGTGAATTTGATTATTCCCTGGGAGAGAATGCCATATTGGTAGACAATACCATCGGAGCTGTAGTCCTAGCACGTTGATCCTCTTGAAAAGCCGTTGAGTAGTGGTCCGGAGTCCTTCCACAAGCTCAGCACCAACTTCTTCTCGTTCACATTGCAAGAGAACTGGCTTGCAAGGGAATGGATGATATTCTGGAATAGAAACTCATCACAGGGTATAGCCAGAGGACCCTCCTTACTCTGACCGTACTCTTCATAAGCCTGGTCTAGCAGCTGCTGGAGAAGTGGGTGGTTCAAGTAGTCAGCCCTTATAACAAACCTCCTCCTAGCTTCGCCTACTGTCACTGCTACGTGGCCTGGCGGAACATCTCGGGGCGGTTTCTTTCCACCACCACTGCCCGGTTTCCGCCACATGCAAGTCCTTCTGAGCTTCACAATGTTAGAGATGTTACATCTCACACACTCTGTATGAGAGGCCATGAATGAAGAGACTAGAGGTGTTCTCGTCTTCTGAGTTGGGAGTGAACTTATTTTTAATCTGCTTAAATCAAGATGATCAAGATGTTGTACATTCGTATCCTCTACTTTTCGTGCAGTTATGAATCACAACCACCCAGCCACGCCATAGTGGTTCATATCTTTTAGCCTTTCGGGGGAAGTGACCCAAATATGGGAGGGTGCTTCCAAAGACGTGAAAATTAGTAACTGTAGAGAAAGTGTCCAGAATCGACCATTTGCCATTTGCCATGTGCCCTTTTAACTGATTTGGGTCTTGAAAATAACACTCAATGGCACAACAATAACGCTTCATTTACGTACAGTTCCCAACATGCCCATCTGTGTTACATATGACTCATGGGATTGTAGAACTGTAGAGAATGGATGGAGGAATAAATTATATTTGATAAATAGATTGGTGAGGGGTGCATGATGAGAAGAGACCCAAGAAGCATGTGTCTCTTGGGGGTATGTGGCCTGCTTTCATGTGTGCCCACGTGTGGTGCTTTGCCAGCTGGGACTGACATTCATACGTGATCACACGTGTGACAAACTGATGAGCTGTCAAATATGTACTTGGGTGGAGAGGGGCCCATCTGTTTTCCTTGCCAACATATGTTATTCAATTGACGAGGGGACTGTTTATGGTTTGCTCCATACAAGCAGATGCAATGGAGACTGGTACAATTCTGTAGGTGGGTTTTTGTGGCTAGTGAGCAGCCAAGTAAAAAATAGCTGTACCAACCAGATGGGGTGTGATGGATTGATGGGTCAGGTCAGACACATGGTGCATGGGAGGACACATGGGTTTGCCTCTTCCTTCCTTCCTTCCTATTATGGTCTTTGGAAGATCATCATCCGGACAAAATAAGTTTCACAATCTCGTAAGAGTCATCATCAAAGTGAAAAAAAAAAAGAAGAAGAAAAAACAGTACATTCTTTCATTTCTTCTTCCTTTCAGCTTATAGGATCCATTAGAGCTTGTCTGCAGTCTGCACTCCACATACAAATGAAACCATTGGTCCATGTATGCCTTTTGCCCAGTCATTTGAAATATTTAGGGTCGAATATTATGATTTTACTGAAGGTTTTTAGGGTTGATGTGCTCACTAAAATTTGTGACGATGACTGAGATATTTGTGGCAGACAACATGGGAGTGATTCAAATTAATTCCATTAATCTTGCAACGCTAGAGAACCAGAAACAACGAACTTCGATCCCATTCAAGAATCAAGACCTAACGGTAGCTGCCATGAGAGTTAGTGCAAATGAAGAACGACTACCAATCCCCTCCGGTTAACAATCTCGAGCTTTAGGTAGGTTTTCATTGAAGTAGAACCACGGAGCCCCACGACCCCCCGGTACTTCATGTGATTCTAGGGGAGTGAACGATGTGATTATCTTCTTTATTCATTCCGACATGCAAGAGTTGGGTTGGTTTTGACAAGAAAGCTCTTTCTTTCCCTTTTTCTCTTAATTGCTCTTCAGAATTAAATTGCCTTGTTGAATAATGCATGATAATTCCATCAATGCTAAAATATTTTACAAAATTTAACAAGTAGTTTTCATTTTTCATAAAAATAATATGATATATCAATGGACATGCAGAAAAATTATCAGAACCAACGGTAGAATCGTCGGATCCACATGATAAATAATTTTCCTTTACAACCTGTTAACTGCACATCCATATGAAGTTATTGACTTAAGGCAGCCCCCGATTGAAGCGGATGATTGCTAACTCCCATCGTTCTCATTTGTCGAGCTCACCTCTAGGTGGGGTGTCAATTCCACACGTCGTGTTTTTGTCATGTCAAAAGTCTAGATATTTTATTACATATGACAATTTAAACCCGACACAAAAAATAATTATATCAAAACATAAACTCAAATATTGCTTAATTATTAAATAGGTAATACGTTATATAACACGTCTAATAACTAGATCTTCTTATTTAACAATTAAGTTGAGGTAATGATTATTGTTTCAATTAAATGTGTTTATAGCTCAATTACTCTATTTTATTTTAAAAAAAATTGAAAATGAGTTAAATATGTGTTAAATAGTTGAAATATATAATTAGATTAATTAAAAGTATTATTAAATCCATTAATTTGTCTTAAATTTGCATTATACATATAGATTTAAAAACTATTTATTTATTTAATAGGTTATGTAGATCGATAGAAATTTGATTCAAGTCTAATTACATCTCAACTTAAATTCACAAAAAATATGTTGTGTTTGAATCATATTGACAAATTGTATCAAAATTTATCATCTCTAACTACAAGTCTAAGTGAATTAAGCTGAAGTAGTCTTGTAATAATCCCCCTTTGACGGAGGATTTTGGAATGGAAATTCTAAATGGGTTGTTGGAATAGACCTTGGGACCTACTTAGCTCAATCTAAAACTAATGTTTCATTCTCAGGACGTGACTTTTGAAATTCCATGCAATGGAAAATACTAATGAAATATCCCTAAAAGGGATTAGTCTGTCATAAGGCATCCCAAAAAAGAGTTAATCTGCCACCAAACATGTTGATAAGGGGTACCAAAGTGATTCACTACCTCCAGGTCAAACTAAGCATATGACCTACTCAGTGGTGCCACCCCAACAAACTGCATCGTCACTTTGACATTTAACATAAAAAGGCTACAAACAACCCATGATCGTGGGCATTTTTCATGCTTTAAAAAAAGAAAAAAGAGATAGAGCATCTACGCAATGGTAGAAGAGTGGAAGTAGAAAGTGAACATATATCAGCAAAACAATCCAATAGTTTGATAGTTGGTAGATCCCTTTTTCCTAACTCCTATTAAATTAATTACCACATGATACATTCTTCAAACCGATGTCAGGGCTTATGTAGAATTCATTCATACGCACAAGTTCACGTCTAGCCAACTGCAATGCTTTTATATTAAGTACTGTAATTGGATTTGAATCAAAAATTAAACTTGGAATTCCAAGCTTGGTCAAATGATTGATATCCAACAAAGGAAAATGGAGACACCTGCACTCCACTCAGATCTCAGGGTTAGCTTTATTTGGCCTTTAAATATTATGTTCCGTTACCCCAAACACCAATGGTCAAGCCAGGGGAAAAGGGCCATCTCCAGAAACTTCTTAATCTAAAGAAATAGTGCAGACCATGGACTTTTCCTCTCTAATCGATCACTCAACAACCTCCAAGAAAAGTGGTTTAAAAATTGATGGTAAACATGGTAGATATGTAGAAATTGGATGGTTATTGGTTGAGGCCAGCTAGAGAGAACCATGAAGACTTTGATTAGAACGCCAATCCCGCCTTCAATCTCTCACCTTCTGTTTTGTTGGGTTTCTGAGAAAAGAAGGATAAACAAAAGCTGAGGTTGTTTCCTTCGCTTTCTCCGACAGCATCACTGTACCCGTGAGGACGAATGCCGAGAAATGAGCTTGTCCCTTTGATGGGCCCCCACCATGTGGCCTCAAAGAATTGAGGGGAAAAATACTCCCACGACTTCTTTTATTTGAATTCATCTATATTCCAGAGTTTATTTGAAAAAGTTGACTCTTTCTTTACAGATTCTTTCTTCTTTCTATACCACTCTCACTCACTCCATGTTGGCATGTTACTAGTATTTGCATTCATACGTAAAGCTTTCTGCAACTAATACTGCTTCTTGGTTTAGAGAGGAGTGTATATAGAGATTAGAGTTTTTTCAACTGTGGTTGATAATCCAGTGTAAGGACGGTTTAGAGAGTTCCTGAGGGTATAACCCTGTATAGAATACAGATGAATTTTCTGTGTATGAGTAGAGTTTGGGTATTGTAACCTGCTGACCTTAGCTTGTAGAAATCTATAAGGAATGAGGGAAGAGATGATCATATCAGAAGAGGAGGGAGATGGACATTGACACTTAGCAGTGGGACTTAAAAGGGAAAGCGCCAAACTAGCTACAGAGAGTTTGATCTTCAAACTAAAGACAAGGCTCCAGACTACATGGATACTTGACAACGAAAGAGCCAGCTTTTATCTTGTTTTTTATTTTCGAAGTGAGCAACTGCACAGATGTCATGACCAATTGACCTATATATCAGCTACATAGTGTAGACCATATACCAAAAGCCCACAAGGAGAAAAAATTAAACAAACAAACAAACAAGGAGAAAATTTTTCTATCATTTGGCATAGTTACGTCTGTCATACTATTGCTGTCTATGAAAAAGGAAAAAAAAGAATGATATGACAGCGGTTTATTGATGTTAGCTTAGGGGTTCTATCTTTGTTCATTATTCTTGGGTTGGTGGAGCAACTTTGCTTTCCTATCACTCAAAGTTGAGAAATGAATGATAGGGTATCGAATTATTTACTTCTCTTTATGAAAAAGCTTTTAAAACATCATGTCCATGTCTAATTGAATATTAGTACATACTGGAGAAAGCTTTGATTCTTACATGCTAGCACGGACCATGTGCGACGTGTCCATGTAGGCGGTCCATACTCCATACCATAGCCTGAGGCACCACCAAATTAACAAGTTCACTTAAAACCTAAACATTCTGTCCGCTTAAATATTATTCCTTGAAGAAATCAAGCATTTCTTTTTGAAAAATAAAGTGCAACATCCATGGGTAAAAAAGAGAAAGTAAAAAAACAAAAGGAGATTCGTGATAATGTCTTGGTGGGTGCAACACCTACATGTCGGAAAAGTCAATTGTGTTGTGAAAATGTGGTTGATCCAATATTTAGTACCTATACAGAGTCAGAGACGTAGACTTCGTTGTCAAACCGCAGTTAAAAACCTGCATAGTCACTTGGGTAGATCCATAAAAACTAGGTTGGTGATACCAATTCTTGGTCGATCCGAATAAGGGCTGGGATTTGGGTGTTGGGAGGAAGAAGGGATGGGCTTCCTCATGTACACCCAAACTGCAAGTAGGGGTGGGTATAGGGTATATATGTAGTTAATTATATGGATGAAGAAAGAGAGAGATTGAGTGGGGTAATCAAAGGCCATGATTGAGATTCAAAAATGCAGGGACCCCAGTTGTAATAGGTAAAAAAGAAAAAGAGGAAAAAGAAAGAAACCCAGAAGGGATGAGGATACCTTTTTAGCTTTTACTCATTCCATTCCGTAGGAGTGGAGAACAGCAATCATTCAAGCAACCATCCTCCACCTTATTGTCACCTTCCTTTAATCATAACCACACCCACTGTTAAGTAAGACAGAAAACCATGAACATAAGTATAGAGAGAGAGAAGGGGGGAGAGATGGGGACGGGGTCTCTCTCCCTACGATTCAACTTTTCTTAAACCCCATATTTTTAAAACACTCTCCACCACCCTCTTCCCGCCCAACTCCTCCCACTTAACACATGGAGTTTTATGCGTTGCCTTTCTCCCTCTCCTTCCTCTCTCTTTCTTTCTCTCTCCTTCTCCTCCTCTCACCCTCTCTGTCTCTCTCTAACGATACCTTTGCACTCTCTCAGTTCCGCTCTCAGACCGACGTCCATGGCACTCTCATCTCCAACTGGACCGGCGCTGACGCCTGCTCTGGCGTGTGGCGTGGCGTCCGTTGTTTCGATGGTCGAGTCGCCGTTCTTTCTCTACCTTCTTTATCTCTCCGTGGCCCCATAGACGCCCTCTCCGGTCTCAACCAGCTACGAATTCTTGATCTTCAGGGCAACCGTCTAAACGGCACTGTTTTGCCCATCGCTAATTGCACCAATCTCAAACTTGTGTACCTCGCTGGAAACGACTTTTCCGGTGAAATTCCGCCAGATTTTTCCTCACTCAGGCGATTGCTCCGGCTGGACCTCTCCGACAACAATCTACGTGGACCCATTCCGGGGTCTCTCTCCAGCTTGCCTCGTCTACTCACTCTTCGACTGGAAAACAATGTCCTCTCCGGTCAAGTCCCGGATCTCTCGGCGTCTCTCCCGAATCTCAAAGAGTTGAATTTGTCTAATAATGGGTTTTACGGGCACTTACCCGAAGGTATGGCGAAGAAATTCGGTGACCGGAGCTTTCAGGGGAATGAAGGGCTATGCGGGTCGAGCCCTTTGCCCGCTTGTTCGTTCACGGAGGCTTCCCCGACGGCCGCTTCTGCCCAAACAGTTCCGTCAAACCCTAGCTCGTTGCCCTCTGCACCAATAATTGATGCGGAGAAGAAACGATCTCGAAAGGGGCTAAGCCCGGGAGCGATTGTGGCAATTGTGATAGCCAATTCAGTGCTATTGCTGGTAGTTGCTTCATTCGTTGTTGCATACTATTGTGGGAGGTATTCAAGGGAGGGCAGTTCGAATTCAAAGGCGGGTAGTGAGGGTGGGAGGAGAAGGAGAAGTGGGAGCAGCTCTGCTAGCGAGAAGAAGAAGGTGTATGCAAGCAATGGAGGTGGAGCAGACAGCGATGGGACCAACGCCACTGATCGAAGCAAGCTTGTGTTTTTTGATAGAAGGAAGCAGTTTGAGCTGGAGGATTTGCTGAGGGCGTCAGCTGAAATGCTCGGGAAAGGGAGCCTGGGGACAGTGTATAAGGCGGTGCTGGATGATGGGTGCACAGTAGCTGTGAAGAGGCTAAAGGATGCAAACCCATGCGCGAGGAAGGAGTTCGAGCAGTATATGGATGTGATTGGGAAGCTTAAGCACCCCAACATTGTGCGCTTCAGAGCCTACTATTATGCCAAGGAAGAAAAGCTCCTAGTGTATGATTATCTCCCCAATGGGAGCTTGCATTCTCTTCTTCATGGTTGGTATCTAGAACCACACGATCAATATTACGCTTTTTTTTTTTTAATTATTATTCTCTGATGTGGTGGGTTGGATAAGCATTTTTTGACACTTGATCTTGTTAATGCAATTAGGAAACCGAGGTCCAGGAAGAATTCCCTTGGACTGGACTACAAGGATTAGCTTGGTGTTAGGGGCTGCTCGAGGCCTTGCCCGAATTCATGAAGAGTACACAGCATCCAAAATACCTCATGGGAATGTCAAATCTTCCAATATACTGCTTGATAAAAATGGTGTGGCTTGCATTTCTGATTTTGGGTTGGCACTGCTTTTGAACCCAGTTCACGCCACTGCAAGACTGGGAGGATACCGTGCTCCGGAGCAGTTGGAAATCAAGAGGCTCTCTCAGAAGGCGGATGTGTACAGCTTTGGGGTGCTGTTGTTAGAAGTACTTACTGGGAGAGCTCCATCACAGTATCCTTCCCCAAGTCGTCCTCGTGTGGAAGAAGAGGAACAAGGGGTGGATTTGCCAAAGTGGGTTAGATCGGTTGTAAAGGATGAATGGACAGCAGAGGTGTTCGATCAAGAACTTTTGAGGTACAAGAACATCGAGGAAGAGCTGGTGGCAATGCTTCAGGTGGGGATGGCCTGTGTTGTGCCACAACCAGAAAAGAGGCCTACCATGTCGGAAGTGGCCAAGATGATCGAGGATATCAGGGTGGAGCAATCTCCTTTGGGAGAGGAGTATGACGAATCACGCAATTCACTTTCACCTTCACTGGCGACCACCGAAGATGGGTTAGCCGGCTACTGATCCTTGATTGGCTGATGCTGCTGAATGTACTACATGATTGCTCCATCACCTACCCCTCTCACTTGCATCCCCTCACTGCAAATTGTTGCTGTTCCTGGCCCTCTTCTTCAGGCTATGCTTTCTCCTGTGTTCCATTTTGCTTGTAATGTTTATAAGCTTTATGCTTCCTGGTTGTTGCAGGTGGCGAGATCCGATGATTTCACCAACTAGGCAACAATATAGTTTTATTTAGTCTTCTCCCATGTAATGTAATTTTTGACATTTGAATTAGTTATTAGTTGTTTCCCAAGAAAAAAAGGTCTAAATCTTCAAGGATGGATGGTAGCAACTTGATCGACTGATTGTCTCAGGAACTACAATCAACGACAAGCCGGTTCACATGTATCACTCCCCACAGTTTCAGCCGAACTTGCACTTGGCCACGCAGCAAACGTCTCTTCCTCATCCAAGGGTGCATCCATAAAAGCAAAAGGCATAAATAACATTCACCACCACTGAAGATAGCCATTATGCTATTAATCTAATCTTTATGTTCCTAATAAATAAGAGATTTGATCTGATTATTTTCACCTCACAATAAGATATGGAAGTCATAAATACTTTAAAATTACATTACCCTCGAATAACAATAGTTCCTCATTTCTCATTTCCCATATAATCAAACAGAAAATCTTTTAAGAGTAAAAAATAGTGAGATACAATCCCCCCAAATCTATGATATCAAAAGCCCTAGACATCACAGTGTTGCGTAGACAACGCAAAACACCAAATAGTCATTTTACAGGAATGTGCTTGACATAGAGAACCAATTATCACGTGCGGAGTACATCAATACCAGCTTTTTTCCAGCTCTAGCATCTTTTACCATTTCTTTTTATGTTTCAAAACACCATCCGCACGACAAAGAGATGCATTGGAGAAAAAAACATGAATTTCCACATACTTCTGTGTATCATTGTCCAGTTGCCACAACTTTCTATTGTATCTCATTTTCAAAACTACTGTCAGTACACCACTTTCAGTACACTCAGTCATCAACATATCTGCATCTAACTCTGTTCTCCAACTAATGATTCTCTGAAAATTAATGCAATTTACAATATGAAAATACAAGAGGAAACTCCATAACAGTGAAGTAGACCATCAATCAGGCAGTTACCTTTGTAAACAATCAGTTACTAGCATCGTGCATGTTAAGACTGTCATAGAAACTCAAATCCACCTTTCTCATGCATTTTAGAGGCTGAAAATCAGGGGAATCATTTACTGAAATTAGTTCAAACCCCAATGGTGAAGCACTCAGGTGTGGAATGTAGGCGGCCCTCCACCATTTACTTTAAGGGACTGCTGAACAGTAATATGGTAGGAGGTTCTGAAGTTGATGCATGAGAAAGTAGATGCTTCATGAATATTTAACTAATCCTTCCCGTTTGATCGATCAGTGTACCAACTTGGTCCCCACACAATGCTCTTGAAATGTTTCCGGGCTCAAGAAGGTTGAAAACCACAACTGCACATAGAAATATAATTAAATTGTTACAGGTCCCAAACAAACCAAAGAAAATTTAATGACATAATTCCATCCTTTCCCTCAAAGGGTTTGGCTACTCTCTGGCCTCCAGTTTAGACTGATGGCTAATCACATCAAAGCATGATATCCTATATACTTCCCTCCTTTCTCAACAACAGGGTGAATAGTTGAAACATTCATACTTCTATTGACCCTGATGTGAAGCACATAATTAGAAACAACTCTATTCATCTTGATGTGACACATAAATTAGCAGAATGAAATGGAATATGAGTACCAATAGGATAGAGCAAATATACCAACCAGGAATTCTGTTCTCTTCACAGAATGTCATGGCCATCATGTCCATGGAGGTAGCACCACTGGAAACCAACTCCCTGAAGGAAATGTGCTCAAATGTAACATTATTGTTTCTGGAGTTGCAGTCATAAACACCATCTACATTGGTACCTTTGAGAACTGCATCAGCATTAACTGCAGCAAAAGAGTGTTCCAGATAATGCAAAACTGAGAGAAATAGAAACAAAAAAGAGCACATATCTCAAAAGTGGGACACCCACATACGCACTCAGACTAGGTAAATTAAATAAAACTTGGCATTTTCAATCAATCAAAAAGGTTAATGTGAGCCCTGTGAATGGGGAAAGACCCTACTTTCTGAAGCTCGAAGAGCAGCAGCTGTATCAGTGGAAAAGAGTGGATTTCCAGTGCCAGCACCAATACCACCAAATATTACAACTCTTCCTTTTTCAAGGTGTCGGATTGCCCGTTGCCGACTGTATGGCTCAGCAACCTCCTGCATTGCAAATGCGGTTTGCACACGTGTCTGAACACCCATCTTCTCTAAGGCTGACTGGAGCAATATAGAATTCATGACAGTTGCCATCATACTGGTCAGAATTGCAAAATTTACCACTCGTTTAGTTCATGACCAACCACAAACTTTAAAAAATAAAATCAAAATTTATCTGGCAATATCACATACAGCAAACAGTGGAAGAAATAACCTCTGCAACAAGCTAATGTAAAAAACATGAAAACAATGGTGAATCTTATGTTAGGTGGGTTGATTATGGGCCCATATAAGTGTCCGGTGCAGGAGTGTTTACAAGTGGCTGATCCTTCAAATCTCAAATTTTAGAATAGGGGATTCAGGTGAAAAAGGGTTCTTGAATATAACATAATAGAAGGAAAAAAAATTCAATTAGAAGTGAAAAATACATACCCTTAAAGAAAACAAATGCTTTCTTCTCTTTCATCCCCATTTAAAAAGATAAAATCAAAATAGTCAACACTAAAGTAAAATAAGAGTATCTGACAAAGATCACACAACCATACCCTATGTTGCATGGGTTCAAATACAAGTGTTGGGTGCGAGTGTGTGCTAGGTGTTTGATCCTTTACATCTCAAATTTGAGGATAGGGAGACTCATTTGAAAAAATATACTAAATAGCACTTAGATATGAAATGATAAAGAAAAACATTAATTAGAAATCTATTAAAACCAAAATAAAGGGATCTGAAAAGGATCCAACACATAGTTTTAAAAGGGGCAAGGTGCACCGAAGGCACAAAAGTCTAACAGAGCTGCAACTCAAGGTGCGCACTTGAGTGAAGTAAAATATGGTCTAAGATGCATATTAATTTTAAGATTTCAAACATTGAAAAGAAACATTCAACAAAAAAGTAATTAAATCATATGAATTTTAATATACAATTAGAAATTTTATTTAAAAAGAAAATGTAAAGGAGACAAGGCGTGCCTCATCAAGAAGGTGCATATATTGACATGCGAGGCACTACAACTAGGGAGAGGTTGTGCCTTGAGCCTAGGTTCGCTTAAGTTTGCCTTTTAAAACCATGATCCCACACCCACAATCTTGTTATATCATGTTGATGCTAGTATATTGAGTAAAAGTTGAAAAGTCTCGGTATCACAACTCACACTCTTATCATGTAATCTTGACAAGTGCCACATTGCAAGTTGAAGCATTCATGCTTCACAATACATATGCAAGCATAGTTGTTAAAAACTTACCAAACAAAATACAAAACAACAAAACAGTATGACCAAATGATTCAATGATTTTTTATTTTTTTTTATTTTTATGTAAATCAATACATATCATTGATCCATATCTCATCTTAAGTGTATTTTCCGATGCAAATACAATGATGCATGATATGAAACGTAATAGAACAATGCATAAACCTTTAGTTATTTTTCATAATTTAAAATAAAAATTGAATTCCAAAAAAAAAATCTTAAAAGAATTATCATATTAAATGTTTAAAATGTACTTTAATCTTAGAATTGATCATAAAATAAGAAGAAAATGGTAAAGTAAGCTAACATGAAAAAGGTATGTACTTGCTATTGAACACACACATGAAATATTGATAGTTATATAAATTTATTCTCATAATGAATGTTGGTGAATCATCATTTGAATTTGAATGTTGACATTGAAAGTTAGAGTAAATAAAAACATTTACCAAATATATTTGAAATGAATGCTGGTGAATTATCATTTAAATGAATGTCTCATCCTTCTTGATCTTTTTAATTAATAAAAAAGATCAATTGGGTTTCTAGTAAAAAAATATGTATATACATATCATTTAAATATTTTGAATGTTAACATTGAAAATCATCAAGAATAAAATCTTTTACCTAATATATAAGTTTTTCCCCCTTTTTTTGTGAGGAGGTGTGGGAATTTTTTCAATGTCAAAGGAATGATGACAAATGACACATAAAGATGTGTGTATATATATATATATATAACAACAATACATATAAATATATGCTTAGCTATTGGGTTAAAAATTCAAAAAGCTTAGTTTTGTGGATTTCATGATGAGCCTATGCATTAAATTCATATTTTTAAATTGAAGATTTCAACACTCTAATTCACAATGTTTTCATACGGTATGACAGTTTAATTTTTTATATCATATTGCCTTTAATGGAATTGGTTACATCACTCTAAATTTCATGTCTTTGACATATATAGATTTCATATATGTATTGTCTCTTGAATTTTATCTTGTATTATAAATTTTTTCATAAAAAATAAATAAATAAATAAAATATGCATATGGTTTCTTTTTGTGTGTGTAAAATGTATGCATATTTTTTCCATTTATTTATTTTTATGGAAAAAAATTATAATGCATGAGATGATAAAATACAAGAGACAATACGATACACTGTACAATTTATGAGTTAACAACTATGTATGCAACATAATAAGCTATAGGTCATGTAAAAAAGTCCAACCTATCAAAAAAAGAAGTCATGTAAAAAAGTCTACTAATATAGAGACCTAACCTTTGAGGTTAAACAAGCATAAAAAAAGAAATAAAAGATTAACTTCTGACAATATTCTCTCTTTCTAGTGTCTCTTTACTCAACTTGATCACAAATAGATTCCCAAATAGCTTCAAAGAAGAGTTTCTTCCCTTCACTTAATTTATGTGCTTAAACATTGTCGATTTCTTTAACATTTTTTAGAGATAGCTCATAAAAGCCAACCTCGGTGTTTTTTTTTTTCTCTCTTTTTTCATAGGCAAATAGAGATATATCATCTACCACCTAGCAAAATAGACCATGTGCACTAGAAGGATACAAAGGAAACAATAATAAAAATGAAAATAGGAAACTATACGATAACCATATTCTACATAGGACATCAATAAAATCAAGCAAAGAGCAATTAACCATCCCCAATGGGGACTCTATACCACTCCCTAAGGGATTTGATGAATGCCTCTTTTAATCTCCAATCAATACTTCCACCTCATTGAAAATATTTGTTTTTTTTATCAGAACCTCATTGAAAATATGATAGTGAAGCTTTTTCAAAATTTACCAAAAAAGGGCAACAAGGAGTTAATTCACCACATCTTCCCAAGCCTTCCAACCAAACAAGAGACATTGTATTGATTCTAGAAGAACCCACTGAATTCTAGAAATAAAAATAACATGTCCTGCAACAATCAAGCTTTTTGTTTGCTGATTCTACATTAGCTCTACAAAGATTACCCTTATTCATGAGACCACCCCCTCCTCATTATTCGGTTTATTGTTAAAAACCCCACACATCTCTTTCAAGGAAAAAGAAAGATCCCTCAAGCACATTGAATGGTACAAATATGTAACTTGGAATCCTACCTTCTTCTACCACTCCACAAGAGAGCATTCTCTCATTCCCAATGAAATTCACAGCCTCCACTCCTAAAAAGGCCTTCTAAAACAGAGATTTCAATGGCCTTGATCTCTCTTAATCAGCCCAAATATCCACCATTCTTGCAAATTAGGCGATAGCAAGACTATAAAAACTAAAGAATGCTTCGTTCAAGGAACTCCTCCCAACCCACCATACCGCCTCCCCTCTCATCCCCCCTTTCTTTTCCCCTTTTCCACAATCTATCCTTCTCACTAGCAAATTTTGATCAAAGTATTTCTTTCCTTCTAGGTGACTCCCTACTGGGAATCTCTTTAGATTTTTCCAATTTCACACTCACCTTTTTAAGCAAGACAACCAACATAAACTATGTCAAATATTTAGGCTTCCTTGGGTGTCAGGGGTCTCCTTGGGATTCTTCTTCTTCTTCTTTGTCTAGGACAAGAGCTGGCAAATTTAGGCAAAGGGCAAGAGCAACCCTCACCAAAATCTGAGGGGATGGGCCAGCCTGAGTTGAATTTTCCCATTGATGCTCCTCTGCGAATGATGTTAAAGGACGGACAAACCATAGTTTTTCCACAAAACACAATTGGACTGCCTCCGAGTTCCAAGGCTGCCAATGCAGGGTCAAGGGACACCCATACATGGGATTCAACAATCCTTCTATCCTCAAGGGATGGTTCCAATGATATTTTGGAGGGAATGAGAATAAGGGATTTGCCTTAGAGTTCTCTCTTTGGGTTAACAAAAAAATTTGTGGTTTTGTATAAAAGTGGGTGTGTTAGTAGAAGGTTAAGAAAATGACATTCTAAGGATTCGTTCAAAAGCAAATGAGAGCATAGTTTTAAAAGGCGCAAGATGCACCTAAGGCACAAAAGTCCCTTATAGCTTAGGCGTACGGGGCAACACAAGGTGCGCACCTGAGTGAAGTAAAACTTGACCTATGATGCATATCAATTTTATAAAATATGATCTACAATCTAATCAAATTAATAAAAAAAAATTATGATTCCAAACATTTAAAAGAAACATTCAACAAAAAAATAATGAAATTATATAAATTTCAATATACAAATAAAAATTTCAAGAATAAAAGTGATTAAAAAGAAAAAGTAAAGTAGTGCCAAGGTGCACCTTTGTAACAAGACACGTGTCTTAGCAAGTAAGGCGCTATAACTAGGGAGTGGTCCCTAGTTATAATGCCTTGGGCCTAGGCACGCTTTAAGTGCACCTTTTAGAGCTATGGAGGTGAGGAAAGGTTCCAATAACTAGTTAGTTCAAGGAAGAAGCCAATGAGAATCTATTGAAGGAAGGAAAGGGAACTCAAAATGAAAAACAAGATGAGGAAGTTGTGGATTGTTGGTGCATTAGAGAGGTTAACTTATGAAGTTGAGAATTCTCTCTTAGAATGTGAGGGGGTTGCATGACCCAAATAAAAAGAAGGTGATCAAATCCACTATGAGTTCAAATAAACAAGATTTGAATTTTTTTTTTTTAATAACTAAATAAACCATATTTGCTTTGTTTGTAGGAAACCAAATTCAGTTCTATGACCCTTAAAATTGATAGAAGCGTGGGTGTGGGTTGGGGCTTGACATGGTCCTCTCTCAATGCTAAGGGATGTTATTGTCTTGGAATTCCAAAATTGTGGATCATGTAGACGTGGAGTCAAGGGCTTACTCTATATCTTGTTAGTTTAAAAATTGTGACGATGGTTTTGTTTGGAATTTTTTCATGGATTTATGGGCCTTTGTGAGGAAGGGAGAGAAAAGAGATGTGGAAAGAGTTGGGCTTCATTAGAGGTATATGGGAAGAGTCCCAATCCTAAGAAGTGATCTCGATGTCATTCGCTTCCTTTTTGAGAAGAGAAATTGCAAGCAAATTTCTTCATCCATGAAGTTTTTTTTTTTTTTAGTTCATTGATGAGCTTGAATTGGTGAATCCACCGTTATTTAGAAAGGCCTTTATATGGAGAGAAGGTTAGGATGGATGCTCCAAATTGTGCTTGAATTGGCTTTTGATTCTTGGTGATTGGGAGGCCTATTTTTCCTTAAGTGTCTCAACTTTTACTTCCTAGGCCTATGCCTAATCACTCACCTATCTTGCTCAATTGTGGGGGGGCTTAGTAAGGGCATGACATCGTTCAGATTTGAAAACATGTGGTTGAAAGCGGAGGGGTTTGGTGAGCTTGTCAAGGCTTGGTGGCAAAGCAAGGAATTTAGGGGCAACCCTAGCTTTGTGCTTGAGAAGAAGTTGCAAGCTTTGAAAGGCGACTTGAAAAAATGCAATAGAGAGGTATTTAGCAACATGTCAGTTCACAAAGAGCATTGGAGAAAATAAAATTTTGGGACAGCAAAGAAAGGAACGGCCCTTGGTATGAAGAGGACAAGTCTCATCATTTTATAGTAAAAGATGAATTTAGTCATTTAGCCATTAGGGAAGAAATTCCATGGAGACGTAAATCAAGGGTCTTACGACTTAAGGAAGGAAACAAAAACACAGAAATTTCTGTTCTAAACATAGAAGGATAAAACCTAGTTTAAAATAAAGAATCTGAAGAGCATATTAAAAAAATACCAATCACGTGCTTCACTCCAGAAATAACAAGTACCAGAAGTAAAAAAAGTTATGAAATTAAGAATGCGAAGAGCATGAGACATTACAAATTTAGTAATAACACATTACCCTATCTGATAGGCAGTAGGTCTATCTAGACCAGTTGCAGTTACCCACGTGTCTCCGCAAAAGAAATTTCTGCCTCCGACAACAATTGCAACCTAGGAGATGACAAAAGAGTTAAGCATATTACACTTCAAATTGAGGAGAGAGAATACCCTCCATGTTGCAGATGTCAATCATATGGAAATAGATACCTCTACACCAAGGCGGCAGGCCACCGCTACTTCTCTTGCAATCAACATGGCCACCTAAGAAGTAAAAAAAAAAAAAAAAAAAAAAAAAACCAAATCAGTCTACAGGCTTCCATCACGAACACATATCAAGATTAAGCAGTTCATTTGCTAGTGGCCAGTACACATGGTTATCACATTCAATTCTCTACAAGGTTAATGGAGTCCATATACCTTTGGGTCAATATTGTGAGGGCCAGTGCCAGCAAGAGCAGCACCGCTAATTTTGAAGACTACTCTCCGCCATCTAGGATTTGAAATCGATTTGGACTTCACATTATTTATCTGACCAACAGGACTGGGAGTAGCCATTGCAAATCTACCAAACAAATATCATATATTTGATCAGAAGATTTCAACACCGCTGCCAGTGGTTCATGAAAATCAACTGAACAGATATGCATGACAAGTTATACTGACTAAATTGACACCATATGAACTTCAAACAAAATAACAAAATTGAAGTTGAAATATCAAGGGGAAAAAACATATAGCATCAACCCAGTGTAAATAGAGGCGTCAGATATGAGATATTTCCATATCTCAGATGATTCCTCATTAAGAATCCTAAAGCTACCCAGAGATCACAAAATGTTCACATAACAGCATGTATAAAATTAAATCTTCAAGGAGAATTGAACATGCACCTGTATACATACCTCTTAGATTGCCGAAGCATATTACCTGAAGCGACAATACTCTTATCTTCATCAGAAACCGCTTTCACTGGCAAAGAATTCCCAACAATCTCCTCCATCTTCTTAAACCAAGGCCAGTGACTAGCGGAAACGCCCCCATTACTCATCCGATGCCTCTCCAACTTATACCTTTTCTTCAAATTATCCACCTTGTTCTTGCACTGCTCCACGCTCTTCGATTGCTTATCGCATCGCTCACTCACTATCGCCGCCACCTCCTCCCAGTCTCTACCCCGAAGATTTCCCCGATTCAGCTGAGTGAACTTCTCCATGTACGCCTCAAGGAGACATCCGATAGCCGTATCGCTCCACTCCTCCCGATCCTTCCTATACTCGTTTCTGTATTCTCCACCGCCGGCCGCCGTGGAGGTGGTGGACACAGCTCCACCGCCGGGAATTTTCTGTTTTCTGTAACAACACGCGGTTCCTCCATCACTGAGCTCCTCCCGATCCTTTCGCTTTTCATTCCTTACACTGCCCCTTGCTTTGTTCGGATCCGAATCCTCTTCAAACGGAGTCGGATCCTCCTCAGAAAAAGGGTTGACGTCGGGAAACGCCGCCGGACACTTGGTATCGCCCTGGGTACAGAACGCGGCGTCAGTATATCCATCGGTATCGTCTTCTTCCTCTCCGACGCCGGAGGCGATCTTCTCAGGACTACCACCAGCGGCGACGGCAGAATGATTGAGGATGGGTTGTGGAGGAGGGGGCGGTGGCGCGTGGATTTGAATAGGCTTAGGAGAAAACCGGGCAGAAGCAAATGGCTGATGGTGGTGGTGGGGGTGGTGGAGGTGGTGGTGATGAGGTAGGTGGTGGTGGTGGTGGTGGCTAGGGTTTGTCTGGGTGGTGTCGTCACCGAGGAGAGAGAAGTCGTCGTCGCACGACGCCATAGGAGGACGTTAGGGTTAGGGTTTTGGGAACGACGACGTTAGTGAAGGAGGATGCGACGTTGATGGAATTAGGATCAGGTGTTTTAACGGTGGGTGTGTGCCGTGAGTTGGTCTGGGTTATACCGTGACGGCTTCTCACGGCACCGTTAAGTAGGCATGGTGGTGGGGTGTCACATGGGTGGGACCCATACCAACACATCTTCGTTTGCTTTGGACAGTAATTGACGCTGTTGCGTTAGTGGTTGGTTTTGGGTCTTGGGCATTGCTCATCGGGCGCTTGTGGGCTTCTCCCCTTTATTTAGTACCCTTAAGGCTATAGCCGCCTATAGCTCACCCCGCACATACATTGACCAGGCTGCCCTCCCCTACACCCTTAACACTCTCCAAGCCCGTACTTTTGCTTCAGGGTTCCTTTCGTAAACTCACTACTTTCTCTTTCTGTTTCAAAATCATAAAATAAATAAACTTATTTAAAATAATGATAATACGTCAACATCTTTCTCATTTATGAACATGCGACATCTTATTCTAATATAATTAATTTTAAAAAAAAAATTATGTAAGAGTGGCTCAGCCACCGGTGCATGTGGGAAATAAATAATAATAATAATAAAGATGACCTTGTTTCATTTTTAATATCCCAATCAGCAAGTACTTGTTTACCAAAGAGACATGTAGATGGGGCATGATTCTCGTGAATAATGATGGGTGTGCATGCCATGTGGGGTTGTTGGATATCTTGGGTAGAATGGCACGTGACATACCAACAGTAATATGAATTGGGTGGAGGGGGCTGTGTTTGTACTGGCAAACAAGTCAGGCTAGATTTTTTTGGGCTACAAAGTTCCCAACCCCATGCACCAAACCAGTGGGCCGACTGCAAACCCACGGACGTAGTAAAACGGTAAAGAATAGCCCATAGAAATTGACTTGAGATGTGAGGGCAAAGAGTAGATGGTGGCCTTTCTTGGTGCGCAAGAAGCACTATCACCGAACACGTGTAGTTTTCTTTTTTAAATTATTATAATAAAAGAGGCAGGTACCTCTTTTATATGAGATAGACCATAGCTTTCAATTTGTCGCGATAAATTTGAGGAATTGGAAGAGAAAAAGAAATTTTGTAAAAACAAAGGAGATTGGGTTTGAGATATTTTGAAAGTGAATAAGAGAATTTGACAAGCAATAGAACAAGGTTTATAGGACAAAAAAACAGCGTGCAGGACTGAAAGAAAAGCAGAGAAGAAGCGCATATCCGGAGGATAAATATTCAAAATTGAAACCCTTCGCTCAATTCACGCTGCTTCCGATCGAAGCACTTTATCTCTCTAAACCTCTATCTGCGTCTCCGCTGTTCCCTTCCATTCTTAGCCGTTGAAGATGCATGCCAATCACCTCCTTCTCGAGGAGCCCATCCGTATGGCTTCCATCCTCGAGCCATCGAAGGCCGTAAGTGTTTGTGGTTTTATATTGTTTCGTATTGGCGATTTTTCATCATCTGCAACGGCGATGGACCGATCTGCGTTGAATATTATTCGTCCTGCTTTTTGAATAGCATTTGAAATCTGTGTTGTGGAATCGCTTCGGACTTTTGACGCCAAAGTTGTCTTAATTAGATTCGCTTTTGTGATTATGCAGAGTTTCTTTCCCGCAATGACAAAGATCGTGGGTACCCTTGGGCCCAAGTCTCGATCCGTGGAGGTTATCTCCGGTTGCCTCAAAGTTGGGATGTCTGGTACGGTTCTTTGTTTATATCTGATCCTAAACTTGTTTTTGCATTAAATTGTTGAGTTTTTTCTTTCCTTTTTTTAATAATGTTCAGACTAGGGTTTGGTTTGGTTTTGCTTCCAACTATGGAGGTATTGAGGTTTTACTACGAATTGTTTTGTAGTTGCTCGCTTTGATTTTTCATGGGGAGACCCCGATTATCACCAAGAGACTTTAGAGAATTTGAAGGCGGCTGTGAAGAGTACTAAGAAGCTGTGTGCTGTATGTGATTGGGTTTTATCTTCTTTTTTTTTCTTTCATTAAATGTGCTTTAATAAGAGATTTTGTTCATTGGCATGCAATTTTTTGTGTGGTCTAGATTTTTGGAATGTGTTTCACTTTTCGCACCTTGTCTATCCAACATAAATATTTTTTATGATTAATGATTCTAACCATGGCTTTGGCTTTCAGTACAGAAAAAAATGGAGGAGGGAAAAGAAAAAGGAAATTTCAAAACCATTTTTTGTGGCTCTTTTGGTTTCTGAAGAAACAAAAGATTTTAACTCAACTTGGTTTTCTAAAAGATATCAGTTGAGTTTGCTGAAAATCAAACAATGGAATATGATAGGGTTAAGATTTACTTTCTTTTTTCATCTTGGTTTTCTTGGTAACCAGATAGAGGTCTAGTGAAACATGGGGTTTTGGACTATTGTATGTTTATTTTCACTTTAATTTTAAACAAGGAATGGATAACCAAATTTATAATTTTATTCTTCTGTTTTCAGGTTATGCTAGACACGGTAGGAGCTGAATTGCAGGTTGTTAATAAATGTGAGAAGTCTATTTCACTTCTGGCTGATGGTTTTGTTGTTCTGACACCCTATCAAGATCAAGAAGCCTCCTCGGAGCTATTGCCAATCAATTTTAATGGCTTGGCGAAGGTTTAACGAAACTCATCACTCGCATCACATTATATTGTTTTCATTCATTCCATTGTTTGTTTGTAAATTATTTGGCTATTGTACAAAATAATATTTATCCCTATTTATTGATACTTGGGCCTATTTGTGATAAGCTCTTGTTTTTGTCTTTAGCATCCAGTTGAAGCCTAAGTCATAATTTTTAAAAAGGGATATTGATATCATAAAAATATCTTTAAACATGAAATAACTTCCTAAGTCATAATTTTTAAAAAGGGATGTTGAATTAGAACTTCTATGAAAGTACCATTTTCTTGGCTTCCATTTTAAGTCCTTTCCTCCGTTTTTTATTTTTTTATTTTATTAAATGGTAAGTCACAAACTTTTTCAATAAAATTAGTCAAATGGGCACAAAAGATTTTATTGATTTGTTTATGGTTTCTTAGAAGTCAATCCAATTTGGTCCTTAATAAATTTGATGGTATGCAATGATTAGGAAAGTTGTATGTGAGTGGATGTAAAATTGTTCATTCCACTTGAAAATTTGAACTTCTAAAGTAATCAACAATTTGGCATGAAGGGTTAAAATTGTTAACTCATAAAATCTAGAGCTTGGTTTGGAGTTGGAAAATGTCTGTATGTGGTATTTTTTGTTTTGTAGTTCCTAACGTCAGGTGTCTTCTGTGGAACTCCCTATAATTATTGAAAACATATTTTATCACCATGCATTTTGCTAATCTGTCATGCTCTTATTGTGGGGATTGGAAATCAATCCTCAGGTTCTAGATTCTACTTATAAATAAGCGCCCTTGTTTGCTATAAGTTGTGTAGTTGCCTTGTTTGGAGTCATGGCTCTGGAATTGTATTTTAGATTCCACAGCATGTGCAGAGGTGTAAACATGGGTAAAAAGGATTGATTATCCATTCTGTCTTGTAACTGCATCAAAATACAAGTTTTTACTGGACAATCCCATATGAAATGCTCTAAAATTTACAAAACAACACTGGAAGAATGATGCTAGTGAGGTTTCATAACATTCTTTGCTGCCCTGAAATTGTCCTCTTATCTTTTGTTCCTGAAACCCCGAACTGATCATAGATTGGATAAATTTTTTTGGAAACATTTCAGGCTCATAATCTAATAGTCTTGCTTCATGGTTATGCACTTATGCTCTTTTTTAATGGTTTCCTCACTTAACCAGTCCTTCAATTTGGTTTTGCAGGCAGTAAAGAAGGGAGACACCATTTTTGTTGGTCAATACCTATTTACAGGAAGTGAAACTACTTCT
Organism: Vitis vinifera; assembly: GCF_030704535.1. Taxonomy (NCBI): domain Eukaryota; kingdom Viridiplantae; phylum Streptophyta; class Magnoliopsida; order Vitales; family Vitaceae; genus Vitis; species Vitis vinifera. The sequence continues at coordinate 19,338,631 of NC_081812.1, forward strand.
GTTTGGTTGGAGGTAAGAAAAAGACCATAGGTCTAGTTTTTTTCATTTTTTTTTCCTGGTTTTTCTTTTCTTTTTTGTTTTTTCTTTTCCCCTTTTCCTCTCTTTGTAAATTTGTACTTTTCTTCTTTGGAATGAGAGGGCTTAAAATGTTGTGCTTGCAGCTGAGATGGCTTGATTAAATAGAAATTATAAATAGACCTGGTTACTAAAAGTTTTGTATTAATATTCTACCCTACTAGGAGTTTTTTATTAATCTTTTACCTTGTGAACAAAACTTTATAAGAAATCTGGGAATTGAATAATGATTGATGGTATGACCATTATTTTTAACTGGTGTTGGACAGGTATCTGAAGTGAAAGGAGATGATGTAGTTTGTATGATTAAAAATTCTGCAACTTTGGCTGGGTCGTTATTCACTTTGCATGTTTCTCAAATTCATATTGATCTGCCTACTCTATCTGATAAAGATAAGGAGGTTAGTACCATCTCATTTTATGATGCTATTTTTTTCCTCCTTTGTATCATTTCCGTTCCCTGCTTTATGCAGAGAAAAAAAATATTATCATATAAATAAAAGAAGAAAAGCAACTTAAAAACAACACTTTGTATGTAATTTATCTGATGTGACTTAGCTGTATGGCTTTTGCTCACTGCCACTGGTTATCATACAGGTTGGTAGTCCTATTGAAGCTTCATTTGTTTTTCTTGTTTTGGTGCTGTACTTTGATACAGTAACTTTATGGGCACTCTCATTTGAAGGGTAGAGATGGAGCACAAGAACTAATTAATGGAGTGTAAATGATGCCTTTATGTTGTCAGTCACTCAAATTGTTTATAAAATATAAAAGAAAAAACCACAGGTTAGATCCACCCAGACTCTTAATGATGGCAGCACATCTATCAACTTTACATCACTCATGAACCCAAAATTGGGACCCTTTTAAAAGTTATATGTATGTTGGTGAAGTAAGAATTAATTCATGGTTATGATAATGAAATGAAATTCCTTATTCTATCAAATATATTTGAATCTATTTCAGCTGAACAATGGATGTTGTTAACTGCATACACCTCCATCCCCACTCCCATATGGGGCCCACCCCCCTCCCCCACTCACGCACGTCACACAATAATATTTTTCTTTCTGCTGTGGCTTTCTTATCAGCTATCTTTATCAATTATGATTTCAGGTTATAAGTACATGGGGTGTTAAAAACAAAATTGACTTCCTTTCACTGTCATATACCAGGCATGCAGAGGATGTTCGCCATGTAAGAATTGTTTTCTATTTTGTTTTTTTAATAGGAAGCATTTTTCATAATTCATCGCTTTCTATCAGGCTATAATTATCTCTTTTCTTATTTTTCGCACTCTTCCATTATTTGCTTCGAAATAGGTTGATCAAATAACTTGACTGAAAGGCTTCCTTTTTATGTAACACAGGCCCGTGACCATCTATCTAAGTTGGGTGACCTCCATCAGACTCAAATTTTTGCAAAGATTGAAAATGTGGAGGTGATCCACATATATCATTAGCTCAAATGAGATTGACGAAGCTTATCAAACGCAATCCAGTTCTTCTAGCAGTGCTATGAGGATTTTAATATAATACATTTTTCCTCATCTTTTTTAGGGTTTAAACCATTTTGATGAGATCCTGCAAGAGGCTGATGGTATAATCCTTTCACGTGGAAACTTGGGAATAGATCTTCCACCTGAGAAGGTCAGTTTTTTTAACTTCCAATAAAGCAAGCTTCTAAAATGTGTTGGGTTTTGCAGGACCAATTGGGTGCTTACAGAAGATGACACTTGTACATGCAAAAAGTTTTTAGAAATAGAAAATCATTTTTATTCCTTCAATTTTCTGTGTGGGAAGTGAAATTGTTGATTACTTTTTAAGTTAAAGAACACAAATGGAGCCACTGAATAATTTACTACAAAGGGTTAAACTTGATTTTTACTATAATTACTTGCATGTTCAAATTGTGCTTCATGACCAAATAAATTCATGTGGTGTAGTGTAGATAGTTGGAAGTTGACTGGTAATGATGAATTTCATTTACTGGCTTTTATTATGTGATACAGCAATACCTTCTGGTAATCGTCCACTGTGAATTTTGCAGGTTTTCTTATTTCAAAAGGCTGCTGTTTACAAGTGTAATATGGCTGGGAAGCCTGCAGTTATTACTCGTGTTGTGGACAGTATGACTGACAACCTTAGACCCACTCGTGCTGAAGCCACTGATGTTGCAAATGCTGTATTGGATGGTATGTCACTTATCTGCAAACTACTGGTTGGGATTCTTTTAATTTCACTGGTTCCCCTTTCAAGTTTCCTGATTGTAGAGAATATATTGTTACTAATTATGGGATTCTCTTGGCTTGATTGTAGAGAATATATGTTGTTTTTTAAATCTCCTTTTCTCTGTTTTGATTTCAATACATCTTTGATATGGAAGCTCCCTGACCTTTCTTCCCTAATAATGAAATGGGTGCAGGAAGTGATGCCATTCTTCTTGGGGCTGAGACTTTGCGAGGATTGTATCCTGTTGAGACTATTTCCATCGTTGGTAAAATATGTGCCGAGGTATGTCTTTTCCTTGCTATCGTATGGATGAGCATTTTTTACTAAGCAACTTTGCTTTCAATTGTAATGATGTTTTTTTAAATAAAAAAGAAAAAAAGAAAGGGAAAAAAGGCCTTATTTTCAATTGCAAGCTACAAAACTTATACGTTGTAGAATTTCAAGAATTGTGAACTTTTTGTCATCTTAACATGTTAAATCTTTAAGTATTGTGTAGGAACTGCGAACATCTGATATATCTACTGTAGCTTTCTCCTGCTTGGGCATGGATGTCTTTTTTTTAATGGTTCAGTTAGAATGCCCAAATGGGCCATCTTTAAATCCACTAGCACAAAGTGCATTCAGTGTTCCACAATATGTTAGAATGCTTCACTTAATTATCAGCCCCATTTTAAGTGAGAATTAAAATTTCAGGATTGTTTTAACTTGTTATTGCACATACACAAAATAGGATTTTTTTTTTTTTTAACAGGATAATGTTTTCAGCATTGAATCATAAGCAGCCTTTTCCGGGCCTACCACTTGAATGGATATCTTAGATACCCAGGAACTTGAAATATAGCGATGACAAAATATGCCCTGCTGCAGTTCTATATTTTCCATATAATTTCACTTTTTCTCAAGGAATATTATAACTGAGCTCTTACTAAGGGTGGGGATCTTCCTTTCAAAATGACTTGCAGGCAGAGAAGGTTTTCAATCAAGATCTCTACTTCAAGAAAACTGTCAAATATGTTGGAGAGCCAATGACCCACTTGGAATCCATTGCTTCCTCTGCGGTATTTTCTTTTAGTGTTTCCACTGAAATATTATTTTCTTTATTGATTATGTTGTTAGATTGATTTGTCCTAATTGCATTTTCTTCATATTGATATTGTATATTTAAATCTGAGTTTCTCATTGCCTATCATTCACTTATTATCTAGGTACGGGCAGCAATTAAGGTCAAGGCATCTGTTATTATTTGCTTCACTTCATCTGGAAGGGCTGCAAGGTATAGATGGATGTTTGAATACGGATGTGCATGTACTGGATATCCAAGAAAGCTCGATGATTTGTTTCTAGTCCATTTTCTTTCAGTGTGCAAGCTTAGTCTTGGAGGATCCATTTATTAATTAATATTCTCTTAATAAAAAATGCAACTTCCTCATATTCACTCTTCTGTAATGGCTTCTAACTAGATTACATGCATATGCAGATTGATTGCTAAATATAGGCCAACAATGCCAGTTCTTTCAGTTGTCATCCCTCGACTCAAGACAAACCAACTAAAGTGGAGTTTCAGTGGTGCCTTTGAGGTATGCACCTGACTTTAGTTTGTTTATAAGCTTGTTTACTGCATTTCTTTTTTTTTTCTTTTTTTTTTGTCAGGAATTTACCAGGTGTGGAAATTGAATAAATTTTCCCTTATCCTATTAGTCCTTTTTCCTTGTTGAGAGAAATGCTCTTTCAATTTTCAACCAGTTGAGATCTAATGAGGTCTCATTTCTTACAAACAATGGATTACCATTGGATATGCTAAGCTTTCAACAGTTACTTGGTCATGGACAAAGTTAAACCTTTATCTTTTCTTTATTTTGCCCTATCATGAGCATTCTTTTGTAAAAGGTTCTCATGTACAATGAAAATCAAAATATTGTACTTGGTATTTGTTAATATGATGTACAACTAATCAATGAGATGCTATCCATTCTAACAGTATTTACAAACTAATCCTAGAGATTCATTCCTTGCTTTCAAACAACCAACATTAGTGTTCACAAACTAATTTTACAGATGGATTCCTTTATTTCGCCTCAAACCACTAGCATCTCACAAACTAACAGTATTTAGTCTGTTTTTGCATTTAAAATAAATTTGTGCCGAAGTCACTTTCTCTAATTAATTTCCATAAAGTTGCAACCTATTGAAAAAAGCATTGTGCTTGGCTGTTCACATTTTTTTTTCTTATTAAATTATAGGCTTACCTTGATTTGATATTCAAGCTGATTGATCTGTTGTATCTTTTTTTCTTTTCTGAAATGAATGGTTAGGCAAGGCAATCGCTTATAGTCAGAGGACTTTTCCCCATGCTTGCTGATCCCAGGCATCCTGTAAGTTTATATTCTATGTGACATTTTTGTTGATCCCCTTCTTTAAGATAGTATATTGGTTTGTTGATAGGTTAGCTCTATTACAACAGTTTTTTGGGGGGAAATTGTGATATCAATAATGATAAATGTTAATATTTTTGACCAACTGAAATTTCTCTAGTGTTGTTATATTCCCATATGTGATGCTCACCAACTTTGATTTTGGCAGGCCGAGTCTACAAGTGCAACAAATGAGTCAGTTCTGAAGGTTGCACTTGATCATGGGAAGGCCTCAGGAGTTATAAAGTCACATGACCGAGTTGTTGTTTGCCAGAAGGTTGGGGATGCATCTGTGGTCAAGATTATAGAGCTTGAAGATTAGAATTGCATAGTAAAACATTTTTGGTTTTTCTTTCTTTTTTGGCTCCAAATTTTTTGGAAATGGTGATGAACTTTGTTAATATCACCCTAAGTTATAAGAGGTTTTGGAGATGAGCATATGATTTTATTTAGTAAGAATATATGCTGGGGCAATTTGTGTTGTTTAGCCAAAACTAAAGTCATGGAAACTTGTACATGACATGTCTGGTCAAAGCATTGAAGTCATCTGCAGGTTCATGCCCTTGAAATGGGCTCTTCATGGTATTGAGCCAATAAAACCTTCAACTTTTGTTGAATCTTTGGACTTGCTCATGAAATGGGCTTCATCCGTCATGGTACTGTTTTCTGAGTTACTGGTTTCCAGTGCTTCAAAATTGTAATGCTCCTGTTTGGAATTTTATCTAGAAATTACTTACATACTCGTGGGTCAGGATGCCATTCAATTTGATGATTACCTGCATTTGATTTTCTTTTTTTTCCCCTGAATTTCCACAGGAGCATATTTGGTGGAGGAAAAGAACATTTGATGGTTTGGTTTGCTTTGTATGTAAACACAGCAAAACAGGGTCCTCACTTGACCGGTTTATAGCCTTTCTTGCTCTAAATCTCCTGTTAAGTAATTTTTTAAGGTTGGTTTTTAAATTTTACAAGCATCTTATTTTTCTTTTAAATCGTTTTTTATACTAAAAATGTTCTCTAAAAGTAACTCCTTTAGTGGAAATATTTTTTCTAAAGTATTTTTTACCGTAAAATTACCTATAAAATAAACACTTCATTTTTCTTTCAAAATATTTTTTAAAATTAAAAATACTTTTTAAAAGTATTAGGAAACAGACTCTTAAGACCTTATTTGGATTAAAAGTTAATTAAGTGTTTTTTACAGAATTTTATTTTATCATTAATGATATCATATTTTAAAAATTATAATTTTATCTTCTACTTTGATTTTTAATGAAACAAAAAACAAAATAGCAATCTAGGCAGGCCTAAACATTTTCCCTCATGAGTGGGCAGGTGAAAAATCTTATAATTTTTTTAATCCAATTAACTTTATCCACCCCCGCTGCAAGGAAATATTACCAATAAATGGAAACGTTGCTGTAATGAGTGTAGCGACCGACAACAACGGAATGGAGGAAGCTCCAATCCTATTTCCTAATATTATAAAAAAATTGCAGAAAACTTAATGCCAGCGCTCGTGGCCTAATGGATAAGGCGTCTGACTTCTAATCAGGCGACTGTGGGTTCGAGTCCCACCGGGCGTGTGGCGCCGGTTATTGATTTTACTTTATCCTTTACTTTGTTCCTCAAATTGCTTTCTTCAAGAAGAGGCTATCAGAAATCTGAACTGGCTATGAGTTAATGGTTATGTTTAATGCTTCACCAAAACAACCCAGAAGAGGAGAATGAACTAAGAGGAGCGTAGACAAGATTGGATGGATACATACTCTAGTACCAAAATCATAAACAAAATTTTGGAGTAAGAGAAAACTACAAAACCACCCACCATGCTATGTATTTCACCCGCTCCTATATACAATTCATCCAGCAAAAGAGGATATTTCACCCCTCTTGTTGGAAGAGTGCTGTTGTTGCTGTTGTTGATGATGAATCTCAAGCAACTCCACCTCTTTCTGCCTAAGTAGAAGTGCCATTCTCTCGTTTTCCAGCCTCTTTCGCTGGTTCACCAGCTTCTCCCTTTCCATTTCCCTCTCCTTCTTGCTGCTGAATTTCACCCACTTCAACCGCTGCTTTTCCAGCTCAAACGCTTTACATTGGTAGCTCACCCTCTGCTCCTCCAATTGCATCATCCGGCTCCTCATCCATTGCTTCTTCTCCAATGTGCTCTTTGTTCCATCTTGCAGCACGCTCATCACCTCACTGCTCAATTGCCTCATCAATGGTGATGGCGATGGTGATGGGAACAGCCCCTTTCTCGCCCTTTTTCTTGAATATCCTCCCTCATTGTCATCGTCATCTTCATGCCCATGCTCATTTTGACTCCTTACACCCCCTTCTACAACCTCCTCTTCATCATCATCATCGTCTCCATCTTCATAGTCCTCGTCGTCATCTTCATCTTCTTCCCCGCTCCCCATTTTCACCATCTTCGATGCCTCCGTCTCTGCTCTACTCGCATTAGGCCCTATTGTGGCAATTTCGGTTGAGGAATGCAAACACCGCTGCTGATGCTGATGCTGATGCTGTTGCTGTTGCTGCTGGTGCTGAGGGGGCTCCACCGCTGTATCCGGTGGTGAGGGATGGGCACCAGAAGTCCCACCACCACCGCAGCTATTGTGGTAAGCACACATTTCCCTGAAAAATAGGTGCTTCGAATTGAGTAATTTTCGAACTTCGTCCTTCATTTTGGGCGATAGCTGGTCCATCGTGTCGAGTAAACTCTGATTCTCCACAACCCGGCACGCCGTCCCCTTACCCAGTATATCATTAACCCTCTTATACCTCTTGTTCAGATCATTGAACTTGTCTTCACACTGCTGCGGAGACACGTAAAACCCCTTCTCCATCATAGCTCTTGACACCGATTTCCATTTCCCTTTCTTCTGCAACAATCCACCGGTCTTCTTCTTGGCGGAGGGGTCACTACACTCGGACCCACCTTCATCGCCAATATAAAAAACTGCCATTATCAACAACCTCACCATATTATCAGTCCATTTCATTCTATGCCAAGGAGACACCTTTCTTTTCCCGTCGGCAGTGCTGTCATCACCCGTGAGTCCAGGCTCATCCTCATCGCTCAGTGTTAGCTGTTGTTTGGCTTTAGTGACATATGGGTATCCATGTTTCACAGGCTGCTGAGATTGTGAGTGGTGATCAGGATCGGGGTGGGCAAAAGCAACCATTTGGGGGTGCTGTTGGAGGTGGGTGTGGTGGTGTGTGTGGTGAGGATTTTGAGGGTTTTGCTGTTGTTGCGGTTGCTGTAGAGGCATTTCTAGGCCTAGCATACCAGTACCCATACTAGAAAACATTCCACCAGGCAAACTACTGGACTCCATCAAATAAAAATCTCTATATATTGCTTTAAACCCCCTGTTGCAATGATCAAAGACCGGAAACTTGAAGACCCTCTTGAGGAAAGTGTCATCATCTACTCCTGTTCTTCACGCTCTACGGGATCAAAGCAAACAAATGAGAGAGAAACGTCAATATAACAGCAGATTATCAAAAACATACCCGATAAACGAACCTTTTGTTTTCGTTTCCCGGAACAAATCTTACATACCCAGAATCCAAAATTGCCAAAAAGCATCCAATGCTGAAACATTCAAATCGAATTGTCACATCACCAGGCCCTGAAGCATCTCCTTCAAAACCCACAGACAATTAGTGCGTTCACCAGCTTTTGCAGAATGAGAGAGATGTCAGAGATGCGCATACGATGGGTGCACCACATTGAGTGATATGGGATGGACAGACACGGACGGCGTATATACAGAGAGCTGAGCAGCTGGTTTTGTTTTCTGCTGACAGAAAACTGCCCATGGTTTTGGCTGAACCAGATTGGGATGGTGAACCCACAGGATTCTCAAAACTGTCCATTTGTTTTGGTTTGTAATTTTGACCACCACCACCGGCCCCACCACCTCCCCCCTCTCTGTTCTAGGGTGCACTGTAAATCACTAATCATAATCAATCTAAGCCGTCCAATCAGGGGTATATTTTAGTGAGAGTTGGGAACAAAGTTGACTCCCTTCGGCTGCTTTTTAACCCACCATCATATCCCTTCGACATTTGTTGGGTTTTGGCCTAACGGGCCCCACAGTGGTTGAGACTTGAGAGTACTGCCCAAAGGTTACAAAGTATGGGCTGCTGCCCCAAAAGAAGAAAAGGCCTAAAGGCTTCCTAAAAAGCAAATCCCACTTTCCACTCACTCACTCATTGCCATAGGAATCACCCTATCCAAGCGCCGTGCCTTGACAGGTGTAGGGTTGAGCCTCCCTACACTCGAGCTCCATACTCCATGCTTTTAATGGTGTCAAGGGGATCTGGGGACGGTTGAAACTCCCTCCGTACGGTCGCACTTTTACTATTTCGAATTTACGAGCCATTCTGTCATCGATCTAGCCATCTAATATACTCATGGTTAGTTTGGTTTCTATTTTTGAATCACGTTAGGGCGGAATCCCAATATTTGCCTCTCTTTAAAAGGACATCACCCGCACTGTTAAAAGTTACCTATTATTGCCCACCAACCTACAAAATGAAAAATCATGCCAATCCTTTCTAGATTTCACCATAGTTTTTAATTTTAATATGTAAAAATAGTTAATGTGTAGTGTCATCGAAATTATAATAAAAAATAAAATAAATATATTATTTTTGATAATATTAGACGTGGATACAACCTTTTATGATAATATCAATGTAATTTTCAAATTCGAAAAATGGCTCAAATTATTAAATTTGAGTGAAAAAAGCAACTTCATATTCGATAATTCTCAAATTAAACAAACATAATTAAAATATATGTACGAGTTTTTAAGCTTGCATGTATACATATAGAAAAAAACAAAAGAAAAAGAAGGAAGAAGAACGCAACAAACATGAATCAAAACAAACCCATGAAACTAAAATAATTACATTCATACCCTTTATTTTGACAATTTCTAACTCTTGCTACCCTACCATCCATTTCCAAACAACTTCGTACCAATTTACAAGCCAAAAATTCTAAATCTAGCACCCTGCCAATCATTTGCCCTCCGGTATGCATATCAAAGGAAGAAACCGCGCAAGATAAAATTTAAATATGTATGGTAACCAATTAGGTCAACTCAATTTTAAGTTAATACCTAAAACCGAATAGATCGAAATGACCGCATCCGTGTTAATAAGAATATGTTTGATTAATCAAATATAATATAAAATATGATAATAAAAAAATAATATTATATCATATTTTATATTTAATTGGTGATGATATCAAATAAATTATTTATTTATTTTATTTTATATTCAATTAAACATGTAATAAAATAAGTGGTGAGAACATTGAATAATATAACATAAAAAAAATTATCTATAAATTTTAAATATTTTAATCATGAATATTGTTAAATATAAGAGAAAATTCATTTTAAAATAAAAAAATATTGAAATATGATGTAATTTTTATTTTAAATATTATAAATAATATATATTTCATATTATTTTTAATTCATTTCACAACTTAAATATAAATATGTTATAATATATGTAGGGACCCCTCCCTCCAAGACACGTGGCACGCATCTTACAATGACACATGGCACGCATTGTCATTCAGGTCACCCTCATCCGGACCTTTCTATAAAGCACACATGACGCACTTTTTATATCCGGACTGCCTCAAGGAAGAGCAAACGACGCTTACAAAGCATAAACATCCGGATGGCTTCCATAAATGCGTCCGCTCCACAATACATCCGGATAACCAACATGGGCTATCCGGATATGATTGTCCGGATCATTGACTAAAGTAAAAGCGAGTCTTACACGCTATCACAACAACCAGCCATGACCCACGTCCCATCACCTGCAGAGTGAAAGGACGGGTTGAGGTGACAACAAGTTACTTCCCACGATCATTCTACATGATCACTTCCCACGATCTCTGACAACCGCATCACCTACCACGGTTTCTGACAGCCGCCCGTAGGGTGGTGATGACCCTACTGCCATCTAATTGTAGGGAATTAAACCGAATTCTCAACCCGTGAGAAACAAAAATTAGAGAAAAAACACACGCCAAAGAAAAACAATCTCATGCACAAGACAGTATTTACGTGGTTCGGCAATTTGCCTACGTCCACGGAGTTGCAGGGATATCACTATTATCAGGGAAGAATATAGAGTACAACATAACGGTTACAATATTCTCTATATATATATATAGTACGACAACCCTACCATACTAAAAAACCCTAATTACAAAAGGTGGTTCCACAATGGGCTAAACGGGCCCAACAGGCCTCAATAAATCTCCCATTAAAAAAGCCATGCAATATTATTCGGGTCGGGTCGTCAAACCGGATCAAACAAAACTAGGCTCCACAAAGCCCAACAAATCTCCCACTTGGAGACTAGTCCAATCACCAACATCAAACCGCTATCCTCCAAGAAACAATCCCTCATCCTTACAACTCATCCTCCTGTCCTCAAGCTAGAAGACCAATTGAAGCTGCGCACAACTTCAACTTCTCAATAGTGACACCCTTAGTCAACATGTCTGTAGGGTTCTTAGATCCACAAATCTTCTCAAGTATTACCAGTTTATCCTCAACAAGATAACGGATAAAGTGGTATTTTGTTTGTATATGTTTCGACTTTGAATGAAAAGCCGAATTTTTGGCAAGAAAAATTGCACTCTGACTGTCACTGTGTAGAATGCCCATCTCCTGCTTCTTACCTAATTCATCTAAGAAACCATGTAGCCAAATCATCTCCTTTCCAGCTTCAGTTGCTGCAACATACTCAGCTTCTGTAGTAGACAAAGTAACAATCTTCTGTAGATTTGAAGTCCATGATATAGCTGTACCACCTAGAGTAAAAACAAACCCAGTAGTACTCTTTCTACTATCAATATCACCAGCAAAATCAGCATCTACATAACCCTGCAGTTTCAAACTTGCACCTGTGAAGCAAAGACATGTATCTAATGAACCCTTCAGATATCTTAAAATCCACTTGACTGCCTCCCAATGCTGCTTTCCAGGCCTACTCATGAATCTGCTCACAACTACCACTGCATGTGCAATGTCTGGCCTTGTACACACCATAGCATACATCAAGCTGCCAATAGCTGAGGCATAGGGCACCTTGCTCATATGGTCCCTTTCTTCTTCTGTCTTCGGTGACTGTTCTTTGCTTAGTTTGAAATGACTACTCAAGGGTGTGCTCACTGGTTTAGCTTCATTCATGTTAAACCTGCTGAGAACTTTCTTCACATACTCTGACTGTGAAAGCTTCAATGTACCATTAGCCTTGTTTCTAATGATTCTCATACCAAGGATTTGCTTTGCAGCTCCCAAATCCTTCATTGCAAACTGTTTGGATAATTGCTTCTTCAGATTATTAATCTTCTCAATGTCAGACCCTGCAATAAGCATATCATCCACATACAATAGTAATATGATGTAAGAATTGTCAAAGGACTTAAAATAGCAACAGTGATCAGCTTCACATCTCTTGAACCCAATTCTATGCATAAAATTGTCAAACTTTTTGTACTACTGTCTAGGAGCTTGTTTAAGGCCATACAAGCTCTTTCTCAGTTTGTAGACTAGATTCTCTTGTCCCTGAACAATGAACCCTTTTGGTTGAATCATGTAAAGGTCTTCCTCCAAGTCACCATGAAGGAATGCTGTCTTCACATCTAATTGCTTAAGATGTAAGTTTTCTGCAGCCACCATTCCAAGTACAAGTCTAATTGTTGACATCTTCACAACTGGAGAAAATATCTCTGTGTAGTCAATGCCCTCCTTCTGCTGAAACCCTTTAACAACTAATCTGGCCTTGTAACGTTTGCTACCATCATGCTTATTCTTTATTCTGTATACCCACTTGTTGTGCAAAGCCTTCTTTCCTATTGGCAATTCAGTCAGTTCCCATGTCTGATTCCCCAATAGGGAATCCATCTCATCCTTCATGGCTAACTCCCACTTGTTTGAATTCTCATCTTGCAAGGCTTCATCATAACACTCTGGCTCACCACCATTAGTCAACAGGAGATAATTTAAAACAGGTGAATAACGTTGCGGAGGTCTAATGTTCCTGGAAGATCTGCGAACTTCAGCTACAGGTGTACTCAAATCTACATGTGAATTTACATTCTCCTTATCTTTTTCACCCTCTTTTTGGACAGTACTTTCAGTCAATTCATCTAAGTTGACAAACTCAGATTTCTTTTGATCTATCTCTGTAACATCTGACGTTACAGTTGACCTATCCTTGTACATAACCTGTTCATTAAATATCACATTTCTACTTCTGATGATTTTCCTGTTTTGTTCATCCCAAAACCTATAGCCAAATTTCTCATCACCATAGCCAATGAAAAAACATATTTTTGACTTTGCATCAAGTTTACTACGAGCATCAGAATCAATATGAACATAAGAAACACAACCAAAAACTTTTAAATGTGAAAACTTCACCTTTTTACTGCTCCAAACCTCCTCAGGAAGTCTGAACTCCATGGGAACTGATGGTCCTCGGTTTATCAGGTAAGCTGCAGTGTTAACAGCATCAGCCCAAAAAGTTTTTGGTAGTCCAACATGCAACCTCATACTTCTAGCACGCTCATTGAGAGTTCTATTCATGCGCTCAGCCACACCATTCTGATGTGGTGTCCCAGGAATGGTCTTCTCCATCCTAATTCCCTGTGCAGCACAATACTCACTGAATCCTCCATCTATGTACTCTCCTCCATTATCTGACCTCAAACATTTTACTTTCAAACCTGTTTCTGTCTCAACCATGACCTTCCACTTCTTAAAAGTTACAAATACATCAGATTTATTTTTCAGAAAATAAACTCATACCTTTCTACTTGAGTCATCAATAAAGGTGATGTAGTACCTTGAACCTCCTAGGGATGCAACCGGAGAAGGCCCCCACAAATCAGTGTGTACTAGTTCCAATTTTTCAGCCTTCGGTGTCCTGCCAGTTTTCAAAAAGCTCACATTTTTTTGCTTTCCTAAGATGCAACTTTCACACATGTCAAAATCAATGGACTTCAATTCTGGTAGTTTTCCTTTTGACAGCAACATCTTCATCTCTTTCTCACTCATGTGACCAAGTCTGCGGTGCCATAGGCTTGTATCAGTACTTGCATCAGCAACTGCAATTGTGTCTCTTGTACATGAGGTCATATACAGAGTGCCAGTCTTCTTTCCACGAGCCAATACCCTAACTCCCTTTGTAACCTTCCAAGTACCACCAACAAATAGTATTGCATGTCCTTCATCATCAAGTTGTCCAACAGAAATCAGATTCCTCCTCAGGTCAGGAATATGTTGAACCTTCTCCAGTAACCAAATAGACCTATTGGGCAATGATATCCGGACATCTCCCAGACCCACAACATCCAAGGCTGAACCATCGGCCAAATATACCTTACCAAAATCACCTGCAACATAATTCTGTATGATTTCTCGGTGTGGAGTAGTATGAAACGAAGCTCCTGAATCCAAAACCCAATCATCAAGTGGACTGTCTACTGCAAGAAGTAATGCATCCTGTACCTCTTCTGTTACAGCATTAGCAGAATCATCTTCATTCTTCTTCTTAGGGCTTTTGCATTGCCTTTTAAAGTGACCTGTTTTCCCACAATTCCAGCATTGTACTTGTTGGCCTGATCTAGATTTGCTTCTGTTCCGATTAGAATTTCTGGAATTTGATCTACCTTGATTTGAATTTCTGTTATTACCTCTACCTCTTGTCTCAAGGTTTAGGGCAGAACCAGATCCTGAGGTTTCACCTGCATCTTTTCGGCGAATCTCCTTAGCCAGAATTAAATCTCGTATATCATTGTACTTGAGCTTTTCCTTTCCCATAGAATTGCTTACTGCCATCCTCATTACCTCCCAACTGTTTGGCAAAGAAGCCAAGACGATCAGAGCAGGAATCTCATCATCAAAATCAATTTCTACAGACGACAATTGATTTGTGATTGTATTAAATTCATTCAAATGTTGTGCTACTGATGCATTCTCTGCCATCTTCAAATTGAACAATTTCTTCATCAGATGCACCTTATTGTTTGCGGACGGCTTTTCATACATACCAGACAAAGCCTTCATCAGATCTGCTGTGGTCTTCTCCTTTACAACATTGTGTGCAACAGACCTAGACAGAGTTAACCTAATAACTCCTAGAACCTGTCTGTCAAGAAGCGCCCATTCCTCAGCCTTCATACTCTCAGGTTTTGTCCCCAAAAGAGGCAGATGTAATTTCCTCCCATAGAGATAATCTTCAATCTGCATCCTCCAATACGCAAAGTCTGTGCCATCAAACTTTTCTATTCCAGACGCCTTTCCTGCTTCCTCTGCCATTGCTCCCACTCAAACCTAACCCTAGGCTCTGATACCAGTTGTAGGGAATTAAACCGAATTCCCAACCCGTGAGAAACAAAAATTAGAGAAAAAACACACGCCAAAGAAAAACAATCTCACGCACAAGACAGTATTTACGTGGTTCGACAATTTGCCTACGTCCACGGAGTTGCAGGGATATCACTATTATCAGGGAAGAATACAGAGTACAACATAGCGGCTACAATATTCTCTATATATATATAGTACGACAACCCTACCATACTAAAAAACCCTAATTACAAAAGGTGGTTCCACAATGGGCTAAACGGGCCCAACAGGCCTCAATAAATCTCCCATTAAAAAAGCCATGCAATATTATTCGGGTCGGGTCGTCAAACCGGATCAAACAAAACTAGGCTCCACAAAGCCCAACACTAATGTCATCATAACAACATAAAATATCTCCCCACCATTAATGAGAGGAACAGTACTCCTGGCATTATATATAAACCTTCACACGAAGAGGAAGGTAACCTTCTGAGACCTAGTAAAAAGGCCAACTGATTTATATCTCCTTCTCTAACCATGACTAATAAAATCATCGGAGGGTGCATCCGGACACCCTGTCCGGATGCCTTTTGCAGGTATAACGACTGAATCAAGAACCTTTGTGGGTTGAAATCGCGTGTCCATCCATTCGGCAACTGCGTGGATCGTCAAGGACTCGAGGTATCAACAATATATATCATTAAATATGCTATATTATAATATCATGTTGATAGGATATACATATCATGTTTATAAGATATGCATATCGTATTTTATCATATTCCATTAATCAAATGCATCTTAAAGGTAAAACTGGAGTATATATTATATTTTAATTTTATGAAAACTTATGGCAAAAATTATAAATTTATCGATTTATGGAAGTAGGAGAATAATTTCCTCCTTCTTCTTTAAAATGTGTGGAGATTGATTTTAAATTGAAAAAAAATGGTTATGAATTTATCGCGTGAACTTCATTTTAACTTTAATATTGAATCGATTTGGCTTTAACTCGAGCTATTTGACATATGCCATTGTAAGACACTAATATTTTATACATCATGATATGGATATTAACTTATTAAGCATTGTTTGTTTATTTAATCATGAATAGTGTTAAACATCAAATTATTTGTTTTCTAATATTTTATTTTTATTAAGTATTAAAAAGTATGAAGGACCAATAAATTTACTTTAATCACATTAATCGAGTATTTGAATTATGTTTTTATCACATAACCCTTTAATTTATACACAATTAATTGATCAAAAGTTCGACTAACTTGTCACTAAATCAAAAAAGTCTATTGATATTTGAATATCGAAACTTTTAAGATTTTGATAGCTCTAAAAATGTTTTGAAAATTTTAAAGCATTTTAAAACTCTTCGAAATAGTATTAATCATCTCTTAAAGAAGCTTTGTATTTAAATAATTTTAATTAATTTTAAAAATGTTTAGAGAAGTTGAAAAGACTTTCCAAAGTTTTAAATCTTTTTTCAAGGCCTTTTATTTTATTTGTTAATTCTTTTGAATCTTGGCAAAATTTGAAAAAGGGATGATAATCTGGAGCCACCCAGAAGGCTAGAATTTTTATTTATTTATTTATAGAAATATCAAATATTTGAAAACCATGGGTATGTTTGGTTCCCGAAAAATTTGAGGGAAAATGCGAGGGAAAGAAAATATAAAGAAAAAGTAGAAGAAAAGAAAAAGTGAAGGAAAATAAAAAAATAGATTAAAAGTTAATAAATTATTTTTTTTGTTACTTGAAACTCATTTTATTTATTTTAACTTATCAATATAAAGATTAAATAATTTAAAAATACATAAATTTTTAATTAGTTTTAATTATATTTGATTTTCTTTGATATTTTTCATAGGACAATCAAATATGAGAAAATCATTTTTTTTAGCATTTTTTTTTTCTTTGTACTTTTCGGAACCAAACATAGCATAAGAAAATTGATAAATAATTTAAGCACGTGACAATTGTAAAAGATCAAACTTTTGCCACCCGCCAAGTACACAAATTTTGTTGGAAAGTATTTTAATGTGGATTTATTAGACTTAAATAAAAAGGGGATTTACGCCCTCAAATGATAATCTTATTACGAAGCTTTGCGTCACTTCAGCGTCACTCTACACTAAATGGATGCTTTCCCTTTTTCCTTCACAATGTTTTTATTATTTTTGGAATGGGGAATTTGAGAATTAGGGGCGCTTCGGTCCACGTGTTGTCACGTGAGTGAGCACACCTGGACACGGCATGAATGGCGAAACTTGTTAAACTGGTTCTCATGAGGAGACGGTGGCCACTCGTGGGCCGTTTGCCCGAGCAAAAAGTTTGGGGTTTGGAAATTGGACCCACATTCATAAAGAACAACCCCCGCGGCTCCACCTCAACCCCAGCGCACCATTTTCCCTCATTTTCTATAATCCGAATTCCGAAGCAGAGATATTTTCCACAGAAAATGAAAGAAACTTCGCAATACCCCCCTCCAATCAGCCCTGCTCTTCATTCTTCTTCTTCTCATTAATTGCCAAACACAACTGCAGACTTGTCTGTTTCCTTGGTGGTGGCGGGTGGGAAGATGGCTTGAGTCTTCACATGCTGCAGTGGTCAATTGACGGCCAAACAATATGGGTGCAGCGCTCTCCAACCTGACCGAAGGCGCTAACGGCTCGACCATCGGTCCTGGTCTCGGTGACATACCTGAGAGTTGCGTCGCTTGCGTCTTTCTTTATCTCACTCCTCCTGAAATTTGCAATCTCGCTCGCCTGAACCGGGCCTTTCGTGGCGCTGCATCCTCCGATTCCGTGTGGGAGTCCAAGTTGCCTTCTAATTACCAGGATCTTCTTGACCTATTGCCTCCTGAACGCTACCATAATTTGTCTAAGAAGGACATCTTTGCCCTCCTTTCTCGTCCCGTGCCGTTTGATAATGGCAACAAGGTATCTAATCTCAGTATTTTACTTCTGTTTGCCATTTCTGAGAAATATTGGAAATTAGGGTTTTGGTATAGCTTGTTCTTGAGTTTGTGTTTGTTTGAGTTAGAATTATTTTGTGGGATTTTGGGTATGATTGATAATTAGGGTTTTGGGTCAGCATATCTCAGGGGCTGGGAACGCTAGGTCTTTTCTTGGAGCAAGATCGAAATTAGGGTTTTGGAATGTGTAGGAAGGGTCGGTATATGAGTACTTTTCCCCCCCTTAGTGGGTGTGTGGTTTGAGGCGGTGGGTATGGAGCGGGGGATCATTTTGTTTGTGCGGTTTAGGCTAAGATTGAAAAAAGGTTTTGGATTGGCGGTGGTAGGTTGGTCTTTTCTTGGTTAACTTGTTTGTTGATTTGAGGCAAAATTGGGAGCTAGGGTTTTCCAGAAATTATGCTTAAGACCTTGGACTGATGGGGTTTATGGTTTTGGGATTTGGCCTTCTTTAATTTGTATTTGTTTTCTCGTGGGGGATTTTTCAGGAAGTATGGCTGGACAGGGATACAGGTAGGATTTGCATGGCTATCTCGGCAAAGGGGATGGTGATAACTGGGATAGAAGATAGAAGATACTGGAACTGGATACCTACAGAAGAATCTAGGTCAGCTTCATGCAATCTTAATATGATGTTACACGCTTTATTTGAATTAGTCTGACTTGATGGGATATACTGGAAAGTTTTAATACGTTAATCTATTTGTTCCTTAAATGATTTTACCACATTTTTCCTTGTTCGGGTAGTGTAATACTTGTCAACAGGTGGTTTATGTGGCAGTTAGGATGTAGTGTTGATAACTTAAGAAGCTAAAATTGGTATTAATGGTTTGTTATTGAAGCAGAGGAGAAATTATATTGGTTAATAAATGTGTTTTACTCACTTTTTGGAAGTTTATTTTGTTTGTCTCCTTTAGTCGATGAAACGGTGGAAGATGGAGACCAGAAACTTTAGAGGATTGGAGTTATTGATGGTATTCAAAATTGAAATCCACTTGCTCTCCTTTGGAGTTATAAGGTTTTTGAATGCAAATCTAGCTTTAAAGTATGAGGGAGAGAGTTAGTGTTTTAAAAGGCTATCGAGGCTCACCGAAAGGGAAGGCTTTGCAAATTTGCCTTGTGGCTATAACCTCAATTAGGGTAATTGAGGCTTAAGTCTCACTTGTCGACACTTAAAGCTTCCAGGCTATAGTCTCAAATATCCAAAGGATTTTCGGCCTTTGTGAGCTTTTGATATATGTTTTATAAGACTTAAGCGTCAAATTTCGATTAGTGTTAATGGATTCTATTATCATCTATGCTTTGTGGGTTTTTGATATAAATTTCATGAGTTTTGTATTGTGTCCCAACTTGGTTAAACCTTTTATGAAATAAGGGTTTAGTTGACTTCCAATTAACTGTTTGAATGAAAGGGAAAGAGAGATTGAGTCATGAGAAGAAGGAATTGGGGGAATCATTATATTAATAATGATGAATAAGAAAAAATACCATTGCAGATGGTGGATGAAGGGGTAAAATGGGTGGACATTAACATTGATAGGGAGGATAATATAGCAATTGGATATCATTATATTCCTTGGAGTGTCCTAGTAGTGATAGTGACTTGCCATTGAAAATTATTTGATAAAAGAGCGCTAAAATTTAGAATAGAGAAAAAGGAACTTTATAAGAGACTATTAACAATGTCAAATAATTCATTTTATCATTATGAGGTTCATGCCTTTTTTTATTATTCAATTTTCTTGTGACTTTATGAGTATTTTTCTGATTTTTGATATATTTTTTTAATTATTTATTTGTTTAAATTGAGGCTTGCACCTTGCCTCATTTGGACAAAACGCTTTAAGTCTGCCTTTAGCCTTTTAAAACATCTCTACTAGTTAATATGTCAGAACCTATTTTATAGAGAATATGGTTGTAAAGGAAAAACCAGATGTAATAAAAGAATCAGTCGTGGTAGCAACTCTCCTTGTTATACTTACTGAGATTAATCTTCCAAGTTATGCAATTCTTAGTGTAAACATTTAGATAAATAATCGACATGAATGTTTCTTATAAATTATAATATTGGAGTATATGTTATCTACTGTGTGTCCTCTAGCTTCTGAGGACCTGCCATGTTGAGGTACCCTTGTAGAGTTCAAGTCTCATGTTTGTGTTTGTTATTCTGCATAGTGCTTGCTGCATGTCACCCTAATGGTCAACCACTTACTCCAATATGATATAAGAAAGCATTAATCATATCCTATTCATTGATGGGCTATCCTTAGGAAAGAGCTATTTTAGTCCATTTGAGGTGTGTTGCTTAGAATGGTGATCCTGTCTGAGGCTTATATATATAATCCCTCCAATGGAGAAGATCATTTGTGGGAATGATTTTATTTTATTTTCTTGGTACTTGGAGTTGGGGGCTGGTAAATGTTGCAAGAGTCATGGGAGTGGTGTTATCAGGAATTCAAATTTTGATTTGGAAATGATTGTGTTGGGGAGTAGGATTTACAAATGAGACACCATCAATCAGATTTGAGAGTAATATGTGTATATGTGTTTAATACATGTATATATGTTTGGTTCTTTATTTATTTATTTTTGAAAATTCATGGAATGTGGTGAATAAAGGGATATTTAAGGGTTTTGGTCTGGACTCTTCAAGGAGTTACTTAGGTTGGTGGTGTGATTTCATGTGAATGGTCTCACTTTCCTTAAAAGTGCAGGGGTCTTAATGAAGATACCTTTTTTTCCCTCACGCTCCATGAAACACAGTGCTGGATTCTTCTTGATTTATTGTTATCTATGTACTCTGCTTGGTTCGATGTTATGTATGTACTGTGCACTACATCTAATGATAATTCAGTGGAGAGGGTGCTCCATTCTTATGATTTGATGAATCTAGAGCTGTATATTGTGTCCCTTTAACTCCTCTTTTGCTCTTCCTTCTATAATGAGTCATCTTATTGCAACTAATTGCTTAAATTGGTCATTAAACCTCAAAATAATATTCTGATTTCCTTTTCTTTCAAGCTCCTCGCTATTATGAAATGAAAATTAGTTAAATACTAATACTAATGCTAAGCTCAATTATGGTATAGACAAGTGGACCAGCGGACTCATCTTCACATGGCAATCTTGTACATGTTTGTGCCTCGATTAACCAGATTATCTAGGTGAAACAAATAAGCATTCTCCTATTCATAGACCAGTTAAGAACTCTTTTTTGTTATGTTAGATTTGTTAGTCATCTTTGGATGGCTGAAATACAATTTGTGTTTTCTTGTACATGCTTAGTTTCATTGTTTCTTGAGATGATTAAGTATTAAATAGTTGTTGATCCAGCTATTGTTTGAACATTTAATTAATGAAGGTTAGGACTGCTAATTGAACCAATATACCTTTTACCTTTTACTCATTGGTATCTTTGAAGAATCAAGATTTTTGTTTCTCTTTGTTTGCAGGTTCCATGTTGTGGCCTATTTGCAGCAAATCTGGTGGTTTGAAGTAGATGGGGTAGTCAAGTTCCATTTTCCAGCTGATGTCTATACTCTATCTTTCAGGCTTCAGCTAGGAAGATTTTCCAAAAGGCTGGGGCGACGTGTGCCCAATTTCGAACACACTCATGGTTGGGATATAAAGCCAGTACGATTCCAGTTGTCTACTTCAGATGGTCAGCAAGCATCATTTGAGTGCTGTTTAGATGAGACTGAACGTGAAGATGCAAATGGAAACCACAAGCGTGGGTGCTGGATAGATTATAAGGTAGGAGAATTCATTGTCACTGACTCAGAACCTGCCACTGAAGTAAGGTTTTCCATGAAACAGATTGATTGTACACATTCCAAAGGTGGGATTTGTGTAGATTCTGTATTTATTATCCCCAGTGATTTGAGAGGGCGAAAAAGAAGAGGAGTTTTGAAGAAGCCATGAACTCAATGGGCATGTTGTTCATGTATTGTCAGTGATCCCAGGAGATCCTATTGGGGTTTATCATAAAAGCTTTTACTTCTGAAGGCTTTTCATGTTTTTAGAGGATATCTTGGTAATTGGTTTTGGGGAGTAGGTACGTGTCCTATATGGGTCTGTAATTTTCCCTTATATGTATTTTTTTTTTTAAGTTCGTTTTCATTTTACACCTATGCAGAAAAGATTTAAGAGAGTATGTTTTGGTTTCATAATGGTGCTTTTTCAGGTGCTTTCTCCTAGGCATTTTGTAAATTGGCTGAGGTGCAAATAAGGTAGAAGTCATCCTTATTTGTGGTTTCAGTTGTATCATTTTTGTGAACTCCGGGTTGCCAAGGATGCCGGAGGTTCTTTGTTCTAGGTGAAGTGAAATGAGGTGATGGACCATAGGGTGTTTTAGCTACTTCTTAACCCAGGTGCTGTGTTTGAGATTTGTTATTGGCTATGAGGGGTTTGTGCTCACTCTCTTTTGGTTGCCTCCCATCTTTTGCCCTGTTGAATAATTCAGTCATGAGCAAACCTGCTGTGTGCTTGTAGAACTCTGTGCGGAAACAATAATTAAAGAAGCCTGTGTCATTGGATTCATTACATTAGGAACTATTGTAGGTTTATTGCTGGAGCAAGATTTGCCAACAGTGCCCCTTCATTGAGCTTGTCTCTCTATAACTGCTACACACATCGCTAGTCTACCCATGGACTGACTTTGTTTTCGTCTGTGGACCATTTGCATTCAAAGGGATGTGTGGGATATGGGGATTTCGAGAGATACAAATTAGTAAGAAGAAGAATATAATGTAAGATCTGTCTTTTGTGGTGGTGTCAATCTAAGCTATATATATATACATATATATATATATATATATATATATTTTGAGGGTTATTCATTTGGTTCTCATCACGTGGATTTTTATCCTCGCAAGGTGAATATGGTTAATAGGTGTTTGTGCAGATTCACGTGTTGGCACTACCTCAATTGAACACATGTTCACGTGGTACTTGTTTGTGTTCCTGCTTATGAGGTGCTCTGTCTTGATAGTGGATGAACACAGCCTTTTACTCATGTGGTATTTGGGCCAGCGAATGCGGACGGATCATCCCTCTAATCACGCATGGACGGTTCCACAGGGAATGGAGTTTTTATTTATTTGTTATTTATATTTTGCCTTGAGAGGCACTAGCACTGGGGTTTATGTGGTTCAAATTTGTTATTTCCTTCTTCTCATTGTGCTGTTTTTCTAATTTCTTCAAGATGGTTTTGCTGGCTCTCCGCATGTGCCCCTGCTCTATAAATGTGTGGTTAGTAACCGAATCCAAACTGTGCTCTGGATGCTCATGCTCAAGCTGTAATTAACTAATAGGAGGTTTCGCTAGAGGGCATCCTCTCAAACCTCAACCCCCTGCTTTGAGAATTATATCTTACAATGTGACCCCAGTTGACTTTTAGTGATTGGAAGTGGCTAATTATTTGTAATTCTGTATCTTAAACCGTTACAGGTTTCTCAGCACTGGATCCCTCATCTCCCTCCACTGCACTTTATTTCTGGGAGATAAAACACCTTGTGAATATGACTCAATTCACTGCTACCATCAATCATCGCAAATTTTCTACCTCAGTGTACAACTCTCTTTACGAGCAAAGCTGGGTTTACATGTACGGATCTCTGGCTGCTTTACAGGTAAGTGGGATCTCAGTTCACTTGACATTGTCTCGCTTTTCTAGCGCCCAATATGACTCTCTAGGCACACCTTCCCTAGCTTCTATCCGTGACCACGTATCACGCAACCGTAATGCATCAGGGTCGCACTCACCTGTCAATATATTATTATATTGAGAAGGATAAGTCAATGTTCTAATACGTACGTACATTTGAAAAAATGGACTCTGATAAATGGTACAAAATTGTTAATTAGTATTTGTTGGGAGATTCAACAAATAGGAAAATTATAAATAAAACTGATGGTTATTTAAATGAGTTGTCTTATTACAGAATTTTAAAATCATTGTTTTCACCTTGTATTTCCTCTCACTTTTCTACTTTATTTTCTTTTCGGGCAACTTTATAGAACTAAAGCGCACTTACGGAAAAGTATTTATGAGTGCGCGGGTGGATGTGTGTGGGCGCGCAACCTTATTTAACGGTTGGTGCCTGGTGGGTTGGTGAATGAATATGTGAGTCCTGTGTGCTGGTGGTGCTAATGGCTAGTTCTGAACAAACTTTTCGCTTGAGTTTTGGTTTTAGCTACTTACTATATCGTGCCATATTCCACTCTTTAGCCCATCAACAACCCTTTACTATTCAACTTTATGGTCCCAACCAGCCCTGTTTCCTTCTTCAAAAATAACTAATAAGTGCATGGCTTTCAAAATATGTAGAACAGGCGCCGTACGGCAGGAATAGAATGGTCCAAAACGTAGCTTGTGGGAAGTAATAAATGGTCCAAACATAATGAATTTCCGTGAACTATAAGTCTATAAGGCGATTCCCATCTTTTCCCATAGTCGGCACCACCCAAGATGTAACGGGGACTGGCTCATACCATTTATTCACGCTACATTTATTTCTTCTCAGTATTTCCTCCAAACTTAAAATTTCCAATCAGGACCCCACTTCATGATTCATGATTAAACTGAAAAAAGAGTATGCAATTCATTGAACAAAAATATTCAGGATTATGCCTAAAAAATGTGTATGCAAGTCACTTAAATTAAGTGAGATAGATAGTGTGAGTGGTATGTAGTTTTGAGGTACTGCTAAAGAAATTTCAACTGAAAGGAGGCAGAGTTTAACTGATAAATGTGGGTATGATATAGTGTATGCAGAGGTTGAAATTCGTTGAAGCTTTAATTCTCCTATCTTTTACAGCTTTCTCACCTCTGTTTGAGCAGTTGGTTAAAAAGTGACCCTTCCTAATTGCTACATCGTGTGGTACAGTACGGTCAGTACAGCCAACCGACACCCATATCAAACATTAGAACTCCTAATCTCCCTGTTTATCAAACAGCTAATCTCCCTGTTTATAAACAGCAATGGGTTCGTGAGGGAGTTTTAAGAATCTCGCAATAAATGATTAAAGTCCGGGCGTTTAGGTTGGAATTGGATTGGTTCTTCAGTCGATGCTTTGTTTCTGATGCCAGCCACCCAAACCCACATCAAATCCAAATAAAAAAAGTCCTCTGTCGTGGCCAAACCTTACGTACACTTTAAATTTGAAATCTGTGTTAGCAGAGTGCAACCAATAACGTGGCCAATTACTGACCAGCTACTACTCAGGGTTCATTGCTACACATTCCTTTCTCTTTCTATCATATTTCCATCCATCCTACGAATTTTGTAGGCATTAGGTTACTTGGATAATGATGGTAGAAGCAACATTATTTCTTTGTAAAAAAAAAAAAAAAAAAGTTTTGAGAAGACAAAAGGTGGATAAGTTAGAAGTTGATTTCATTCACCTTGTAAAATGCGTTAAAAATAATTTGAGAAGTTCATGTCAAAGCCTTTTCAGTCATTTACTAAATTTTTATCCCGTACTTTTTCCCTCAGGTAAAAGTTTTAGCCCTAGAGATTGAAAATTCAAAGGCAACTAAGAGGAAGTCTGAAAGCGTAAATAATTTAAGCACAAAATTCAGAAATTAAACTAGTTTCTATTTCCAAGAATCAACTAGGAAGTGTAGTTAGCGTCAATGCAGAAATGAGCTGTTAATTAAATGCAAGAAAAGAGCAAAATTGATTAGGGGAGAGAGGTGAGGCAAGACTGAAATACGGAAGCGCGCAGCTAAGAGCTCTGTCTCATCTTTTTCAGTCTCATTAGCGCCATCATCACTCCATGGGGAGTCGACGGTCCTCTCTCCTTTCTCTCCCTTTCTCTCGGGGGCCTCCCATATGGCCTGTTACCGTTTTCCATTCCCCCTTCCCTTTCTTTTTCCCTTTTTATTTTTTTCTGTAATTAATTAATTAATTAATTATTTTTTGGGAATGATAACCCCTTATATATATCATGGACACACTCTCTTAGACCTGACCAGCGTCATTGAATGCAATTCAACTATCCATCTAGGGAGGGGAGAGAGGGAGAGAGGGAGAGAGAGAGGTGTTCAGCTTTCTTCTCTGCCAGTGCAAAGTTATTGAGGAGGGGGGAAACAGTAGGATGAGGGGCTTCTTCTTCTTTAATTTGTCCATTACTGGGTGCAGCAGAAGGAGGTGGCAGGTTGTGTGTACATTGTATGTCACCTTAAGAAGGCCCACATGGCTTCCTATGTTGGGTTTTGGCCTCCTCTATAGAGAGAGGGGAGAGGCAGGAGCAGCAGAAGACAGAGAGCAGTGGTACTATAGGAGCTGGAGAATAGCCAGGACGACGCGTGAGAAAGGGAAGGCATATTGTCAGTTGTAGAGGAGCAGGTTTTTGGGACCAGATGGCGACCTTTGATTCCTTTCCTTTTCCCTTTCTTTCTCTCTCTCTCACACATACGGACACACACACAAGCACATTGTTACGCGCTCACGCACACACACTTTGTCTCACAGGTCACTACACTCTGTTGCTTATTTCACTTTGTGGCACCCCAGAAGAGTATAGAACCTTACAACTCTGATGCCACGCCTCGTTAGCCCAGTTTCACCCCTCTGTCCCTCTCTGTGGTCCATCACCAGCTCTCAACACAGACCAAGCCCATATATTGGGGTAGATAGGGAGGAGACAGACAAAAGAAAAGAAGCAGATATGGATTGGAATGGCAACTTAAGACCCTTTGTTTCACGCCCAGAGAGTTCCTTCACCTTCCTCTACAACTATAACTACGACCCATATCCAGGTAAAGCTCCTTATACTCACCGTTCTTTGATTTTGACGTCTTTCATGCCCTACTTTTAAAGAAGAATAATTTCTGATTAAAATCCTTGTGAACTTTTCCTACGCCTTTATTTTAATCAGGCTCTGTTGCTACATCCTTCGCCTATAAATGACTTCTTGTTCCCAACAATTTTATCTTATAAATAATTCAACAGAGCAGCTGCTTTCTTGAAAGAGTCAAGTTGTACTTTGAGGTGGAGAAGGTGCTATCTATTCAGCTAAATCTACAGTGTTTAACTATTAAGCACCACTGTGGAATCCTTGCATAATCACTGTAGTTTATCATAATCAGCTAGGCATACTTTCTAGAAACAGCTTGTGAACACACACCATTTGCTTAGTTTCAGGGATGGAGGTTAAGCACCCAGTATCAGCGGAGACAGCCCATGCAATGGTTCGGCCTATGGACAAGAGTAGTTATGGAAACCAGGAAAAGAAGAAGCGACTAACAAATGAACAGCTAGAGTCGCTGGAGAGGAGTTTCCAGGAGGAGATAAAGCTCGAACCAGATAGAAAAATGAAGCTAGCACGAGAGCTTGGGCTCCAGCCGCGACAAATCGCAGTTTGGTTCCAGAACAGGCGCGCTAGGTGGAAGACGAAGGAGCTGGAACGCTTATATGATGTCCTTAAACAAGAGTACGATCTCATGTCCAAGGAGAAGCAAAAGCTCCAAGAAGAGGTTAGAAATAGCGCAAAACACATGCATCGATCCCATGCATGCATAATATAACCCTAGAAATTATATTATTATATGAACTGAATATCTAACCCCCACCAAAAATTAATTGGAGTAGAGATTTACAAGCATTTAATCATTTTCTTTCAAATCCAAATTGGGCATGGTTGAGCAGGTTTCAAAATTGAAAGGTATCCTTAGGGAGCAGGCGACTAGGAAGCAAGTATCCATGGGCTACACAGAGGTTTCCGGGGAAGAGACTGTGGAGAGCACATCCATCACGATTCGTAGCTCCAACAAGCCACGAGGATTAAGTCATCAAATTGCTGACTGCAACTATGTGTACACCGCGGAGGAATATAACCCAGTGTCGCCCCCTTATTGGGGTGTTCTGCCGCCTTATCCTTCAACCTAGGGCTGCTAGCCTAATTGTTCATAATTTTATCATAACTTAAAGTTTAGGTTTGTTACATGAGAGCACCTTATTTTGTAACCGAATTTGTCAGTTGGGGTTTAATTTGGCTGGCTTTTGCTTTCGGAATGATGGCAACTATATGTCCATACACACATCTAGAGAGAGAAGAAAAGCTACTCTAATTTCCAGGAGTTTCTTTAACTCAGCTAATTAACATGTTCTAATAGATTCTCACCATCAAAAATACTTTTCATCTCCTTGTGTTTTCTAGAGATGGACACAGGGAAGGAGGGTACATAAACTAGCTTAAAAACCACATCTTGGATTGATCTTGTTTACCCCTGATCCTGGTCCCAATCAAAAGGTAAACTGAAATCTGAATGGAGGGTCGGCCACGTGTTTGAAAGAAAAATGCCTTGGAGTCTTAGAGATGTAGACTAAAAGCAGAACCCGCGACAAAGCAAGAAAGAGTGATGAAAGCCTGTGGTACTGTAGATCTGTACACGCAACATGATTTAAGTTGAAGGTTCTAAAGACCAGGGGAAGTAAAAAGGAGGTCAGACAACTATGTCGACATAACACAATAATTCACGACTCGTAATTTTATTTTTATTTTTTCTCTCCTTCGGCTGGTTTTAATTTTACTTTTTTTTTCAGATGGAGAAAGAAGAATTCAGAATGTTAGAATGTTAGAATAATCATCTCTGTTATCTTTTATAATAAATCCAAAAAGGTGATATAAGATTCAAAGTAGAAGATGAGGCAAGGGCTAAGATACACTCATACAAGAAAGCAATATATGGTGATGACACCAAGGTAAATTTAGTCTCTAAAATAATAGCTCGCTCTGTCTTCACTTTTCTAAAAATTCCCAATTGAAGCCTAATAGGAGGAACATGAAAAGAAATGTTAAACCTTATAGAAATAATAAAATAAATCCAAGCCAAATGAGTTAAAACCAATTACTTTCTCATATATATGACTTCAATTGATTTATCTAATGTCATACTAATTGATTTAAGAGTTTCCTTTAATTTTTAAGTTGAAGCAATTTTAATTGTTTGTCATGTGTTAAATAGATTACCACACAAAGAGCTAAAAACTACCTTCATTAAATTGACCAAGTAAAATGCTTGAAATAAAACTGATGGCTTATTTTATTAAAAGTATCTTGTCGTGATTGAAAGCTCTAGTAATATCAATTGAAATACTTATTAGGTAATTCTTTGTTTATTTGAGCTATAGTTTTATTATAGGTGGTTATACTGTTGGATGAATATCTAAAAACTAAACAATAATAGCTAACTTAACCATGAAAAATGAATTTATCGTTTGCCCTTCTACAAGTGAAGAAGCAAATTGGTTGAGAGCTTTACTATATGAAATCTAATGTGGGAGAAACTAGTACCACTTTTGTTAATTAATTGTGATAGGACTAATGTTATTGACAGATTAAATAAACATTATTATAATGACATATCTAAACCTATAAAATGATAACATAGCATCGTGAGATCTTATATGAGTGATAACATTGTCAAAGTGAATTGTGTTGAATTTTACAATACTTTTGAGATTATTAACAAATGTCTTCATAAGAGAAAGAGTCGGTAATACATTAAAACTACATTTATCATATTCCATTTAAATAGGAAATGCATATTTGATGATATAATTTCTAATAGGATGTGATATTCTTGGATATATCTAATGAGATATATTATGTTATATTATATTTATATTTAATTTGTGAAATGAATAAAAAATAATCTAAAATATATATTATTTTTAATGTTTAAAACAAAAATTATGTTTTATTCTAATATTTTTTATTTAGAAAAATAAAAATTTTCTTATATTTAATGATATTCATGATTAAAATATTTAAACTTTACAAATATTTTTTTTATATTATATTATTTAATGTATAAAAGTAGTTTATATGTCATATATTAATATTATTTTATAAATATTTTTTTAGTCTTTTTTCTTTTGCAATCATAAATTTAATTTATAATAAAAAAATTATTTTGTAAAATGAGTATATAAAAATAATAAAAAATAAATTTATGACACATGAGATATGCATATCCCATATCTTAATATGAAATTAATATATCTCATCTACAATGGATAAAAAAAAATGTGGACAATATATTCTACAATTTGTTTTATTTTATGTTTGATTGAACATATAATAAGATTGATAATGAGATAACTTATTCATCCCATCACTAACCAAATATAGGACATGATATAATATCCTATTTCTTATTCTATCTCATACTATATCCGTTCAATCAAACATGACCTAAAGGAAAGGAATAGGGTGAGAGCTCACGTAATCACAAATCATTTACATGGATACCTATATTTAGGGTACACACATTTTGATAAAAAGAAGAATGCTATTTTGTGGAGCTTGAAACTCTACTATTTGTATAAATTGGTATGAGCTATATAATGAATTAGTTGTGTTGTTATGTCAAATATATTGCACCAGTTTCACAGGTTGTCAAATAACAAATGCTTAAATCTTCCTGAAGAGAACGAGATTTGCATACCCCGACTTGATTGTTCTCATTTTTGTTTCTGAATTACCATGATTTCATCTAACATTTGAAATCCTAGCTCCAACGTGAGTGAATTAAGAAGATTCTGATTTTACTTTTTATGTCACTTTTGTGTTCATGAAAATACAGTCATACGGTTTGATTGTGATTGGTTTTATTCGACTCTTTATATGAAGTATCATGATTTTCATAGACAATTAGTGAACTCAGAAAAATTGCCCTTGATAGATGAAACAGGACCGGTATTATGAGTACTGGATATCGTCCGAGTGAAGGAAACGACTCAGTCAAAAAGGGCCTTTCATGTGTCTTGGTCTCAGAGCCCCTTCTTTATCAGAAGCTTTTCGAAAACAGCAAGCCCAAAATAAAGTCTATAGAAACAACTGCGCATGGGTCTTCACGGGTGGTAGAAAATGTCAAAATGGTACCTGTATCATACAGATTTCTTTGTTGCGACCACCCCTTGTCTCTTACCAGATTTGTAACATGCATCAAGTGCACACCTTCAATGACACCAAAGCACTCCCACGAGTTCTCTTAGCCGTTTCAGCCAAGTAAATTAAAATCAATCTACCCACCAATATCATCGTATTTGTTCAATACGACATCATCCCTTTCAGCAAGATATCCAAGTGACTGATTTGACTTATTCCATGAAACCATGATTTCTATTTCTCAATGACAACTCATGATCATATCACTGAATCCCATGAATCCATTTCACAAAACTTCATTGATATCTCATTTTTATAAATTAAAACAGGTATATAGGAAACAAAATAAAAATCCATTTAGCTATATAATCGTGCTCAACTTCAGTCGACAGTGCTAATTATAGAAAAGGGGATGCGAATAACAATCTGGCTAACCAGGCCAAGCAATCCTTACAACAAAACTTTAAATTAAAACTTCTTCCAACCTACCGATCTCACTCTCACCGCACCAAACAAGCCCCAAATCAGCGCTTACCACCACCACCTCCAATTTTAGGGCCCTTTGGAGCAGCAGCACCCTTGGGAACGTTACCCTTGCCCTGTGTCTTCTGCACCTTAGCCATCACTTCTGCCTTCTTTGCCTTCTTTTCATCCTTGGTCTTCTTGATTCTTTCCTTAATTTCACTGCATTTTACATCATCTCATCAGCAGGTACAAATTGCAATATATTCCATATAACAGCATAAGCAAAAGGAAAGCACATCATTCAAGAATTATACAACACAATATCCAGGGTGTTCTAATTGCATAAACCGATTACTATTGAGACAAAAACAATTAGGTATAAGGAGCATAATTATCAGGTTAGCAATCACAAGTGCAACAAAAACACACCGAAGAGCAGCCTCCCTGGCAGCATCTCTGACTTCTGCTTTCTCGGTTCTTCTCTTCTGGATAACCTCCAATGTAGCACCCACAATGGACCTAGAGTAGGGCTTTTTGGTGGCACGACGCCTCTTCTTTACAGCCTCTTGAGCAATATCCTGAGCATTAACCCAATTAGTGACTCAAAACAAATAACTCCCAACAAACATAATCCATAGTGGATATTCTTTTCCAGAAAGTGACCAAAACACATATACATAGGCTGGTTGCACCCATGCCTCAAAATAAAGGGACAATTATATTAAAGTGACCCATAATGGTCCTAAAGACCATATATATATTGCATGATTGCTACAAAGTCCATGAAAATTTATGAACGTTTTACCATTCACACATCTATTTGCATGTCTTTCTTCAATTTTTTTGGTTTGTTTTTGGCATTAAACCATTGAAAACATTGTTTACACAAGCATAAACGTCAAATGTAATTCATTTTATTTTTTATTTTTTTACATTTTCACACATGTACAAGGCATTTGTATTAGGTATACAACTATAAACAGCTGGCTATTATGAATATATTTGCATGTTTTTCTTCATTTTTTTTGTTTGTTTGTTTGTTTGTTATATAACTGGAAACATTGTTTGCGCGCATGCATAAATGTCAAATACAATTTTCTATATATTCACACACATACAAGGCACTTGTACTAAATGTATAAGCCATTTGTACTAGCTATACAAGACCTATACTAGTTTGCCTATTGTGAATATATTGGAGCATTTTTACGAATGTTAATAAAAATGTGAAAATGTCTTGTACATTTAGTATAATTGTCATGTGTAAAAATGTGAAGAAAAAAAAATTTTGACATTTGTGCATGTATGAATAAATTTTGGTATGAAAAACAAACACAGAAAAAGAAGAAAAATAAATTCATGATATACAAATTTGCATATGTCTTACACAATTGTTATTTAATTAAATTTCAAAAATGAAAATTTTCAAAATTTGAAAAAAAATAATAATAATCAAACATTAAATTAATGAAAAATAAATTAAGAAATAGTTGCAACTTAAAAAAAATAAAACCTATATGAATATTAAATAGATTTTAAGAAAGAATTTATTTATTATTTTTAAAATTTTCTTGAAATCTTAACATAAAAATTATCATGAGTACTTAAGGATAAATTTTAATATATTAAATAATTGCAGTGCTCACGTGACATCTATTATCTGATTGCACAAACTTCTATCCTTTTAAGTCCAAATATGCATTTTACATGAACCTTAAGCCCATTTGCAGGAAATGGAGATTATCCCTTTTTAAAATTCATATTAGGGATATGTTGGGTATTTTTGGGTGATAAATTGTCCACATAGTAAATTGTTCATATAGCCTTGAGGACAATTTTAAAACTTACTTTATACTTTCAGCCCAATTATGCAAAATAGATAACCTTTGGGGTCATTATCAGATTCGGCTACCCCTTTAATATAATTGCCCCCAAAATAAAAGCGCAATTTCTACAGCACCCAAAAGTAACAAGAAAAGCTAAAATAGTGGTCTGGTAACCATCATTAGTAGCCTATCCAGTAGCTTGTTTGTCAAAAATCCTGTAATCTGAAAATGCACACACACACAGTACCGACATATGCCACATAAAATTGAATACATGGTATTTCAAGTGCTACCTTTTTATGTTGCTTCCTGTACATGGCTGTCCAGGTAAGCTTTGATGGCTTCAGCCGGTTGTGGAAGTACCTCTTGCATTTTGAATTGGCAAATAGAAACACCTAAATATATTGAGAGTAATTTAATGTCAATTAAACAAGTACAAGAGGTCAACCCCTGAGCCCAACCAAGACAATGAAGAAAGAAGATTAACATTCAGTAGAAATTTAGTTGGCTAATAATCTGATACAGAACATAAATTTTAATGAGCTATAAAATTACCTGAGAATCTGAACGAACAAATCTGATTCCTTTCCCAGGGTATATCTTGGCACCACTGAATCGGCAGAGTTCAGTTCTGAGACAATGACACTTAGATATTAATTCCTTGATTTAACATCCAGAATGAAGGTACACACACTAATTCTAAATTAATTTTATTTAAACAAAAGAAAGCATATGGCCTTCAGCACAGAACACAGGAAGGAAAACATATGATTAACTTGGGAGAACATTTTCCAAATTAGTATGAACAATATACAACACAATTCCATGCATGGCACATGAAATTAGAATGATAATAAAAACTAGAAGAAAAAAATACCATACACTTGTGCTGAATATTATATTGCATAAATTATTGTATATCCATGTGTAACCCACACAAGCCCCTAAGCCTGGTAATTGTTCATTTTCATCATCAAGCCAAAAAATAATTTTCATTCATTGTTGATTTGGGTACTGGTGATAATCCATTATTTAAATCAGCGGTTTATTGAAGACCAGCAGGGTGGTGTAGGCCCTTTTTGTGGGAAATTTAGTTTTGTTGTAGGCCCTTTCCCTCTGTTTTCAAAACCGGTTTTTGTAACTATTCCTTCTCAAAAGAAATTTAGACAATTATGTGTGATTTGCCTAAATTTAGGGTTCACAAATCTGCAAATTTTAGGGTTTAATTCCCTATATATATAGAAATTAATGCACTATTTTTTTTCTTTTCAAAAATTCAATTCGTAAATCAACTTGTTCTAAATATATATATATTTTACCCAATAAATGCTAATTTCTACCCTAAAATGTGTGCAAATCAAGCTCTCATGGATTTCGTTAAGACGATAAGAAGACTGGAGAAGAACAAAGACTAAATCAACCATGAGATCTGACAGTTAACGAAATCTATAAACCAATGAGAATATAAAAAAGAAAATAAATCAAGAAGAAGGAAAAAATTAAAAGATCCGGATTTCATAGAACGAAGCATGGGTCAGGTTTAGAGAGAGAAAGATACTTGAGAACCATGGCTGCTGTTGCTGCTGCTGCGCCTCGGAAACCCTAGAAAAGGAAGCCCAAACCCTAACCACACACCCCTCGAGTAAATGAGCGAGGGACTAAATAGCGCTCTGTTTTTACTAGATAACTACGATATTGCCACCAGAACTGTGTGGAAATAGATGGGCCAGACTGGGGTCGGAACGGAACATAAAAGCCCAAATCAAATAGGTTGGTGTACGTGGCCCATCTGGGTTGAAAGCGTTCTAACTTCAGTCCATGTCTCATGGGAAGGAGGAGAGAAAAATCCTAATCTTAATAACATTAGATTTGATTCATTAAAAGACGCGTGGATAGAATTGAAAAGCAAATTATATTATTAAAATATATATATATATATGACTTTTTCATTGTACAAACTACAAACTAACTGGATACAGACATACAGTGACGGTAATGACTTCCTTGACAAGGCATGATTGGTTCCTTTAGAAAGCCACCTTGAAAACCCTTGAAGGAAAGATTAGTGGTGTCAACTCCCATACTTCCCTCTTACGGATATAGTTATATAATTTTTTATTTCATTTTCATTATTTAACTCTGAGCATTCCAAAAATCCCCAATTTTGGTTAAAAACCCTAACCCCAGCATTGTTCTCAATTGGAGGGGAATAATTGAATCTAAAATCTTAGAAATCTGAATCCAACGGAGGGAGGGGGAATCGGTTGATTCGTCAATGGGGGATAAGCAGGAGGAGGATCGGAGCGAGAGTAGTGACTACACATCCGAAGACGAAGGGACCGAGGACTATAGGCGTGGAGGCTACCACGCTGTTCGAATCGGCGACACCTTCAAGAACGGTCGGTACATCGTTCAAACCAAGCTCGGATGGGGCCATTTCTCAACTGTCTGGCTTGCTTGGGACACCTTAAACTCCGTACGCCTCCCGCCATTTCTCTCTTTGTGTGTATTTTACGGATGACAAATAATTATTATTTTCTATGAATGTTGTGATTGGGAGTGATTAATTTTTAACAGCTTTCCAGTGTATTTGAATAATTCTGTGTGTTTGAATGTTAGGAAATGGAGGGAAAATACCAGAGAATACAATGGAATTGTGATTTTGATGTTGTGTTGTTCTGGTTTTTCAGAAATGGCCAAACAATTGTATCCGGCTCAGCTTGGGATACCCAGCACCCCATCCCTTCCTCTCGTTTCCTGTGCATATTGTGATTCGATGTACTTCCCAGAAAAACCCTTTTGCTGGTTTTGTTTGTTTTAGAAAATTTATTGTTATCTGGGTGTTAGATTATTTAGTATGGTCACTTAGGAAACAGAGGAATGTGAAACGAAATGAACTTAACTTTTATGATATGAATGGTTAATTCTGAACAAATGCAAAGCAACACGCTCGCGGTGGCAAAGAGATGTATTAGGTTCCTGGGATACTTCATAATTGTTCAAACAGCTTGCAATTTTTGGTTTTTTTTTTTTTAGAACTAACCTTCAATTTTTGACTTGTTTGTATGAGAAGATTTGAATGAGAAAGCCTGTTAATTGAATTGTTATACCTTTTATTTGACTGCTGATATAATGAAGGAAAAGGGAAAAGAAAGGAGGAGGTTTCATGTTCTATTCCATGTAACAACAGGAAAAAGAAACTTTATTTTATAAATAAAAGAATGAGGAAAAAGAAACTGGAAATCTAAATCTAATTTCTTTTGCTGTCTTTGTTTTTCTTAAGTCTCCATTTGATTCCAGAGGAAATGGAGGCAAACTAATGAGAAGAGAAATATAACAACTCATCTTTGTGCTGCTATGCTGCAAAGAAAATGGAAACTAACTTCACTTTGCTAAATAATTATACAATAAGTTGAGTTATTTTTTGTTTTTTGTTTTTTATTTTTAGTTGAGGTGCTGAAAAATTAAAATTTGTCTTAATTGGCCTCTCTCCTCTCTCTCCCTCCCCCTTTCCCAAAACTTGTGTTATGTAAGCCAAATAGTTTTATTAGGCTCAATTAACATGGGGTTTTTGTTTTCTTAAGTTCTAATACTAAGATTCAAAATCTTAATTTGTATCTTCCTATGTGCTCACGACTAAATGGAGTGTTATTAGGGAATAATGTTTTTTTAATAAATTTCTTTGTATTAAATAATAACATAATTGGCATATGCTGCAGCGGTATGTGGCTCTGAAAGTTCAAAAGAGTGCTCAGCATTACACTGAAGCAGCTATGGATGAGATAACTATATTGCAACAGATTGCGGAAGGAGACCCAGATGATAAGAAATGTGTTGTGAAGCTTTTGGATCATTTTAAGCATTCTGGTCCAAATGGGCAGCATGTTTGCATGGTTTTTGAGTATTTAGGGGATAACCTTTTAACTCTTATCAAGTATACTGATTATCATGGCTTGCCCCTTCACATGGTTAAGGAGATCTGTTTCCATGTTTTAGAGGGTTTGGATTACTTGCATGGACAGCTCTCAATTATACACACGGATTTGAAGCCAGAGAATATTTTGCTGTTATCCATGATAGACCCATCAAAGGATCCGAGAAAGTCAGGTGCAACACTAATTCTTCCATCAAATAAAGACAAGAATGTGTTTGAGTCGGGGGTTGGGAAAGACATTAAGACGTCAAATGGGGATTTGACTAAGAACCAGAAGAAAAAGATTAGAAGAAAGGCTAAGCAAGCAGCTAAAGGTTGTGTGGAGAAGGATGCAGCTGTTGAAGCTGAGCCAGATCCTGAAACATCAGGTGCATTAGAATCATCTCCTAATGTAAAATTAGATTTGGCTTCTGTGGAAGACCAACCCAATAGTTCTGGCAATGGGGACAGATTATTGGATGCTGATGGAAAAAAAGGACCTGGACAAGGAAATCAAGGTCATAGGAGAGGGAGTCATTCCATGAGGCAGAAGCTGTTGGCTTCTGTTGACCTGAAGTGCAAATTGGTTGACTTTGGTAATGCCTGTTGGACATACAAACAGTTCACAAATGATATCCAGACAAGGCAGTATAGGTGCCCAGAGGTTATCCTTGGATCTAAATATTCTACTTCTGCAGATCTTTGGTCCTTTGCTTGCATTTGTTTTGAGCTTGCAACTGGTGATGTTCTCTTCGATCCTCACAGTGGTGACAACTTTGATAGAGATGAGGTATGGATACGTTTTTTTGTTTTTTTTTTGTGAAATTATATTGTTTATGATGCTCGTGTGCTGAATATATCTTGATTCTTTGAAATCGGTCCTTATTTCTCCTTTTGAAAATCTTTAGAGCATGCTAGTAAGAAAAATGAAAATTATTTTTTCCAGAAATGTTTTCCCTTTTTGAACAATAAGCATGTTTTCAGTGTCATTTTAATTTTTCTGTTAAGGGAAAAAAAAACTAAATTAAAATAATAATAAAAAAAGTCTGCATTTCCATTACCAAACAGGCATTTGATTTTTGGGAGTCTTAGGTTTTTGATGGAAGAAAGAGAAGAGGGGGGGGGGGGTTCTTTTCTGAAAATAAAAACTATAAGCATGTTCATTTTTGCATTATTTTCAATTGTTAAAATGCTTGCCTTTTTTTAAATATGCAAAACATAGTTTAATATTTCAGATCATTTTTAAAAACAGTTTCACAACCAATAACTTTTTCAGTGTCATTTTCATTTCTTCTGTTTTGGAAAACAGAAAATTGTTCCAATTTTTGAAGAGAAACATTTTTTTAAAAACGAAAACATCTAAACATGTCCACTTTTGCATCATTTTCAAATTTTGAAGTGCTTGCATTTTTTAAAAACATGGAAGCCATTTTTTGAATGTCCCTAAAAATGGGTCATTTTTTAGGAAAAGTTTCAAAAACAAACACGCTTCAATGTCAATTTAAATAGTTCCCCTCTCTGCTACCAAACCGGCACTGAGTTTTTGGGATACTTTTTGGATGAGGAGGGAGGGAGGAATGCTGGAGTTATTTGATCATGGGAAATAAAAATATGATAAGTGTTCTGGCCAGAAATGATGGGGAAAAGATTAACACCAACTAGGACCCAGATAAGTGAGCATTAAAAATAAACTATCTATCTTGAGTCTCAGAGTTTTACCTCAATCTGGTGTCAAACTGATTATACATGTCCCACGTATGTCTCCGTAGATGGCAGAGCAAAGTTCAAGGCTAACCTGATTAAGTATGTTCATGTATTTTATGCACACATATATATATAAATTGGGCCCTGCACACTGGAAAAACCACTCATTTACTTAACAACCTGAAGGTACTAATAATCAGATAGTCCAAGGTTGACTGAATATGAACTATCTTTGGGTCTGAAATTCCTGTCTGGAACTGACAACTTAGATCTCAAATGTGTCTTAAGAAAGGTGGAGGTTGACAGGTCTGGTTATTTGGTATGTAGTTTCATTTCATGTTCATTATGTTGGCCCATAGATGCCTGTTTGGTGGTTTATGGTTTCTTTTTGTGTTGATTGTTGGAGAAATGACCCACTTTGCCTTCTGAGCGCATGCAAGCCTATGATGATTGTGCATAGAGGTTATATTAGACATGAAGGTTTGTCATAGTTACCTATTAGATAGGCTTCAGTATGGCCATTTGAAGTCTTTACTAGCTTCTCTTATTTGTAAAATAATAGCAAGAGGTAACTGGCTTTCAATTTAAAGTTGTTGTATTCAACAATAGGGTAGCATCAGACATGCATCCCTAATATGGGAAATATTGAAATTATGACTGTTGTTTTTGTTTTTGGAAATTTGCATGGTTTAAAAGAGATTTTTGGAGGATAAAAATAATTTTGTGATATGACGTTCACTAGGTCATTTCTAGGGCTACAACTTGTATCCAATCCAAAGAAGGAATCTTGAATTTGAAATCAGGCGTGGGAATGAGGCCTTCAATAACCAATCGTATGTAAACATGACCAAGCACATACATATGTTAACCATTTTTTATGTTTGGGTAATACAACCATGTGTTAAATGAAAGGTGTTAGTTTTTTTGAGTTGAAAACTACAGAAAATTTTGAATTTCTGAGCAATTACTAAAAGAATTTAATATTTTAGCAGTGATAGGTCTATATTCACCTGTATTTGGTACACAAATAAATAGCACTCCAGTGAATAAAGCAAAATATGAAGCAGAAAACATATCCATCTTGTTAACAATTATAAAATGATTATAAACTGTAATCCCAACAAATATACATGTTTATTGTAAATTTGCTTTATTGGATATACATGTTTTTACTTGTAAAAGGACATATTTATTGTAAATTAAATTTTTATTATGTCTTGAAACTAATTTTAGCTACCACCTTCTGATACATTGTTTTGTAGAACTCACTTTTTAGGCATTCTTGGTCAATTGAGAAAGTAAATTCTTTTTTGTTTCTGTGGATGATCTGTACTTTAGGCTTTTCTATGTTAATTGGGTAATTTCATTTTCTGGAAAAAATTGTGGCATCAAATTTGTGGAATTTCAATGAGATGACAAGTAGCATATGAGATTGTCCATCAGCAACAATTGAGTGAGGAATTCACCATGACCATGCCCTTCTGGTTAAACAAACAAATTCCACCCGGCTTCTTACCTCTCAAACTTATGAAGAATTAGAAGATAAAGAAAGAATAGGAGCTTAGGATATGAATATAGTAGCAACTGCTATGCTTTTCTATGTTCATTGGGTAATTTCATTCTCTGGAAAAAATTGTGGCATCAATTGGAATTTCAATGAGATGACAAGTCGCATATGAGATCGTCCATCAGCAACAATTGAATGAGGAATTCACAATGACCACTGTACCCTTCTGGTTAAACAAACAAATTCCACCCAGCTTCTTACCTCTCAAACTTATGAAGAATTAGAAGACAAAGATTAGGAGATGAGGATATGAATACAGTAGTGATATGACAACAAAAAAGATATAATATATAGCCATTGATTTATATATGAACCATGACAAACATAAAGGGCCTGTTTGGGAACATTTTCGAAAACAATTCTCAAAAAACAATTTTTGAGAATAGTTTTCAAAAACAGTTTTATGATGTTTTCTGGAACAAAAATATATTTGGGAACTTAGAATGTTCTCAACGTGTTTTCTGTGTTTCCAAATATTTCTTAAAAATAACTTTTATTTGTAATGATTTATTTTTAATTATTTTCTATGTCTGTACAATTATTTTTTAAAACATCCCATAGAAAACAAGTGAAATTAAGTGAAAACAATTCAAATATATTCTAAAAAAAAATCCTGTTTTCAAAAAATTGTTAAACTTGTTTTTGAGTCTACAAAACAGTTCCCAATCAATCTCAAAGTTTTTGGTTATTGTATAGAAAGCCAAGATGGCCTCATTTTTCTTCGAGCCAACCATGGGACATTTAGTACGAACATTTTAGGATGTTTGTGTTTTCTCTGGATCAGAAATTTTAGAATGTTCCCTTGTCTCTGACTTTTGCTAAGGTTCTAGTTTGTGGGTCTCCTTGTGCATGATTATATGGTTTAGAACGTTCCTTTTAGAGTCTTACCCTTCTATGCATTTCTGCAGCATTATATTCCACATATAACCTACATTCCATGGTTTTCTGATCTATCTATGAATCAGTGTGGAGGAATGCAGAATGCTTCTTTCTGCTTCTCTCTGCAGTTGTAAAATTGCAAACAACTCTTTATCTTTACATCACTAAAGAAATAGACAATTTTACTTAAGATATTATGTCAATCCATCCCCTATTCTTATTATCCACCAATTTGCTTGAAAAAGAAGTAATTAATAAACATGAGACAGAAATGAAAGGGAAGAAATCGCATGGGGGTAGACTATAAAAAGTAAGAAATGATATTAGGTAAGTAGCATGTGCAATCTTCAAGAAGTAAGAAATGACATGAGTTGTAAGGGTGAGCAGCATGTGATGCTATCTGGATCACATGTTCAAGTCAATAATGAGGTGTAAACGGACTTTTTACTTGCTTACTCATGTTTTAGGCATATCTGGCTGATACCAACTTTTATTTCCTGTTTGCAGGACCATTTAGCACTGATGATGGAGCTCCTTGGAATGATGCCCCGCAAGGTAAGCTGATCATCCTTGCTACTACTAAAGAAATTCTCTTAATTATGCATGGGTGCTAATGTCTAAACTTTTAATATGCTGATTATCCTCAGATTGCCTTAGGTGGTCAATATTCCCGGGAGTTCTTCAACAGATATGGTGATTTGAGGCACATCCGCCGGTTGCGTTTCTGGCCCATGAATAAGGTTCTTGTAGAGAAGTATGAGTTCAGTGAGAAGGATGCAAATGATATGGCCGACTTCCTGGTTCCCATACTTGATTTTGTTCCTGAGAAGCGGCCAACTGCAGCACAGTGCCTTCTTCATCCATGGATCAGTGCGGGCCCTCTTCTTTTAGAGCCTTCCATGCCTTCTGTAAAAATTCAAGCAGGGGAGAGTGTCATTTGTGAGAAAAAGAAGAGGGAGAAGGATGAGAGGGAGGCAATGGAGATTGGAATGGGGAACATTGCCATCAGCGCAGATTCTAAACCAGTTGAAGATCCTCAATCAAGTAGTAAACCCTCTTCTAAGGCATCAACTAGTGCGCCTAGGTAGCCTTCTGGCCATTTGTTTCTTTATATGCAACCTGCCCCCTGGCTTTCTCCCATTTGATGTTCCATATTGCTTGGTGGATGGGGAGTTGGAATGGATATCTTTATTTACTAACGTGGGTGAAAGCTTGAGCGAAATAGCAGCTTAAACCAGTTGGACAGTTGGATTGTGGGAGAGGGAGAATACCGTGACAACCTTTACTAGAGCACACAAAAGGTCGGATGTGACTTGGGTATAACTAGGCCTTGTTGGGGAACTTTATTATTTTAAAGCTATCCGACTACTCATCCCATTCCTGAAACTCAAACTATAATATACATATGATTTAATGTTCTACATCTCCCCCTAAGCTGTTGCTTTTGGATTTCTTATTTTCGTGGGAGGGCTTTAAAATATTTCATGTTTTCAGGGTCGTTCTCTGCACATCTCCAGGCATTTGGAAATTGTTTCACCCCTCATCCCCTCACATTGTTTCACTTCTGATTTAAAGTGAAGTGTTTCAGTCAATGGCCAGAATGAAATATAGCAGTTGACTTTCGGATTCATTTAATACTGATCAAAACCCGATTACTGTCATGATACATCATTCTTGGGGAGGGGTCCATTCAGGGTCGAAGTAAAACAGGAGAGGTTTACAAATAACACATAAGAATAAAATTATAAGGGTTATTATGGACAATTGTCAATTGAGCAACATGGCCTTTTAGAAACTCAAAAACAATTTAAACTTTTCCATGCCAAACATAATTGTTGTAGCAAGACGAGCAACAAAAATTTGTGATTAAGGTTGATCGTGAAATGTTTTAGTTTTTGCGTACTTTTAGATTCCATGGCCCATGATTTTTCATTTTTCTATGGGAGGCAAAGACTGAGACTGGTTCAAAAGTTGGGTCCGGAGATGGTGAGCACACAAATGTGAATAGTGAAGACACATTTCCTTCACTGATGTATATAGTGGTATGATAAAAGAAGATATGATGCTTCTATTTTCTTGCATCATCC
Organism: Vitis vinifera; assembly: GCF_030704535.1. Lineage (NCBI taxonomy): Eukaryota > Viridiplantae > Streptophyta > Magnoliopsida > Vitales > Vitaceae > Vitis > Vitis vinifera. Next base: position 19,382,084 of record NC_081812.1, read on the forward strand.
ACTCTCTCAGTGTTCGACGTCACGCCCTTGCAGCTGTACTGGATGCTTGTGAATGAAGGATCTTATTTTGAATGTTTTGTAAGCAATTCATAATGCATATAAACAATCCATTCATATGTAACTTATGCCATACTTACCTCCAGCCATTGTTGGGTTGCAAGTCTTTGGTTTCCAAAACTCTATCTCTCCTTATGGATGGTGTAGTTTCTGAAGATTTTCAGCAGCATGAGAGAGGAGCTCGGGATCAAGACCGATATATAATACAAAGAAAACGTGGCTTCCCATCAAAGCCACGTTTCTCTGATATGCCACACGATGAGCAGTTGATAGAAACGTGCTCCTTAACAGTAGCTACATGATGAAGGACGTGGCCAAGTGTTGGACCACTTCAGGGCAGCGGAACATGGGTAGTGAACGTCGGTTATTTGATAACATTCTCCCACTTGGTCCACACTTTTAACCTCATGTCCTATCTTAGATCATCATTTTTCCACATTAAGTAACAAATACATGAATCATGGCGATAAGTCCTCTATATAATGAGTGTTATCTTCCATGTATTACATTGTATTCATTTCTTAACATTTAACTTTATGTGACAATATTACTTAATGAATAAACCCTATGTTCATTCTTGGTCCAATGAAGTTGAATTTTCTCAAAATTAAATAAAGGTGCACATCAATATGAGAAAACATCATAATAAGAGTTTGTACAATAAAACTACATAAGGGAACTAAGTCCCATGTTCATTACATGATCCTTGAATTTCAACGGTGGCATGCCCTTAGTCGAAGGATCAGCAATCATCAATTCAGTGCTAATGTGCTCTGATACCAAATGTAAGCAATTCATAATGCATATAAACAATCCATTCATATGTAACTTATGCCATACTTACCTCCAACCATTGTTGGGTTGCAAGTCTTTGGTTTCCAAAACTCTATCTCTCCTTATGGATGATGTAGTTTCTGAAGATTTTCAGCAACATGAGAGAGGAGCTTGGGACCAAGACCGATATATAATACAAAGAAAACATGGCTTCCCATCAAAGCCACGTTTCTCTGATATGCCACACGATGAGGAGTTGATAGAAACGTGCTCCTTAACAGTAGCTACATGATAAAAGACGTGGCCAAGTGTTGGACCACTTTAGGGCAGCGGAACGTGGGTGGTGAACGTCGGTTATTTGATAACATGTTTTTCTTTTGAATTTTCAAAACAATAAAAAGGGAAAGGCAACCAGGCAACAAGACAAGGATTTCATTTAACTTTTCTGGGGAAAGTAACTTTACAGTGCATAAAGCAGTAAACAACAACCGAGAAAATGACAAAATAAATAAATAAAGTTTCCCACTACTATCATGCCTGAAAACCCCTTTCATATTTTACGGGGTCTCTCAACCACGACACGAGAGTCGAGACAGGTTCATCAGAAAGGGATGATTAAAATTTTATTCATGTGTTTTTGAGGTTTTATATCACCCTTTCTGGGATTGGGTTTAATTATTAATCTGCAAAACCTTTATAGGTTGAACCTGATGATTATTCATCTGTTATTACTTATTAGCTTTAGAACTCAGTTCATGGAATATACCTTTCCTAATTATTAAAAGGCAGACTTCCAAAAAATGATGAAGGGGAGACAAAATGATAATGAATAAGCACAAGTACGGCAACATCATATTTGAAAATGAAAGGCGGCCGTCTTCCACATCCAGAAAAAGACACCCTTTGCAGATGCGTTTGTGTGAAGCCATAGGAAATGGCTTTTAACGGTCCCCATCCCATTTTCTGCAAGGTCGCCCAACAACCACGTAATCTTACGATAATTTTGCTTGGAAAATGACACATGCCAAAAAATTTACTTCTAACTCTCATGGCCTGCGGATTCCAAATTTATATCAGTCATTTATTTTTGGCACATGTCTCTTGATTAATTCATCTTCTGGATGGTGTCCTTTTCGAAGATTTAGAACACGAGCACTCTTTTGTATCTTGCATTTTGATATATTTGTTTGTGCATTTTTAGGGTAAAATCCTAGATTACCCAATTGGTGGCCCAAGAAGCAAATTTAGAAGTTGGCACTTCCAGGAGAGAGAAATGGAGGATAAGAACAAGGACGCGTGTAAATAACGATGGTATATTGAGATGGATTGAAACAAGAGACTTCCAAATGAGAATGATAGAACACATGGCGGACCTAGTTGCGTATTGCACGCAAACAAAGTCGCAAAAGGGTCCATGTGGGGGGCTCTTTGCCTTTTTCTGTGCAGTTCCTTTCTAAATTCAAGCCCTCATGTGAAGCACACGCACCAATAAACAGATCTTCAAAGCATTTTTGCCAACTGACCTTTGTCATATTCACCCAAATCTTCAAAGGGATAGACATGAACCTTCCTTTGGTTCAAAAAATGGCAGCCTCATATTATTTATTACAGAACATCCAAACCTCTGATGTTGCCCCGACACTACCAGTTGGAATTGGACTCACACATGGTCCCTGTTTTTTCTCTTGCTATGATATCTTTATAGATTTCTTGTGTTCTGATGATGAATATTTGACTTGGGCTGAGTTTTTAGTCAATTAGTTAACTCAATTGTTTGGGTTTAATTTCCAGACTTTTCCAGAGGAGGGTGACTTTTTTTTGAACAAATGGTCCGTCAAAAAGTGGAAAGCATTGGGCAGTGGTTTATTCTTTAGCTCCTGAAAGGTTGTAAAAGGTGGTGTGGAGGTCTTAAATGGGAATATCTTTGAATCCATGGCAGTTCTTAAAGATTAAGATTCGCCTGGGAAGGGTGAAAGGTGATGGATTTGGTATATACGCAGTTGCTTTTGGGAATAATCCCTCTTAATGGTTCCAACTTAAAGAATATAGGACCACAGCCATCACCATGGCCACCTCTTTGCTGTTACTGTCGTGGTTTGTGGTGAATGTTCGAGGTCTCCAGGATCCATTATTGATTTTGTATGATAATGGCCCGCCAAAGGTTAGCTTTGAGATCATCTTTTTCTCTAATAAATCCGGTGGCTCTTTCTATTCAAGGTTGCATTCTGCATAAACCATATGACACCCATGTCATCTGTTGAATGTGGAATGGTAGACCTACCATGTTGATAGAAACATCCAGTTTCATTGTTTCAACTCCAAGAGGAGAATCCAATTCCAATTGGGCGAATGATGGGGGTTTAAGGCAACAAAGAGAAGACGCCAGTTTTCTGATCATTTCTGATCATTCAAGTCCTTCATTGCTTATTAAACACAATAAATAATTTTTTGTTCACAATGACCTAGAATAGAGAACTGGAGCCGGTGGTGTTAGCCAGTAGCTAACCCTCAACACAGCCAAATCCAGAGATAAGCATAAAGAACAGTTTTTTATTGCGGGGTTGGTCAATTAGGCATTGGCCAACAAACTCCATTGCTTTTCCTATGATATATTCATGCTTCCCTTTGATTTCCAGTGCATTTCCCTCCTTGAGCTTCCACCTTTTTCTTCATTGCAAGAAATCATTGGCTGTCACAGAATGATAAGAACCCCATGAATTCATGATTGTGTATCATAGTGATGCTCTCTTTGGTCCCAACAACTCCTGAGAAAGAATTACAGAAACAGAAAGCTTGCCCGTCAGCCAGCCTATAACACAAGTCAGAGGATTCTACCATTCATGTAAACCCAACCAGTTAAAAACTAGTTTTTCAAAGCAGAAACAGATTAAGCTTAGGAATTACCCATTGTGAGAGCACTGGCAAATATCACACCGGATAGGATGAATATGATAATTGAAGCTCTCCTTAGAAATGCAACCAGTTTTCTTATAAATAACTGTCCCCAAAAGCCAGCCACAACAGACACTGATATGAGGTACAAAGCTGCAAAAGAACATGATCTATGCTATTAAGAGAGTCAATGTTTTACATCAAAGATACTTTGAAAATAAGGATTGCCGAGTTTAATTTTAATTTGAAACTAAATATATTTTCTGATTCTACCTCACTTCTAGAGGTTATGTTTAAAATTTTTTTGCTTCTATGTCACTAAGATAAATCTCGTTTCAATGAAAACACGCCCAATTTGAAGCCGTTTATGAAAAATTCTGAAAATCAAAGCCCTGGAGATGGATAAGAGAACTACCATATGGAATGGGAAACCTCTTGAGGAGGTAGAACTCCACAACAGATAAGGATGATGAGAACATCATCACAAAAGTTGCTGTCGCGCTTGCAACCTGTGAAAGCCAACAGTTATTCATTCCTTTATAATATCGTAAGTGTTTTAGCGGAGAATGACAAAGAAAGTAGTAAATTCTGATTCTTATAACAGGTAATCTAAGTTCAGGTACAAAGGTTGGACAGGCCATTGCAATTAGAGATACCCATCAAAGTCACATACCTGGGGGATGACACCAATCTCAAGGAGGAGTGGACCCAGTATGAATCCACCACCCGAACCCAACAGACCTCCAACAGTGCCCCCCAAGATGCCACAGAGAGCACAGAATGCAAGGTTCAGTCCTGTCCATTCAATATTAGCCTCGCAAACTGCTTCTGTGTTCCCTGAGATAATCCTCTTCTTGTATTCTTTGTGTAGTTTAACTGCTTCATAACCAAACACTACAACTGCTACAGGAAACTGAAACAGAAAAAAAAGTTACTGAGATTTAGCCCTCAAAAAACAGTGATAAAGATAGTGCTTAACAAGCAGATGTACAAAACCTGTAGTAAGAAGAGCACCCAATACCATGCACTGCAAACTGTTGAATCATTCTGCCAAAAAAAAAAAAAAAAGAGGAACATGAAAAAAGCAACCTAAGAGAGAAGTTGAAGAAAAGAAGCCTAAGACACAGATTACTTGCCTTGAAGATCTGAAGAAGTAGGAAAATAACCCATACAGTTACTAGCACCAGAATTCGTTTCCACCTCAGATTGGAGCATAATATTTGCTGACTCGCCAACAGATAAATGACAAACAACTTATTAGTTTCGAAGAATCTGAGAGCATTGCAACCTGGAGAGGTTTGAGGTTGAGTCACTTACAATCCATGATTTTTCCTCGTTGGGAATCAAAGGATCATACTCTGCATCGATTAGAACTGCAACACAGAACATTCAGAATTCATTTTAGAAAAAATGAAGGTTTTCTGGAACAAATTTTCTGGTAATACAAAAATTGAAATTTTCCGTGGCTATTTTAGCCACTACCATGGTTGATGGTGTAAGACCAGTCTAAGATTTCAGGAAATGTTGCCTATCAAATTTACTATGCCATTTTCCTGTTTGTCAAACAGGACATGACCGGACAATTCCATTTTTTTTCGGATTCCATAATGTCTTTTACTTAGTGTTTGTGACTTACGCTCGCCATGAGAGTTGACCATGGTTCGTCTTTGCTCCTCCAACTCTTTCTGCAATTTTACAAAATTGCAGACATTAGAACCAGTGAAGTGTTTCTTACTTTACACGCAGACCACCACTTCATTTGCAGTTAACTAACCTTAAAAAGTGTCTCTTCATTCCACATCTGGACTGCCTTAAAGAAAGACCTCGTTGAAGTCCCTGATCCAGAGTCATAAATTATTCAATAAATTTGAAAGAATCATCTTGACAGAGATTATCGTAACATATACTGATGACAAATGATCTGGGGATCTACCGATTGATAAAAAAAAAAAAAGTTAACATTGGAATAAAGGGATGAGAATTTGACACACCCATGAACAGAATGATGATGAGGATGGTTATAAGCCAGTAAGGGAAGACAACACTGAGAGCTACTCCAACAGTGATCCCAAGCATGAGCATGGGCTGGAACAGAAGGGCCAAGTCGTAGTCTATGATGGGTGCTTCCTTGGTTGGATGATTTACTCTTAGATTATACCAGACTGACGATGTCGATGCCCCCATTATCATACCTGCAATCATATCACACTCCAATCTTTGACTACAAATCTTTGAATTTTCAACTATGCCCTTTTAAAGCCATTTTACTGCGTCTAAGAAGTTTGAAAAAGATCTGGACTGGGAAAAAAAATACAGCAGAAGCCTTTACTGGAAACAAAATCAGAGTTGATTTTTTTTTCTTTCAATTTTTGTGAATCCAGAATGTTTTAATATGTGTTATTAATTTGGTTAAAAATAAATAAATGAACTGATATTAGATTCAAATTTGGGAAAGAAAATCTGGCTTTTGAATTGCAGAAAGTGAGATAAAAAGATCAAATAAAGAAGATTTACATTTAGAAAGTGCAGCAGCAGATTTGGTATCGAACCCAACAATCAAGGTAAGCATAGGAACAAAAATGCCTCCTCCTCCGACTCCACCAACCGTTCCAAATGCTGAACCCAAAAACCCAATCACAGTTGCCAATACAATTCTCCAACTAAACTTCAACTCCTATACAAAAAACACACAAACCAAGTAAGCACACACCAGTGACAATAAATGGTGGAGATAGGGGAGAGAGACTTACCGGCCAAACTTTTTCGCTGCTGGATGATACCGATGGAAATGGGTTCTGCAAAAGCGTGGTGTTAAGAGAAGACAGATTCGATGGTGGGTATGTGTGATTGCCATTTGGGTCGGTGAAGAAGAACACTGAGAGAACAGCCACAGAGAAACCTGACAGCAGATATAGCACCAATCCCCTTGTGGCCATGGGTTTCTTGCTCTGACTTTGAGACTCCTGTGTTGATTCTGCCTCGAACCAAAATACACAATAATATATAGGAGAGAGAGAGAGAGGGAGACTTGTTTTGTACTGCAGAGCCTGAGACCTCACATGCGCTTAATAGGCATACGTTGGGCAGATGCTTCTAAGCGGCTTCCGAAAAGAAATATATATCATGAAATGTGGCAAAACCAGATTGGTGAAGCCCTGGACCAAACCCAAAGCCTCCAGTCTACAGGTGGCCTGTTTTTCCTGGAAAAAATAATTACAAGGACTCAGAGGTAAAGGGTTGAAGACCTGTTCAGCGCAACGAAGAAAATATGTTGAATTTGAAAGTTATGCAATTTGAATTGAATACGTTGCTGGATAAAAATGTCAATAGACTAAAGGATAATTACCTTTTCGTGTCAGCCTCCAACTTTATATATAGATGTAGTCATATAGCCTTAAAAAGGGGGCGCTCTGCGCTCTAAAATGGAATGCTTATTGCCATTCTATCTTTTTTATCCATGAATTTTAAGCGAAGGATGCGCTTAAAGCAGTGATAGGAGGTAATAACAAAAATGGGAAAAAATGATTAATAACATTGAATGTAAATTAATTTAGGTCTTATTAGGGAATTTTAAAAAATTATTTTAATTTTTATGGGTCAGGAGATTGAAATCGGACATAACTTATTTTCAAAATTTTCAAATCAAACGGACTCTTATAAAGTTGATAAAAATCCAATCAATTCTGATTGATTTACATTGGTTTTATCAGTTTAGGCGAGGGTTTCCTTTGTCTGTTCCTGCCCAATCCTTTTTTGATTTTGATTTTGCTTTTCTAAAATGTGGCCAACAAGTTTGGGACTGGCTGAACGGAAATGACAAGTGCCTAGCTCAGAATCCAATATGACATAATGGACAGCTGATGGATCATGGAAGATGGAACAACCAAAAATTGAAAGGCTTCTCGCATAGGACGGTCTAGTGTGTACACAACGAAAAAAATCAATAACAAACATTCATTGCCTTTTCTTTAAGGGGGAAAGTACCAAAGGAAATGACTGCTTGTTAAGCTAAGTTAATACCCCACCAAACTGAACAGCTCTCACGAACAATACCATTCCTTCTAAACCAAGGCCTAAATCCCCAGACGTGGTAGAGTAACAAGTGTGCATAAACCAATCCTATGAGGTTTGGATCAAACCCAGCATAAAATTCTTCTGTTTCATTACTTGTGGCAGAATATTATTACTTCTGGGTAATATTCTGTCTAATTCGACTACAGTTGATTTAAAAAGACAAAAATCTAATTGCCTTAGCACCTTGTAGAAAGGAAGGACGAGTTGATATGTAGAGAAATAAATATGTCATGTCACGGTGGTCCTGCATCCTGATTTATTCAGCCGAAGTCTGAAGATGAGAATTCATACATGTGGTGGAAAGTGGACCACATACCATGACCTTGTGCTTGGGTGAAGACTGAAAAGGATTCATGTGTATGTTTGTGCGCCTATCTCAAGGTTTACATTCGGAGTAAAATCTTCCAACATGGCCTTAAACCTAACAAATTTAAAAAGGGACCTAAGCCAGGCAGATTTCTCCTCCAAGTGAGCCATTGGTAGATCAAATCTGAATGCTTCATCATATCAGTCTCTCTCTCACCTAACATTCTGATGAAGCTTTTCATTTTTAAAAAGAACTCCACCTTTCCCACATTATGATTTATGGCACATAATTGAAGTACGAAAAAGTACGGAATGAATTATTAAAAACTACAGATCCGAAAATAGTTATAAATTTTTGGTATGAACAAAGACGACACTGATAATTTCACATGGCTTGCCGCAGCGCCGATTGTAATTTATATCGTCAAACAAAGTGTGAAAACTGTTGACAATCGCCATTGTTAAAGAACTCCAAGACTCAAAATGTGGAAACAAAAAAAATAAAAATTGGTGGCCCACTTCACAATGAAGGCCGATCAACCAAACAGTGAATTTGAGATCTATGGGGCTTGTTTTGACTTTGAAGACTGTGAGATTGACCATGTCAATGCCGTGCGTCAGATTACAGAAGCCTTTTTTCTTTTTTTTGTTTCAAAAAATATATATATACAAAATGCAACGCAATATAATACTCAAGAAAAGTAACGGAAATTTCTACCGACGGAATAAAGAGAAATTTTTATTGAGAATGCTTGGCTGAAGAAAGAATCAAAGAAAGGAGACGATTGTAATTTAGATTGATATTGTTTTGACGAGAAGAAAACAAAATTGAGAATGCAAGCAAAATGCTAAAATCGATAAAGAATCTCACACAGAGGAAATATATGCGTATGTAGATGAAATTGGGAACAATATACGCACCTGTATTTGAATTCACGGTGCCGTTCCTTTGTTTTCTCGAGTAAATAGTTTTCTCAGGAAAGTTGGAAGAGAAATAGGAGAGAAGGAGAGAATGTGGAGAGAATTGGGGGATATTGGCGGTTATAAATAGAACGCTGAGGTTTAGGATAGAATCGCCGATGAAATATTATCCATCTTTGATAAATGTCCCTTCTAGTAACCCTATGCGTAGAAGAAAGAGGCTGTAGTGATCAATAGGTAGCGACAGCCGATTGGTGCTGGGAGAAGTAATAACCAATATGGTAGCCGTCACACTTGTTTCATGTATCGAGACAAAAATAAAAAATAAAAAATCGGCAACTTTTATTAAAAAATCGCCAACTGCTCCTAGTCCTTGCTACCCATCCAATGACCCTAATTGACATTTGATCCAACCAATATTTTAGCATCTTAGACGTTAGGTTTTAAGATTGACTTGTTTAATAATTTTCTTAAAAAATAAATTTTATGTTTAAAATACTTATAAATGAGGTGTTAATTTACGAAATTTGAAAAATATAGTTACAATAAACTCGTATTTGTTTTTTCCATTTAATTTGACTTAAATTTAAATACGATTTATTATTTTTATTAAACACAATCACTTTTAAAAGTGTTTAAAAAAAGTAAAATATTAAAAAAAATCACTACTTCCCATTTTAAAAAATATTTTTTAAATTATACTTTTTCTAGAACATGGAAGTTATTAATGATTTCCATTTTTAAAAACATAAATTTAACAATATATTTTCCTTACCTCTTTTATTACCCTCTCTTTTACAACTCACTCATAATAATTAATGCATATTATAAAGGGATAATTTTGGTCTATATAACTTACATAATTAATAAAAATAATATAAGATGTTAAGGGACCAATATACCTTTCAAATTTCCATATATTACCTTTTAAGGATAGATGAAGTAAAATATCCAATGAACTTTCATATAAATTTTTTTAAAATTTGAATTTTAACATTTTTCACATCATTATTCACCCAATCATAATAATTCTATTTTAACAATTTGGATTTTTCATTATTTTTAATTTTTTTTTATTATAAAAAATTAACATTATTTTCTATTTTAAATTATAAATAGGAGAGAAGGGAGAGAATGTGGAGAGAATTGGGGGATATTGGCGGTTATAAATAGAACGCTGAGGTATAGGATAGAATCGCCGATGAAATATTATCCATCTTTGATAAATGTCCCTTCTAGTAACCTATGCGTAGAAGAAAGAGGCTGTACCGATCATATAGGTAGCGACAGCCGATTGGTGCTGGGAGCAGTAATAAGTTAATAAGTTAATAACTAATATGATAGCCGTCACACTTGTTTCATGTATCGACACATTCATTGACAAACAAAAAAAAATCAGCACTTTTATTAAAAAATCACCAACTGCTCCTTGCTACCCATCCAATGACCCTAATTGACATTTGATCCAACCACTATTTTAGTATCTTAGACGTTAGGTTTTAAGATTGACTTGCTTAATAATTTTCTTAAAAAATAAATTTTATGTTTAAAATACTTATAAATGAGGTGTTAATTTACGAAATTTGAAAAATATAGTTACAACAAACTCGTGGTTGTTTTTTCTATTTAATTTGACTTAAATTTAAATACAATTTATTATTTTTATTAAACACAATAACTTTTAAAAGTGTTTAACAAATTAAAATATTTAATAAATTTAAAATTTTGAAATATTAAAAAAAAAATCACTACTTCACATTTTAAAAAATATTTTTAAATTATACTTTTTCTAGAACATGGAAGTTACTAATGATTTCCATCTTTAAAAACATAAATTTAACAATCATAAGCGTTATCATTGACATTGTTTGTTTATTTAGTTATGTTTTCCACGTGAAAGCAATGGAAGCGTGGTCTTATCTACAAAGGAAAAGATAATACCAGTAATAATGCACAATTTGATATTGTGTGGAGATAATGACGGTGCAAGAAGACACACAAAAAATTCAGAATGCATTAAAAAAAGGGGGGGAACACCGACGACCTCCGGGGAGACAAGATTCTAGAACGGATTGTAACATGGGCCAACCACTTGGGCTGGGCTGGTGGAAATGTTGGTGGGCTGTGACCCACACCAAAATTATTGCACACGACCAAGAGCGCAAACATAAGATGGTATTATGTTTTTTGGACAAGAACATGAAACATGCTAGGACCAAAAGAGAGATCCATAATCAACATAACATGGGTTGTGTGGGGTGGGACCGTAGAGGTGATCACTAGGTCTTTTCTTGATGATCTACACGTGCAATCTCCTCCTCGTCCAGGGGGCCCACGTCGTTGAAAGTTTGAGCGGTCATCTGATCTGCGGCTTTCAGAGCGGTGGCTACATATCCGGTGGGAGTCTCCCGCACGTTGATCAGCACCCCCCTGACCAAATGTACCATTTCCATTAATTGCTAGCGGTCATTCATACATTACTTGTATATTAGAAAGAAAGAGCTAGGGACTAGAGGGAGGCTTTACTTGACACCTGGAGCGTCCTTAGATTGCTGGGTTTCGCGCCCTTCGGCTTCCTTGTGCTCCTCCTTCCCTTTAAGTTTTAACTCTTCCATTTTCCGTCTCGCTGCTTCCTCAGTTTCAGTCAACCTCTCCTGCCAAATCCCCCGCTTACGTCAACTTTTTCTGAAACCTGTAATTTTGGGATCCATGCAAAACATGCCCAGCTCCATTCATGCCCATTTCCCTACTTCTTACTCCACTCATTTTTCAGCTCTACATTCACTTCAATCTATCCCCAAAAAATTTGAGAGACTTTTTTTTTCAAACTGACAAGCATGTTATTTTATCCAATGAAACAGCCTACTCGTACAACATGTTGATAATTATTGATATATAAAGGGGGAAAAGATAAAGAGGGACCCAATAGAGCATGCAAGTGCAGAAAATCCTGCAGAAGTACTGATTAGAGTTTAGGGGATATATCATGATTCACCTTAGCAGCCTCTGCAGTCTCGGAAGTTTTGTGCTTGGTTTCCTCTTTCTTACCAGTCAAATATTCCATGGCCCTTCTAGCGGCGTCAGCTGCAGAATCCTTGAGCTCAGTAATCTTACCAACAGAAGTATCCTTGCCTTCCTCAGCTTTCCCTGCAGTATAGTCCTTGTACTCGGCTGCTTTCTGCACTGTGGCGTCCTTGGTTTCCTTGGCTTTTTCTGCTGCATAATCTTTGTACTCCCCTGTCTTCCCCAATGTGGTGTCCTTGACCCCTCTCGCTTTCTCCGCAGCGTAGTCCTTGTACTCCCCTGCCTGTCCAGCCACCGCATCCTTAGTCTCCTTCGCCTTCTCTGCTGCAGAATTCTTGTGCTCAACTGTTTTTTCGGCTCCCGTATCCTTGGTCTCCCTGGCTTTCTCGGCAGCGGAGTCCTTGGCTTCCTTGGATTTGTCAGCCGTATAATCCTTGGATTCGCGCATCTTCTCTTTCGCCTCCTGGGCCTTCTGGGAGGCAGCGTCCGACACTCCACGAGTTTTTTCGGCGGCTGCATCTTTAGTTTGACCTGTCTTTTGTGCAGCCTCTCTCGCCTTCTCCGAAGCAACCTCAGCAGTTTCCCTCGTCTTCTCAACGGCCTCCTGAGACTTTCCGGTGGCTGCTTCTTTAGCATGCTCATAGGTCTCCTGAACCGCCCTGAGAACGGACCCAATCACACCAGGGCGCTGCTGCTGCTCCTGTTTCTGTCGATCAGAAACCAATTTTGCTCCTTCTTCTCTCTCCCTTTCGGCCTCCCTCTTCTCCGAGCCGGCCAACCTCAAGGCTGGCTCGGCCCGTTCTTCTTTTTCTTGTCCCGAAGCCATGATCCTCTCACACTCAAACAAAGAAATATTCGAATGCCGATTTTACTCCTTATCAGATTTGCTTCTCTTTCAGTGCTATGGTTTTTAGAGTGCGTCTGATTGCAGCCTATATACACCTAATAGAGTTTCGGGAAGATGCCACGTTGAGCTTTGGCTTCCGACGCGTGGCATTATGAATAACAGAGTGGACACGTGGTGAAAGTTATGAACATGCAAAAAGGAGAGCAACGGATCAATGCACTGCCACTTCCAGCACTCATGTATCTTTTTGTCCACATGGAGTATTGATTAGCTGTGATGTCTTTTACTTCCCACGTGTCCTAGACGTGCCATATCCCCCAGCTTCCACATCTCAGAAGCATACTGCCTGTGTTATCTACTGCCTCCTTTATATTTCTTTTTTTTTCTTTTTAAATAATTAAGCCGACCTAATATTTATATTTCATTTTTTAAAATTAAATGAATGTTTACCAGACTTAAGTGATTGATTTAAACTTTATTATTTAATTTTTATTTTAAATCTTAAAATTATTTGATAAATTTTTTCTTTCTCTTAACTCCCTATAAAAGGAAGATACATCTAATAAAAATTCATCTCATTTTCTTCTTATATTATATTCTACTTTTATTTGAATATCTTTATTTATTTTCCCGTTTTTCCTTTTCTTTATTATTTTATTTTATAATATATTATCATACGAATAATCTCTACAAAAGAAATAGAAATATGTTATTTTCTTCAGAGAAATAGAAAAACTCTTTTTTTTTTTTTTTTTACAAAAACTTATATCATGATTTTCTACTTTATTATCCATTGACTCTCTATTTTCATTTATTTTATTTGAATGCATAAATATATACAATCCCTATAACTAGAAGTTATGAGATAAATTATAAATTATGGGGCAAATTCATAATCAGAAGTTATAGAAAAAATTACAAAATTAAAAATACATGATAAGAAGTTATGTATATGATCCCTAATTATTTATTTTTAATTTTATGGCATAACTGGAAGTTATACCAAACAATATTATATCGCCAAAAGCTATAAATGAATAAATAAATAAATAAATGTTTATAACCTGAAACTATATACAAATTTATATAATGAAAGTTCATAACCTGAAACTATGTACAAATTTACATAAAATAGTTCATAGTTTGAAACTATGTATTAATTTGCACAATTTTGTTATGATAAAATAATCATAGCCCGAAAATATGAAAAAGAAAAATATATATGTATATATATTAGATTTTAATTCCTATTTCATATTTATACATTTTTACCATATTTGTAATTGATAAATTTTATGTTATTATATTTTTAGATATTATTTACTTGAAATATTGTTAAAACATTTTATTAATAGTTTATTATAATAATTAAAATATTTTTGGATTAATATTATTATATATATATATATATAGTTTTCAGATAATGTCAAACCTTATAAAGCTTGAATTTGTTGCTCTCATTGCTTTCATACAACTTATTAAGTTATGTCATCATCAATGACTAATATTTTTCCATCGATTTTAACTCTTTCTCTATGATAATATTTTTTCAACTCTATAAAGGCGATGTTTTTATAATAATATTTTATGACTTGTTATTTTGATGAAACTCTTGTCTCATTAGTTGTACAACATTGATGACAAACAATGTTAATAATATATTAGGTGATAGAAACCTGATTAAGAGCTCCAAAAGAGCTTATACTATGTCACTAGTTGTATTTGATTTCATGTGAATGACATTTTATACGATGGTAGATCTAGAAGAATCTTGTAAGACTAACTTAGTCCATCGAGGTAAAAAGGTTGTATGGATGTACATTATAAAACTAGAAATTTTTATTTAGTGACTAATCTACCTATACACTTAAAAGGTAGAATGACATGTTGTGCAAATTATCATTGTAATAAGCCAATTTTTTCGCCATTAGGGGGAGAATAGTCAGTTCAAAAAAAACAACATGAAATTATTTGGAATTCATTGACTTTGACTTATCTTGATCCTCGTACTAACCAATGTGAACTCAAAGTTCAAAAGATTATTTATTTGTAAGAACTTGTAAATCAACTACCAAATGTTTTCATTGATGCAAAGAAAGTGACAAAATCATTTTCACTAACCTAGAATATCCTAGTATGAATTGATATCCCTAAAGGACAATTAAATAACGTGTTGATGTCCCTAAAGGACGATCAAATAATGAGTTAATATCTCTGAAGGACAATTAAATAATGAGTCTAAGGCATGCTTGAAGCGTTGTAGGCCCTAAAAAGGCAAACACATTCCTTAGAAGAGGAAAACATAAGGAAAAATATATGAAATATGACACTTTTGAATAAGTTGCATATAAAGTGAGTTATTAAAATGACTAATCAGTTTCAAGTAGCCCTTAAAGAGGCACAGTTTAAACAAGTAGCCCTATGAGAGACATGTTTTACAATTAACTATTGAAAAGGTACAAGTACCTGATATTGATGAGATCTCAATTATTTACTTATATATGGAGAAAAATGGGATTGAAATACTCTTGTCATTGACAATATGTTTTATTTCTAAATAGTTATCGACATCATAAGAAATGATGAGGATCCCAAAGTAGAAATTATGAATGAATGTCAACATAGAAAAGATTGGCCAAAATGGAAAGAATATATCCCAGAAAAATTTGACTTATTAGAAAAATGAGAAGTATTTAGACCTATAGTCCAAACGCTTGAAGTTGTCAAACTTGTTGGATATAAATGAGTATTTATAAGAAAGTGTAATGAAAAAAAATGAAATCAAAATATATAAATGTGACTCATAGCTCAAGGTTTCCCGTAGGAACCTAGTATTGATCATGAGGACACATATTCTCATATAATGGTCACAACCATATTTAGATATCTTATTTGTTTAACAATCTTAGTATGACTGGATTTGTGTCTCATGGACGTCGTTACTGCATATTTACATGGATCTTTAGATAATGATATATATATATATATGAAAATCCTTGAAGGATTTCATGCCTAAAACAACTAATTCAAAACATTGTAGCATATACTCAATTAAGCTACAAAGATCCTCCTATCGATTAAGCAGTCTAAAGACATATTGTACGATCACTTCAATGAATATTTGAAATGAGAAGTATGTATGTATTACCTTATTTATCTATGTATATTCATTATGTTGAATATTTGCAATTATTATAGTATATGTGGAACATTGAATTTTGTTGGAACTCCTGAAAAGCTTACACAAATAGTTGACCATTTGAAAAGTAATTTTGAAATGAAAGATATTGGAAAAGAATTTTTTTTTCCTCGGCCTATAGATCGAGTACTTTTCAAACGTAACATTGGTTTATTAGTCAACATATACAAAGAAAGTCTTGAAGCATTTTCATATGGATAAATCACATCCATTAAGTTCTCTGATGATAGTTCATTCACTTGAAGAGAAAAAATGACCTTTTCTATCTTAAAGAAGATAATGAAGAACTATTTGGTCTAAAAATACCATATTATAGTGTTATTGGTGTACCAACGAATCTTGCAAATTATACACAACCAGATATTGCATTTCTTGTTAATTTACTTGTAAGATATAGTTCTACACCAACTCAATGACATTGAAATAAAATCAATCATGTACTATAATAACATGGGTCTATGTTATTCCGAATTATCAGAATCTTAATTGCTTGAATATATAGATATTGATTATCTTTTAGACCATCACAAAGCTTAATCTCAAATAAGGTATGTATTTATCTATGGTGGTATGACAATATCTTAGAGATCAATCAAAAAAATAATGTAAACATGTGGACTACCCTCCATCAGAGGTAATGCTACCAAGTTAATAATATTGCATACATTGCACGAATTAAAGAATAATACATTAAGGGTGATAAAATTAAACATATATCACCCAAGTATTTTACTTTCATTAACTCCATAAGAGTGATGAAATTGCTATTCAACGAATAAGATCAAGTGACAATTCAATTTAGTAGATCTATTCACAAAGGCATTGTCAATTGCAATACTCAAGAAGCTCATCGGAATACATCGATTCAAAGATCTTCATGTTGTGCTATTAGAGAAAATATAATTATTTTAACATGAAGGGAAGCTAATTAATAAGAATATCACTACGTTGCACTCTTTTTCTTTTTCTTTTTTTCATTTGTCCATGGTTTATCCCATTGGGTTTTACTTGCAAGGTTTTTAACGAGGTAATTGTAGTAATCCAAAATAATATTATGCTCTTTTTTCTTCACTAGGGTTTTTCCTAATAAGGTTTTAATGAGGCGTATTCTTATAATCATTCAAGGAGGAATGTTATAAACTATGAAAATTTATTGAATTATGGGAACTTGTGGATGATCATCCATATTGATGTACATCTCTTTGTAACTTCCTATAAAAGAGAGATATATCTAATGAAAATTCATCTCGTTCTCTTCCTACAATCTATTATACTTTTCTTTGAATATCTTTCTTTATTTTCTCATCTTTTCTTCTTCTTATTCTTTTATCATAGTTGTATATTCTCATTAAATATGGATAAATGAGGTAAAAGAGATTTGAAATTAAAAATAAATTAATTATTTTAACTTAGCACTCAAATTTATTTTGACTTAAGTTATACTATTAAGTTATTTTGTTAAATATGCTTAATTTATTTAATGACTTAAAATAAATTATTATAAGTCATTAAATTGATCTATCAAACATCTTTTAAATATATAACTTAATTTAAGTTTTATTTATTTATTTATTTAGTTTTCGATTTCATAATTTTATTGCATTGGTCACTCAACAATCAACAGTGAACAAGCCCAACAACCAACCCCATCCATAGTCACCCATGCAAGCGCGGGTCTGGCCCAGACAGATCCAACCCAGCCCAACTGCACACAACACAAAGGTTTTGCCTTCTTTTTGAGATTGATGTTTGCAAAAATAGTTTGGAATATTGAAATAAAATTTACTTTTATATTATATTTGATTCCCAGGAAAGTAATAATGAAAGAATAAAAAGGTTAAGAAAAATAATTTTGCCTCGCATTAAAAGAAAAATGATTCGTATTGCCCATTACATATGTTGGCTTGGAGCGCCCTTTAATATACTTACCGAGTGGCATCACTAAGATGTTAGGCAGATGCTTCCTTCTCTATCATAAAAACGTCCCCTGATCTTGGAAAATGACTCAGTTTGTCGTCAACATGATAGTGAATTGTCTCCCAAAGTGGAAAATATAAATATCAGAAAGGGCAGTCCCAAACATCTCATCAAGGATGCAGTAAACTTCAACATTACCCAGTATTTGGTGAAGTTCACATTTTGATTATGGCAGATGACACTAAGAAGGAAGTGGGTTAAACGATGGGTTTCTTTCCACTTAAACCTCCAGTGATTTGCACTTAGGATTCATTTCCATTCATTCGCTGACTTTAATTGCGAGCTTAAATAAACATATCCCACAATGATTTACCTTTTGAAACTGGAAATCAGAGCACTCTCTTAAGTCTCAACCACTGGAGTCCCATTACCTAATATGTAAATGAACCGAACAGCACTCATCTTTTTATAATGGAGAATCATCATCTCGCCAAAAAGGATAAAATACATAAATTGCTTCATTGCTAATTCCGTAGTTTTATTTCATGAAATCAAAGAAAATTAAACAAATTTTCACAATTCCATTACCTAAATTAAAAGCCTTTTTATACATTCATATATTGCTCTTGTCTGCGCGTGGTAAGTCGTAAGTTATTTGCCAATTCCATGATGGTGAACCCGAAAGTTGAGTCTTCTAAGCCAGAGAGAATGGAGAATCATGTGGAAGACGTCGTATCTCTTGGGAGGGGAATTAACCTCAAAGTGCCTCCTTGCTTGAATCCCTCTCCTCTGCATTCTTATATACTGCCTTGGAGATATGTCCATTAGTATTCTCTTCAAGTTTGGAATTTCCCTGACCGGAACCTCCACAGAGAAAGACTTCCAATTCAGGACATCGCTGAATGGTGGAACATAATGGTCTGAAATCAGCACTGGAACACACCCTGTGTAAAGTGCCTCCACAACTCTTGGGCTCGCAACTTCATATCCGCTCGGGCAAAGGCAGTACTTGCTCTTTCTCATCATTTCATAGTAAGACACACCCTTTGGAAGATACTTGTGGACCTTTACATCTTCATCCTTGTTTTCCCAGTGCTCCAGAAGTATAGGTCTGATGGGGCCGTGAAGCCCGCCGGCAAAGAAGGCCAATAGGGTACGGTGTGATGGAGATGGCCCACCGATGAAGCTGTCTGTTGAACCGGTTAGGAGATTGATTTCAGGGAAGGATACGTCTTTGGAAGGGTTGAATCCTTCCGAGGTATTTGCATTGCATAGAACTCTAATAGAGTTCTTATGCAGGTAAGGAATGGAGAAGGAAGTTTCAGGCCCCTGTAACAGATCAAACACTCGGAACAATTAGAAATATAATGTAGCTGGCCTAGATCAAATTCATAAGAAAAATAAATAAATTACCCAATCATGGCAAGCAAGCATGAAATGATCTGCACCGAGGCTTCGATTCCAATAAGGATACTTGGTCGAAACAACATTCACATAATCAATGACCGTTTGTTTTATGGGACCCAAATCATGGGAGTCACGGACATAGACAAACCTAACCAGCATTGCCACACTGAAGGGGAGGAAAAAAAGGTGAGCCTTTTCAGGATCTTTGGTTCGGAAGTGGCTATCCATCTCCATCTTGTGAATGAAATTCCCCTCCATGGAGTATATGCTCTTGCAGGGACCATTATGAAACAAGGGGGGCTCACCTTCATCATAGACGTATACCTTTAATTGCTTTTCCATTTCCAAGTAGCTCCTGAAACACCCGAAGTTTATGGTTTTCCATCCCACATCCAAACATATGAAAAGAAACATCAAATAATTTCAAATTTAAGGATAATTTTGAGAAGCTTGCCTATGGAAGGCATTGACATTCCAATATATGGGACCATTTGGAATGTAGTCAGGGTCTGGCGTTCGATTCCCAATTTTAGCTTCCCTTATTGCAGACCGAGCTCTTCTTAGACCAGCTTCCACCCTCTCTAATGTCGTGTATTGTCGTTGTGGTCTCGACGTCACAGGAAGAGCATGAGTTTCATTGACGGAAGCAGCAAATAGTGGTCCAGCCCTCTTGGAGATATTCAAGCTAACTTTCTCCGTTCCATTCTGTTGAGCTAATCAATTGGTTATACATCCAAAAATGAAATTTTGACTGAAAAATCATTCACAAAATTCTCAATAAGTAACATGCAATTTATTTTATTCAATTTTAGGGTTTTAGGTAAAAATTAGGAGAGATGAATTTCAAGGTTAGAAATTTGGAATCCACAAGTATGATATCACAGTTGGGTTACACTTAGGTAGCCATGCGTGATCCGTGGCCCTGCTGGGAATTGTGAGAAAAAGAAGAAAATAATAGTTTGTTCTCATTGTATCTTTCCAAACACTGCCGCTAGCTTATAATTTAAAACTTAAAACATTTTGCTTTTCTGAAAAAGGTCTAAGGCTGATTTTGGGTGTTGCTTTCCTGGTCTCACACGTGGATATGTGCGCCATCTTCTTTGGATTTCTCTGGAGGCTGTAAATGATCTGTAGCTGGTAATAAAAAAAAATGATGTTCTATTTATCAATAGTAACGAATTAAAGCCTGTAAGATACCACAAATTTATAAGAAAGGAAAATGAATGGATATTAAATAAAGATATTTCAGAAAGTTGTATAATTGCTCCCTGCAAAAGCGAAATCTTTGAACACTGATGAGAGCAGTAATCAAACAAGAAATGAACACACCAAGAATGAAATAGAATAAATCCAAAGAAGAAGTTGGAGTCTTACAGCAGCAGCTGGGGGTGGTTGTGCAGCCTCTACATCAAGCGGTGGTGAAGAAGAGCGATTGAGGACAGAATCCTCCGAGATGGCTTCTTCTCTATGGTGAACACCCACCACAGTTGAATGCAAATCAAGGAGCCCTTCACTCTCTTTTGTAGAAGGAACTTGAGGGGTCTTTACACTAGTGATGGTAGCGGCGGTTGGAGAGCTCCACGGCCATGGATGGCGAGAGATGAACCCCCAACTAGAGTTCCTTGAACCAAGCACAGAAGCACAACCGGATATAACTATGAGTGGAATCATGAATAACAGAAGCCTCAAAGATGATGATGAAGAGCAGGAAACCAATCTGTCGTTCCCACTCGCCATCTCCCTCTTCAGTTTCTCTCTCTAAAAAGCTGTATGGAGCTTCCTCATATGATTCTCCTATCTGTGAAAGCTGTTGAGAATGGAGCACTCAATCTCTCTCTTATCTTTCTCTCTTCTTCTGTCTCAGCAAAGTGGGAGAGTAGAAGCTCAACATTTGTTAATAAATGGGTGCACCACCACGCCAAGCGTCGTCTTCTTTTGACTCCATTTCCGAGTCCTTCATGCAAATTTTCTTATTTCCACTTCTACCCTTCGTCCCCACCGGCCATTTTTTAATTACCTGCCGGCCGATTTGGCGGTGGGCCCTTTTAACTCACTCTACTCGCTGCTCGTGACCTGCACGTGTCTCTGACTAATTATTTACAGGTGTCCTTTTCAAGGGGCAAGTGTTAACCTTTTTACCACTCTAAAGAGTGGAGTTAGCATTCGAGCATTCAGTCTAAATGACATCATTACCCTTTCGGTTAGTCCAAATTCCCTGCTGGAATGGGGGATGGAGTTACTAAAATACCCTTGACATGTAGGAGGAGAGTGGGGTGCCGCATGAACCACCTGGAGAGCACGTGAGAAAGGCAGAACCAGTTGTGAAGAAACGTCCGAATGGAGGGGCATTTTGGATATTTGATTTTAGAATTTGGATGATTCGTCGCATTTATGGGTGAAGGGTTGGGCTCTCGTGCTCGCCACCTCTCATTTACTTCGTCAGCGGGAGCCCGAGGTGGCTGCTGTCTCTTCCTTCATTTTCCTTCTTTTAAGTTTCTTTAACCTATATTTGTCATGGGTCGAAGCATTTAACATTGGACCCAATCGAGCCCACCTCAATTTCTCTGCTACAATATGTGGGTTAGCCCCAACAGGCTAAAACCATACTTCCACATATGGTTCAAATATTACCCTACAAGTATTAGAAGAGGAAACAAATGAAGATGGTAAGGAGATGATACGATGGACTGACATTAACAGATAGAGAATGTGCAGACACTTGGTTTATGATTGGGTATGGTGTTCTAACGTCTAACGTCTAACATCTTACGATTTCCATTTAAAACTTGAATGCTAACCACTTGTGTTGATAGCAAAATTCCTCCATTGCAGTGACAATTACCAGCCATAGAATCTCGATCAACGCATTATAGTGATTCTTCCTTCCTCCTACAAAAAAATATCTGGATGGGTTTTCCGGACACACCCTCCGATGATTAAGTTAATCTTTTGGAAGTTGTTTGAAAATAGATTTTTTCGGAGTATTGCTCCGTGATTTTCTTCAAGGATACTTACCTTCCTCCGTGAGAGTCTCCTTAGAGTTTATATATGAGTCAGAGAGTATGACCTCGCTATGCTAGTGGGTCCCATAGTCATGATAGCGGTTCATAGGGTGGCGAAGTAATCACGACCCTTTTGGTGTGAGGTGATGGCTGTCAGAAGGGTATTCAGGCGACGGTTGTCACCCCAATTTATGATTTGCAAAACCGGGAATGTGAGAAGATTTGGGAGTGTCTTGTCAAGTGTATCTTGTATTGAAGATGAGTGATAGTTCAAGAGACTTAGTCGACAACATTGTCGAAGTTTGCTTCTTGATTGTGGGCAGAAATGGATCCAGTAAATCGCGAGTATCTGACGAATCAAGTTGTTCGGAGAATCTAAATCGTCGGCCGCGGATCCGGACATGTCTGACCGGGGAAGTTGAATCGCACTTCTCTTCCGTCCAGGAGCAGGCGCCAGCTGTGAAATATCATGAGAAGGTGGAACGTCAGCCGTACAGAATTCCCCCCGAGTGGAATGAGCGATGCCACGTGCCGCAAGGGGAGCCGTCTGCGTGGCCAAGGGAGAGGGAGCCACATGACACTTTTTTAGGGACGATCCCACAACTTGCACCTCTCGTAAGCTCATTTTCCTACCATTATTATTAGAGAATTAAACTTGGGCAAGTGACATTCTGCGGTAACCGGAATCCGAAGGTGTAGGCAAATGTCGTGGGACATCATACATTGGAAATCCAACACCTACCGTGGCGTGGACGCCCATCCTTGCCCATAAGCAAGGGCAAAGATTCTCTGTTTACTTCATTAAAATTGTAGCTAGGGTGAAAATCAAAGGAGCTGTCAATGTTAGCGATTGCCTTCGACTTCCGTATCTTCGATGCCATGCACTCAAAAGAAAAGTAAATGAACTTCCAAATAATTTTCCTATATTTGCTTTTATAAAATTTGTTGTATTTTTTCCTTTTAGAATTTTATGATGTATTTTTTTTTTATAAATATTTCCTGATTATTTCTTTAATTATGTAACATATTTTTATAACTATCAGTATGGTATAAACAAAAAACTAATCTCAATAAATCAATATGGGAGATTATAGGATTAGAGTGATCTTATAAGGTAATTCATTCTTCCCATTTTAAGAGGTCATCATGCTCCACAGCAAGGTGAAAGATTTTTCGCATTTTGAGTAATTTCACGTATGGTATGTTTAACATTTAGTAATTTAGGATAAGATTAAATTTTTTTAAACATTAGCAATTTTATGTAATATATTCCTAGAATATGGAGGAGAAAATGGTAACAATTATCATATTTCAAGAAACAAATTATATGTGATCAAATTTTATTATGATTCAAGGATTCCACGTACTTTTCATTATGTTCTTCTTATCTTATTGCAACATCTACTAAAATTGTTTAAAATAAAAGATAAAAGTAATTATTGCATGCCCCGTGATATAATTTATACATTTGGTAATAATTTGAGAAACATTTTTATGATCATCGTCAAACACACTCTAATATAGTATAAAGAAATTCATCATTTTATCTTCTTAGTGATTGACACACTCCTTGTCGATCCATTTTCGCCTCAACTTCTCCATATAAATAGGCTGCTAACTCCTATACTAGTTCACTTCTTTTGAGCTCTTTTCATGGTGGCGACGATGGGCTCCTCGTCTAGTTTTCTGGTTTTGAGTTTGTTTGTATTGTCTTTTTGCTTGACCTGTAATGCTGATCAAATCACATCCGACGCAAGAGGCATCATGATCAACGGAGAAAGGAAAATTCTCATCTCCGGGTCCGTTCATTATCCCCGTAGTACTCCTGAGGTGCAAGTTTTGAACAGTTATACCATATTTTCAAACACATGTTGTTTATTTTACTCTATGTCGAGAATAATAGGTTTGCTTAATGATTTCAGATGTGGCCAGATTTGATCCAGAAGTCCAAGGATGGAGGGCTCAACACAATTGACACCTATGTTTTCTGGGATCTGCATGAGCCTCAACGCCGTCAGGTTGCTTTTTCTTTCTGGATATTCCTTTCTTTTTATCTAAATAATGTCTAACGATTTTTCTTTCACTATCAGTATGACTTTACAGGCAATAAAGACCTGGTGAGGTTTATTAAAGCCATCCAAGCTCAAGGGCTTTACGCAGTTCTTCGAATTGGACCATACGTTTGTGCAGAATGGACTTATGGGTAATTGTCTTGATTTTTAATTTATTATTTTACATAATATTATATTTTATGGGGAAAAATAAGATCTGATTCAATAATATGAAAATATATGGTAAAAATAACCCTAAATATTTTAAATTAATATTATTTTATCTATTTAAAAATAATTTGAAATATATGTACTTTTTAAATTAATCATCTCATTATTCTCAAAAATGTCATTTTAGTCGTCATTTCATTTTAATTGATAACTAGACTTTTTCATATAAATATTTCCTTTCGTTTTAGATATGTTATTATTATTTTATTATTTTATCATTTGAGCTTTTTTTTCTCTAAAAATAAATACCTAGTATTCTTATTTTAGTTTCTTGAAATATTGTGCCAAAAAAAAAATCTATTTAAATATGATTAATATTTTTTTATTTTCTATAATTTTAAGTGAAAATATTGTCCAACAAATATGATTAAATCATAATTACTAATTCAAAAAGTAATAAGGTTGTTTATTAAATAATAAATAATAAATTTAATAATATATAATTATTTTAATTATAATTAACTTATTTAATTTAAAATATTTATTTATTTATTTATTTTTATACTATATATATTAAAGTACAACCATATTTCAAAATATTTTATATCATAAATTTTATTCGCTATTATATTAAGCAATTATTAATATTATATAATAAATATAAATTTATCATTAATTTATTTATCATCAAAAATATTAATTTATTAATACTATAATAAACTTTTTTTTTCAAATTCTTACTTTATAATATTTCTAGAAAAAAAAATTCTCAAATAATAAAATAATAATAATAATAATAATAAAATATCTAAAAAAAAAGAAATATGTACATAAAGGAGTTTAGATTTGGATGACACCCCAAATAAAGGGGTATTTTTAGGAATAATTAAATGACTCATTAAAAAAGACATGTATTTCAAATTATTTTTAAGTATATAAAAATAATACTAATTTAAAATATTTGAGATTTTTTTTTTTTTTTAATATTTTCGTATCAATGAATCAAATATCACTTTTTCTTATTTTATAAATTAAAAATGATTGTTAATATCATTTATGGCAGGGGCTTTCCGGTGTGGCTGCATAACCAGCCAAGCATCCAGTTAAGGACAAACAATACTGTCTACATGGTAACTAATCTTATAATTATAATTAATTATTAAATGAATTAATTTTTTATCCTCAATAATTTCGCTTGTTTATGCTGCATCCAAAATTAGAGCGAAATGCAAACCTTCACAACCATGATAGTGGACATGATGAAGAAAGAGCAGCTCTTTGCCTCACAAGGAGGTCCCATAATCATCTCTCAGGTTGAAATTTCAGGATTACTTGTCTTCATATTTGATTGATTTAATTCTAAATTATTATAATTATTGATAAAATTAATTCTTTGTTGCTAAAGATCGAGAATGAATATGGAAATGTGATGCGGGCATACCATGACGCTGGAGTACAATACATCAATTGGTGTGCACAAATGGCCGCTGCTTTAGATACCGGCGTGCCATGGATCATGTGCCAACAAGACAACGCCCCACAGCCAATGGTCTATAATTTATGGTTATTATGATATTTATTCATATTTTAACATCACTAATCCTGCTTATATGTTTATGAAAACAGATTAACACGTGTAATGGCTATTACTGCGATCAATTCACCCCTAATAATCCCAACAGTCCTAAGATGTGGACTGAGAACTGGAGTGGCTGGTGGGTTATAATTTATTTATTTATTTATTTTATTTCCATTTAACCCTTCATTTTTTATAATATTGAAAAATAATTTTCATATAAATTAAATTAGGTACAAGAACTGGGGTGGCTCAGACCCACATAGAACTGCAGAGGATCTAGCCTTCTCCGTTGCTCGCTTTTACCAATTGGGTGGCACTTTCCAAAACTACTATATGGTTAGTACTATATTGAAATTTATCAAATTATTCATATGTAATAAAGTTTTTTTCTTTTTCTTTTTTTCATATTAATTCGACTTCCATGCTTGCAGTACCACGGTGGTACCAATTTCGGTCGCACAGCAGGCGGTCCATACATCACCACATCTTATGATTATGATGCACCATTGAATGAATATGGTATATTTTTATTCTAATTTCTGAAAAGAGAGAGAGAGAGAGAGAGAGAGAGAGAGAGAGAGAGAATTTCCTGCATTATTAGAAACTAATTTAACATGATGTACTGTCCTTTATAGGTAATAAGAATCAACCCAAGTGGGGACATCTCAGGGATCTCCATCTCCTCCTCTTGTCAATGGAGAAGGCTCTTACCTACGGTGATGTCAAAAATGTTGATTATGAGACCCTGACTTCGGTACGTATTTTCTTCGTTTTATACTTCAAATTGAAATTCAAACATGAAAAATAATATAACGTTGTTGTAATTTTAGGCAACGATCTACAGTTATCAAGGGAAATCGAGTTGTTTCTTCGGAAATTCAAATGCGGATAGGGATGTGACAATCAACTATGGAGGAGTTAATTACACTATTCCTGCATGGTCCGTTAGCATACTTCCTGATTGCTCCAACGAAGTTTATAACACCGCCAAGGTAAGAAGCAATTCCATAATATTTTGTGACTGCCTTTGCGTTTGTAGTGTGGAAGTAATATGAACTGTTGTTTTTATAGGTTAACAGTCAGTACTCCACGTTTGTAAAGAAGGGCAGTGAGGCTGAGAACGAGCCAAATTCCTTGCAATGGACTTGGAGAGGTGAGACCATTCAGTACATTACACCGGGGAGGTTCACTGCTTCAGAGCTCTTGGATCAAAAGACAGTGGCAGAAGATACGAGTGATTATTTGTATTACATGACCACGTATTAATGCTTCTTTCACCTCCTTGCTTTTCTATTATCTTATGTTATTTTCTACTGATCTTGGTCTCTTTTTTTTCAGTGTGGACATAAGTAATGATGATCCCATTTGGGGCAAGGACTTGACTCTAAGCGTAAACACTAGCGGCCACATACTTCATGCTTTTGTGAATGGAGAGCATATAGGTAATTTCGGTTATGGTTTCGTCGTGAGTTCTGAAGTTGATTATTATCCACTTCTTCATGCGTCTTCTTCACTGCACTGCGCTTTAATTTCAGGATACCAATATGCATTACTTGGACAGTTTGAATTCCAGTTCCGGCGAAGTGTTACACTGCAGCTTGGGAAGAATGAAATAACTTTGCTTAGTGCCACTGTTGGATTGACTGTAAGCGTATATACTTTTAATTTAAGTTCAATTCTCAGAAAGATTTTGGCAGTTTTTGCATTCAAATTTAAATTTGTTGGTCTTGTGTTGGCTTGGGACTAGAATTATGGGCCCGACTTCGACATGGTGAATCAGGGAATCCATGGTCCAGTTCAAATAATTGCCAGCAACGGCAGTGCAGATATTATCAAGGACTTGTCTAATAATAACCAGTGGGCGTACAAGGCTGGGTTGAATGGTGAGGACAAGAAAATCTTCCTCGGGCGTGCACGCTATAACCAGTGGAAATCTGATAATCTTCCAGTAAACAGGTCGTTTGTTTGGTACAAGGTATAATCTTTTGCATTAGCTGTTCCTATACATTCCGACTCACCATATGAAGAGTAGACGAGAAACTTAAAATGTGAATGCATATATGTTTAGGCTACTTTCGATGCTCCCCCCGGAGAGGACCCAGTTGTGGTGGACTTAATGGGTTTGGGCAAGGGAGAGGCTTGGGTGAATGGCCACAGCCTTGGCCGGTACTGGCCATCTTATATCGCCCGTGGAGAAGGGTGCAGTCCTGAATGCGACTATAGAGGACCATACAAGGCCGAAAAATGCAATACTAACTGTGGGAATCCTTCTCAAAGATGGTAAACATATGTTCTGACCATATGTTAGAGGTTTTCTTGAATTTGAATTGTACAATTTTTCTTATTTTATCCTTTTGAGAAATCTTTTTAGGTACCATGTGCCTCGGTCTTTCCTAGCGAGTACAGATAACAGGTTGGTTTTGTTTGAGGAGTTTGGAGGCAACCCATCATCGGTGACCTTCCAAACTGTGACTGTTGGGAACGCTTGTGCCAATGCACGTGAAGGGTACACCTTGGAATTGTCATGCCAAGGGAGAGCTATCTCCGGCATCAAATTTGCTAGCTTTGGTGATCCTCAAGGCACTTGTGGAAAGCCATTCGCCACAGGCAGTCAAGTCTTTGAGAAGGGCACCTGCGAGGCTGCTGACTCATTATCCATCATCCAAAAGGTAATGAATCAATACCCTTTTCTAATATCTTATCGCATGATGAGCTTTAGGCTTTCAGCTGAGTTTCTTTGCTTTGGTCTTTTATTATTTGCTTTGTGGATGGCAGTTATGTGTTGGCAAATACAGTTGTTCCATTGATGTCTCGGAACAGATTCTTGGGCCTGCTGGTTGTACCGCGGACACAAAGAGGCTGGCGGTTGAAGCGATCTGTTAGGACACAAAGGAAGTCGATAGGATTCTATTAGTCAACATTCTAACCACATAACCCAAAATCAATCTTCATAGGAATTAATATTGTTGTCAATAATGATCACATCCTAGGCAAACATTATGTTTTCACCGGAAATGAAAATAATTTATTCTCTTTTCAGAATTACAAATATAAATACATTTATGGTACAGTGGCTTAGACATTCTAAATCAGCCAAAAAATTGAGGGAAAAAAAATGAAAATTACAATGTTCCAGAACATTCAAGTTGATTGTATCCCATGCATCACCAGTAATCTTTGCATGAGCATTGACCATTCAAGAAACAATGATGGCCTGAAGCATCCCTCAGAAAAATTTCTCTCCCAGTAACAATTGAAACATACTTCAAGAAAGTATGACAGTCACCGCACAAAAGAATGTTCTTCACAATCCGAATGGGTCTTCCGGGCCTGGTCATCAGAAGCCCATACGTCGCAGCTATTTTTGCACTGTGATAGAACAAAAAATCCTTCTTCTGATGTTCTTCTACTTCATGAAGAACAAAACTCGTGTCGGGCACATATCCAGCCTTTAGGCATTCCATAATTAGTAACTCCAGTCCACTGTGTATGTCTTTGGCTTGGGGATGGGATTTATCCCTAGCATAAAATGAATGAACCTTGTTTTCATGAATAATCCAACTTCGGCCTGGATGTTTCCGAAACCCCTTCACTCTCATCTCCTCTCTAACCATATCAGAGCAATGCCATCTCCCATATGCAGAGTACAGGTTTGATACAAGTATGTAAGTAGACGGATCCAATGGCTTCATAGCAAGTAGATGCTTTGCAGCTCGTTTTCCAATGGTTGTATTAGAATGAATTCTACAAGCATCAAGCAGAGCTCGCCAAACTGAAGCCTCTGGCTCAATAGGCATCTTATTGATCATTTCCTCCGCTTCCTCTAGGAGACCCCAATAACCCAAAACACCAACCAAGGAGGTATAATGTTCTACAGTGGGATCAATATGATATATGGTTTTCATGGAGAGAAACAATCTTCGACAATTATCAACTAAATTTGAGTTAGTATGTCTGTAAGCTGAAATTATCAACACAAAGGTAACTGTATCTGGCTTTATACCTGCCTTCTCCATCTTAGACCAGACAGACAAAGCCTCGTCCCCCTGCCTATGAAGAAGATGTCCAGCAATTAAACCATTCCAAGAAACTATATCATGTGCAGGCATAACATTGAAAACCTTAATTGCATCATCCATGTTACTGCACTTAGAGTACATGGTAATTATGGAATTCCCCACCCCTAAATCAGATAAAAATCCAGATTTAAGAGCATGACAGTGGATTTGCTTCCCCATCTCATGAAACGCTAGAGTTCCACAGACACCAAGTACAGCAGTTGATGCAACTTTGTCAACAACCATTGCTCCCTCTAATTGGCTCTGGCAAAAAAGAGATATTGCCTCTTCTGGCTGCGCATTTCGTGCATAACCACATATCATTGAAGTCCAAATAATTGAACCACTCTGACTGAAAGACCCTTGAGAGAACATCTTTTGAGCATCAGCCATCCTTCCACACCTTGTGCACATATCAAGCAATGCAGCTTCAATACAAGCATTTGACCCAAAACCAAACTTCAAGATAAACCCATGAATTTGCTTGCTAATTTTCGCCTCCATAAGCAACCCACAAGCATTAAGAACACCAGTCAAAGTGAAATCTGTTAATTCCACACCCTCCTCCACCATTCTGCAAAAAAAAGCCAGAGCCTTCGATCCTTCTCCATTTTGACAAAATCCAGACAAAATAGCATTATAAGAAATAGAATTCCTCGCAGGCATCTTATCAAAGACCTCCAAAGCCAAATCTGTAAGCCCAAATTCCATGTAAGCTGTAATCATCTCTGTCCAAGTAATGACATCTCTTACACGCATCTTCTCGAACAAAGCCACCACATGTTTTATGCTCCCACATTTTGTGTAAAACCTAATTAGAGCATTGATCACACTTATGTTGGACTCAAACCCAATTTTGATAACATGGGCATGGATTTCCCGCCCTACCATCGAAGCTAACCCTCTGGCTGCCACCAGAATGGTTGAAAGTGTAAAATGGTCAATTCTAAATCCATCAATTCTCCGCATATCACGAAACAATTCAAATGCTCTCTCATACATCATCTCCTTCACCACACTCGAAATCACAGTATTCCATGACGCAATATCTCTGTGAGGCATTTCATCGAATAACTGAAGCACACTGTCCAAATACCCACACTTACCGTACAAACCCATCAGTGCGTTGGAAACAAAAGTGTAATTCAAAAAGCCCATTTTAATCACAATAGCATGAAGTTGACAACCCAATTCTAAATCCAACAGCCGAATGCATACTGTTAATATCGCCACAAAACTAAATTCATTAAGCTCAATACCTGAACTTCTCATCCTAAAAAAAATCTCCATAGCTTGGCGTTCTCGATTAGACTTGGCGAAACCCGAAATCATGGCAGTATAAGACACCACATTCGGGCACGAAAGTCCCACAAAAACCTTGTAGGCATTAGGAACCATACCCAGTTTGAGATAAGCCACGATGAGAGCATTGGCCAAATGAATGTCTTCTGCAAGCTTGAAAATTGAAGCGTGGACAGCCTTGATGAGCTCAACATCATCGTACCGAACCGATAAGTCTAGCAAATAGTAGTGGTCGTTGACGGTGTCATTAGAAACTGAAGGAAAATTGGACAGAAGAGCCGGTTGGTTGGAAAGAGGAGGGTGTGATGTTAGAAGGGCATAGGGTTTGGATCTAGAGGAAGAAAAGGAGGTTTTAGAGAGAGAAAGAGAATACAGCGACTGTGATGGTAAAGTAGGCCTTGAGAGGCAGAAAGGAAATGGGGTTTGGGGAAAATAAACAGAGAGAAGAGCCATGTTGGAAAGGCGCCAAACATAACCTCCTGCCCCTACTGGTTTACTGTCATCCATGCACTTGATCGATTTTAAGGTTTGTCGCCAAGAAAATCAAATTAAAACAAAAAAGTTAAAATTTTAAATAGGACAAATTTAATATTTTTATTAAATATTTTCAAGAGAATTACTGATTTTAGAAAATATTTTTTATTTAAAATTTTTTTTTTAAATTAAAAGCTTATTTAATAGTGAAAATAAAAAACACTTCTAATATTTTTATCACTTAAAAATTTTCATATTTCAAACTATTATAAATATTATAAATACTTTCTAAAATCACTATTAAATACACTTTGAAAATGGGCTTAACAACGATTTTATGAAACATTTATAATATTTCTAATATTTTGAAATTTTTTCATATTTAAAGTATTATAAAGATTAAAAAATTTCATAAAATCAGTATTAAATTAATTCAAAGTATTTAATAAAATTTATAAAATGCTTTTAAAATATTGAAAAATCACTTGTAATATTTAAAAACTACTTAGAGTATATTTGACAATGATTATGTGAAGTATTTTTAGAGTGTATTTGAGAGTGATTTCAAAAAACGTTTCTAGTTCTTTTAATACTTGAATAATAAAAAATTTCAAATGTTAAAAAGATTAGAAACACTTATTATAATCACTATCAAATTAGCTCTTAGTTTTTTTAACACTTTAGAATTTTTATCTTTCAAATATTATAAATATTGTAAAACACTTCTCAAAATCATTATCAAACGTGAATCTTATATTATTTTATGAAAAATTATAAAATATTTTTAAATAAAGCATTTCTAATAAAAATAATTCGAATAAAAATACTGTCAAACCACACTTTTATTTGTCAAATGTTTTTTTTTTAAATATTGGGGACAATTTTTCAAAATTTTAAATGCATTTTAAAAATTTTGACCAACACCTTATTTTTATTCTAAAATACTTTTGGATTAAAAAAGCAATCAAAGAAAACACTTAAATAACATCAAAAGTTTTGAAATTTAAATATGCAGATTACATTATTTTTCAATTATTTAGTGTTTATGAAAAGTTATAATTAAGATAATATATAAAAATATTTTATTAATTAAAATTTATAAATTTATTTTATTTTTTCTCTTTATATTTTTTTCTAATATTTTTCTTTAAATTTTTCAGACAGCGGACAAGCAATCTGAATTCTAGTTTCAAAATAAAGAAAGCCGGAACAGGATCAAACGGGTGACCTATATAAACTAGACAGTCTAGACGTGACCGCCTACGTGATGGTCGAAGTCGGCAGAGACCCAATCCAAACCCTAGAGCCCATACTTTTAGTAGATCTGTGATTGGTTCGGCCCAATTGCAGATATGGGTGTCTGGATGAGAGTGGCAGTCTCTATATGGAAAGTCCACACTCCAGACAAACAGAGAGCGTAGTGTTTGGGTCTTGGACGATCCTCCTCTTCTTCCATGGATGACCATCGCAAGCACCAGGTTTTCTTTTTGTCTCTTAATTATTTTTGTTTCATTGACCGATCGTTTGGTTTCTCCTGAATTTATAGGAAGACCAATGAACTTCATTTTATAGAAAAAAGAAAAGAAAAGAATCAAGAAAGAATCCTCCGAACTAATACTATAACTGGCTTTTGCTTACTTTGGATTGAGATTTACTTTTTCAGAACTAGGAGAACAGCGGGAATTGTTAGATCGTGATGGCTAATTTTTTAATGATTTAGTTTTCTTTTCATTCGTTTTCTTTGGAAACGGAGGGCTCCTTTTTATGATCCAAGATTCGTTTCTGTTTATTTTGATTTTGTTGGATCGATCAGGTCTCGTTGAGGGGAGCTAGCGCCAAAGAAATTACCAGGGATGCCCTTTTGGAGAAGGTTTCTCAAGAAAGAGAGCTCCGCAATTATGTGAGGCGGGCCACGGCTGCCGCAATCTTCATCCAGGTTTATTTCTTTAATTCCATCAATTGGTTGTTTATGTTACATCGAATGCAAATCTCGTCATTGGATGGGCAATTTATTGGCTCTTCATAGTTTGTTGATATTGTTTAATTTTGTTCTGTCGCATGCCCTATTCCTTTTCAATTATTTTTGAGGAAGAAAAATGATTTATTAATGGTCACCAATAGGAAAAAAAAGAGGAAAATTACCATCCCTAATTTGATCTATTAAGTTCATTGATGAGTGAAATCATGCTGGTAATTGTTTTGCATCATTAATATATAGAATAGGATGGAGAAAAATAATTGACTGGATTTAGATGGCCTCAAATTGAAAGATGGAGGAAGTATTTGCTTTGTTTTTTTCTCAATAGACACAAGGACGGATAAATAGCATTTAAAATGAATTAGACAGTTTCATGGACAAAAATTTGGGAGCTATTTACAATATTCAGGAATTTAGGGAAGAATTTAGCAACAGATTGTATGGGGCACCCTGTTTTTAATATGCTTCTTGAGAAACACTGGGTATAATTTGAGGGTTTTGTCACAGAACTAATGGTCAATCAGATTTATACCTAGCAAAGTACATCATGGATCATGCTTTGGTTTTGCCCTTTTTTCGTAGCTGCTTTTAATGCAAATTTTATCTGCCTATAAAAAAAATAATAAAAAAAAAAAAGAAAAAAAAAAGGAAAGGAAGTGCATTAGAGAAAGATTCTTAGCTAGTCCCACATAGATTCTATACTCTGATACCTCTTTTCCCTTTGTTGTTTATGATGTTTGGGCAGGTTGGCTTTGGGGGATTACCCTTTGCTACGATGGGGCACTGGTTGAGTTTGTCGTTTTGTAGATTAATATATCCATTTTCTAGTTGTGCTGCATGTTCCATAGAATTTATTTTTATCAGTTATCAATTCTATCAATGTTTCATGTTAATGGAAATCATGTGGCAATACTCTGAATGATGTTTTGCTTTAGTGAAAGATGGGAAACAAACTTGTTTCTTAATGCTTCCAGAGAGTCTGGAGACGCTACAATGTGATAAAGATGGTAGCTGTGCAACTTCAAGAAGAATGGGAAACATTGGTGAATCATCATGCTGTGTTGATGACCAGAACATGGATTTCCAGTAGTTTCTTGAGACCTTTTCTTTTCTTTATTACATATCTGTCAATTCGACATCAGAGGATTCGTACCAGGGATGTAGACTGCATTCGGCATTGCTTCAAAACTCTATTGGAAAGCATAAACTCAACTGGTACACCATTTTTCTACCTTATAATACTTGGTTTTTTACTTCATATCTCAGTTCATGTGTCATTTATATATCCTATCTACAAGTGATTTGACCTAAATTTGTCCGTATGCTTCCCTGTCAGTCTGTTTCTTCATTATTTTTCTTTGCATATAATTCAATTGATTTGATAATTCCAATTGCATCTGGATGAGGATGTTCATAATTCTTGGGCTTTGGGCATGTCTCATGTGTCTACCAATTGTCAGAAAAAGCTTGTTCATGTGTTGTGCACTCTTTCATCAATCTAGTCCAAGCCTTGGTAGTCTGATGGATTTTGAGGCTGTTATAGGTTAAACTTTAAGAGGTCACCTCAATAGTTCTGTCTCAGGTGGTAATCAAGCCAATTGCGACATATCCTTTTGGTTTTTTGACCACTCTGGAGGCACAATGCTCATAGTTACATATCAGTTTGTTGTACCCACTAAGGTGGTCAAAATGTAACCCAGGTTTTACAAGTATAATAGTCTTCTCCCCTTCCTTGGCATGAACCTATACTTAAGTCTACTAGGGTTTATCAACCTCATAAAGAGCATTAGCCTCTAAGCTCAAGGGGATTCATTTTTTTTGGAATGAAACCTTCTGTTTAGTATAATGTCTTTATTCCTCAGTCACTCATTTCATATCTTTGTTAGTTCTTGTAATGTCTTCAGACTCAAAACTGAACCCAATATAATTTCTTATGAATAAAGTATCAACAACGATTTACCCAAACCTGATTCATTTTCATGGGGTCAGCCTAGACCCCATTTCCCTAAGTCAGTTATTGAAAAATTAAAAACAAATATGTCAATAGCATTCAAAATATCAAGATAAGTCTCCTTTCAAATTCTTCATCCATTTAATTACCTTTCATGTATAGTTTTTTGTGTGTTAATAGCAATTGGCATTCCCTGAACCCCCCACTCCACCCTTAACTCACAAGTTTGTGAAAACTCCACATCTTTCAGTAAGTGTGGAAACTTTTATATGCATCTTCTCTTATTGAAAAGAAAAAAAAAACAAAAAAGGGAAACTTTATGTCTGCATCCATACTCTTACCCTAGAGAAAGAAATTTGCAACCACTTAATCATTCCCATCCATCACAAGTGTGACTCCTTATATGTTAATTGGATTGTCATGGGCCTAAGGGCCCTGTGCCATGACTATTATAGACCTCTGACTGCTTGGGCTTGGCTCAAAAAACCAGAAGAACACAAATTATATTAGTCTTATACAATTATATTAAGTTTTGTGATGTGATAGATTCTTGCACAAAAAAGTAGACTTGGTTCTTGAAAGATTTTGAGATTTGAAGATTAGAATAGAGCAATAGGGAAGTCATATTCTGTTTCAAAAAAATTTAATAACATGAGTGAGAGAGAGAGTGAGAGAACGAGGGCGGCCGAGAGCGAGGAAGAGAGTGAACCCGCCGGCGGCGAGAATGTTTCTCGCGCGGAGAATAGGAGGAAAAGGAAGACGAGGAGCTTTGGGGTGGAGTCCAAGTCCTTCGTGCTGGAAATGGAGGGGAGGAGAGGAAAAACCCTAATAACCATCACGGAAAGCAAGAAAGGGGTATCGTCTTGGGTGCGCATGGGGATGTTCAGCGTCGGATTGTTCATGGAAGGCCTTCATCAGTGCATTGAAGATGTGAATGAAGGCAGATGGGAAAAGGGTTGGAAGGAAAAGGGGAGGAACTTTTCTCTGGTGCGCATTACGAACAGGGGGGGTTGTTTTTTGCGGTTGGGGGTTATTGATTTGGAGTTGAAAAGTTATAGTATCTGTATTCCGAAGGGTAAAGGAGGCAAGGGGGGATGGTCGGCGATGGTGGAGGCTCTCTATCAGTTGGATAACAGTATTATTAATAAGGAAAAACAAGAAGAAATGAGGGTAAGGGGAAGGCAGAGCACGGAGATGACGAAAGGGAGGTCGTTTGCAGATGCGGTGAAGGGTGGGTGGAACAAGGAGTCCAAGATCATACGAGTGGAGGTGGCTCGGGAGGAACTAAGTAGAAATCTCAGTAGGCTAGAACATTGCTTGATCGGAAGCTGGAGCCCCAACAACACAACAGGGGAAACCTTGGAAACCTTAGGTGGGGAAATGGCCAAAGCTTGGGGTTTGAAAGGCAAGATGGGGATGGCGAGTATGGGAAAAGGACGTGTGCTGCTGGAATTCGAATTTGTGGAAGAAGCGAGACGGGTTAATCTATCAGGCATCAGGGCTGTGAGAGGTGTTCAAATGGGCTTGGAGTGCTGGGACCCAAACTCAGGCTGTTTGGAGGAAGGGGAGACAAGAAAGGAAGTGTGGGTGAGAATATTAGGGTTACCAATGTCGTTATGGGTTCCGTCGGTGCTGAAAAGGGTGGGAGATGCGTGTGGAGGGTTTCTCGACGTCGATCCTCAGACGGAGAGCTTGGAGGAGTTGCAGTGGGCCAGGGTCTTGGTCAGATCGGACGGCGTGACTTTCCCTGACACTCTAGAGCTAGGGTTTGAAGAGACGACATACTCTGTAACCCTATGGTGGGAGAGGATGCCGTCGATAAGGACGGAAGAGGGGAGAAAGCAAAGCCGGTGGAATCCATCAACGAGGGAGGTTGAAGGTGACGAAGCTTCACGCGCTGCTACGCGAGTGGAGCAGTTGGTGGGCGTGGAAACCGAGGCGCAGAGTCAGTCAGATGATGGGACTGACTGTCTGTCGCAGGACATGGGCCCCTCTGTAAAGAGAGCCCAGACGCGAGTGGGCTCGCCGCAGGGGCCTGGCTTGAAATCTGGGCCTACAGCTTCTGGGCTTCTTCGGGCCTATGGGCCCAAGTCACCTCCAGCTTCTGAAGCCCCAAAGGGGGATCAGTCTGGGCCGAGGCTTCCTAATAGGTTGGGGCGGGGTGCAGGCTATGGTATGGGCCAGGCTCATAAGGGGAAATCCAATTTAGCCCAGACCCACCTTTCAGATAATGGGCCTCTTTTAAAAACCCCTCCTTCTTGCTCCAACGGTCACTTTAAAGCTGATGACTTAGAGAAAGAGTTCACCAGATGCAGAGAGGAAGAAATGGGGAGAAGACAACAGCTGGACCCAATCAACCCGAGCGCTGAAAGAATGCTAGAAGAAGAAGCTGCGAGGTATGTCTCAGAGATAAATATGGGGGGTACCAGGGTTCAAGGGTCTTCCTCTTCTAATCTTCTTTGTTTCGGTCGGACTCCGGAGAGGGAGTATTACGACCATTCTGGGGGGAGAAGAGAGGGAATTCTGGTTGGAAGTGGGTCGCGAAGACCAAATACAGAAGATCATTCAGGAAGAAGGGATGGCTGTTGGGACATGGTTGAAATCAGCAGCGATGACCCTACGGGTAGGAATTTGGGGTGGACTACAGACCAATGGGCTAGTCAAGAGGGCAGAAAGGAGGACCGGCTCAATTGGGAGGAAAGTAGCCTGATTAAGTTCAGCCACTTTTTGGGTTTCTCTACGGAAGGTCTAGAGAAGGAAATTCTGAACTTCTTAGGAAAAATCAGGAAAAGAAGGGAGAAAATAATAGACAAAGGACTACTGGAGACTACAAGATTTGAAAGGGAACTTAAGAGATTGGAGTGCTCTGTTAATTATGAAGGGGACACTAGGAAGAAAGGCCCTCAACAGGGCAGAGGGATCCAAAGTTCAGTTGTCCAATGAATGTAAGACTTCTGAGTTGGAATGTGAGGGGCGTGAATGACAGGTCCAAGAGGAAAGTAATCAAGTCAGTTATCAGAAGCCAAAAGGTGGACCTGTTCTGTATTCAAGAAACAAAGATGCAAGTTATGTCTGAAGAGGTGGTGAGGAGTCTAGGGCCGGGGAGATATCTTGATTGGAAGGCTTTAAATGCTATGGGGACAGCAGGGGGTGTCTTGATTTGCTGGGACAAAAGATCTCTGGAATTGCTGGGGGTGGAAGAGGGCCAATTCTCCATTTCCTGTAGATTCAGGAATGTGGGAGATGGAGTAATCTGGGTGTTCACAGGGGTTTATGGTCCTTGTTCCAGAAAGGATAGGGAGTGTCTATGGGAGGAGTTCGGGGCAATTAGAGGACTGTGGGAGGACCCATGGTGTCTAGGAGGTGACTTTAATTCAACTCTATACCAAGCTGAAAGGAGTAGAAATGGGAGGATCACTTCAGCTATGAGGAGGTTTGCCCAGGTCATAGATGAGTTAGGGCTTATTGATATTCCCTTGCAAGGGGGATCCTTCACTTGGAGTGGGGGGCTCAATAACCAATCGTGGGCCAGGTTGGATAGATTCCTGGTGTCCCCCAATTGGATTGATCAGTACAGTAGGGCTACTCAAAGAAGATTGCCTCGCCCAATCTCGGATCATTTTCCGATTTTGCTTGAGGGAGGTGGCCTAAGGAGAGGTCCTTACCCCTTCAAATTTGAAAACATGTGGCTCAAAGCTGAGGGGTTCAAAGAGCTGATAGAGGGGTGGTGGCAAGGGATAGTGGTTAGAGGAAGGCCGAGCTACAGGTTAGCAGCTAAGATGAGGGGTCTGAAACACAATTTAAAGATCTGGAATAAGGAGGTTTTTGGAAGGTTAGAGAAAAACAAAGCTGAAGCCCTTCAGCAAGTGGAGCGATGGGACGTAGTGGAAGAAGAGAGGGCTCTATCAGAGGAAGAGTTAGGCCACAAAAAAACAGCTAAGGAGAATTATTCAAAATGGGTGTCGATGGAAGAAGTGCATTGGAGACAGCTATCAAGGGAAATATGGCTTAGGGAAGGGGATAGGAACACGGGATTCTTTCACCGTATGGCTAATGCCCACAGGAGAGTCAATAATCTGATCAAAATTAAGATCAATGGGGTGAGGCTTACAGAAGATCAAGATGTGAGGGAGGGAATAGTAAATGCTTATCAGCATCTTCTTTCGGAAAACTCGGATTGGAAGGCGGATATAGGGGGTCTTGTGCTGAAGCAGATCAGCCTATCAGAAGCGGATGCTCTTGAGCTCCCTTTCACTGAGGCCGAGATCTATGCTGCATTAATGGGGATGAATGGGGACAAGGCCCCGGGTCCGGATGGTTTCACTGTAGCATTTTGGCAAAATTGTTGGGAGATTGTCAAGGAGGATGTCTTGGATATGTTCAAAGAATTCTATGATCAGAATTCTTTCATCAAGAGCCTAAATCATACATTTCTGGTCTTGATTCCGAAGAAAGGGGGGGCAGAGGACTTGGGGGACTACAGGCCAATCAGTTTGCTTGGGGGTCTTTATAAATTATTGGCTAAGGTGCTGGCCAATAGGCTCAAAAAAATCATAGATAAGGTGATTTCTCCTGACCAGAACGCCTTCATAAAAGGGAGACAAATTCTTGACGGTTCCCTAATAGCAAATGAGATAATAGACTCTTGGCAAAAAAGGGGAGAGAAAGGCCTAATCTGTAAATTGGACATTGAGAAGGCGTTTGATAATATCAATTGGCAGTTTCTATTAAAGGTTTTGCATAAGATGGGCTTCGGATCAAAATGGATAGGATGGATGTGGAGCTGTATTTCTACCATCAAATATTCAATGCTGGTGAATGGAGTTCCAGCTGGTTTCTTTTCAAGTTCTAAAGGTCTTAGGCAAGGGGATCCCCTATCTCCCTACCTATTTATCATGGGAATGGAAGTCCTTAGTGCGTTAATATCGAGGGCCGTTGAAGGGGGGTTCATTTATGGCTGTAGGATATGGAAAGGAAGAGGGCAGCCCGTAAACATAACTCATCTCCTGTTTGCGGATGATACAATTGTCTTTTGTGAGGCAAAGAAAGAGTCCCTGTTGTACTTGAGCTGGATCCTATTATGGTTCGAGGCCGCCTCAGGTTTAAAAATTAACTTGGAGAAAAGCATGGTCATTCCGGTAGGGGAGGTGGAAGGGGCGCTTGATATGGCTGCGGAAATTGGGTGTAAGGTGGGACAGCTGCCCACTGTTTATTTGGGGCTGCCCCTTGGGGCGCCTAATAGGGCCTCCTCCGTTTGGGATGGGGTGGAGGAGAAAATGAGAAGGAAGCTTGCTCTTTGGAAGCGTCATTTTTTGTCCAAAGGAGGGAGAATTACTCTCATTAAGAGCACGCTGGCCAGCATTCCTTTGTATCAAATGTCACTTTTCCGCATGCCTAAATCAGTGGCAAGAAGACTAGAAAAGCTTCAAAGGAATTTTTTGTGGGGAGGAGCCAATGGAGGGAATAAGGCTCATCTAATCAAGTGGGAGGTTGTATGTACGGATAAAAAGAAGGGAGGGTTGGGGTTAAGAAAGTTAATTTGGTTAAACAAAGCTCTCCTTGGCAAATGGATTTGGAGGTTTGCGCGGGCTAAGGAGGAGCTGTGGAAAAAAGTGCTTGAGGCTAAGTATGGGAAAGAGGAGTTTGGGTGGAGAACAAAGAAGGCAAATGGGGTGTTTGGGGTTGGTGTGTGGAAGGAAATTCTGAAGGAGTCCACTTGGTGTTGGGATAACATGGTTTTCAAGGTGGGAAAAGGCAATAAAGTAAGGTTTTGGATTGATCCTTGGTGTGGAAACAACGTGCTGTCCGAAGCTTTCCCGGACCTCTTCTCCATGGCTGTCCAAAGAAACGCCACTGTGGAGGATTATTGGGATCAGAATCTGAGTCAAGGAGGGTGGAGCTTAAGACTATTGAGAGACTTCAATGATTGGGAATTGGGGTTGGTGGACAATATGTTAGTTGAGTTGAGGAACTATAGAGTATCTATGGAGGAAGATTCGGTTTTTTGGAGGGGAGGAGCGGACGGGCTGTTTAAAGTTAAGGAAGCTTATAGGGTGTTGATTAATGCTGATGAAGCGGCCTTCCCCCATAGCAATGTTTGGGTGGCCAAAGTTCCAACAAAAATTATTTTCTTTGCTTGGGAAGCTACTTGGGGGAAGGTTCTTACATTGGATAGATTGCAGAGAAGAGGATGGCACCTTCCTAATCGGTGCTTCTTGTGTGGATGTGAAGAGGAAACTATCAATCATATTCTTATTCATTGTACGGTGGCAAAAGGTTTATGGGATATTATTCTTGCATTGTGTGGTGTACAGTGGGTCTTTCCTAATTCTGTAAAGGAGGTTCTTAGTAGTTGGAAAGGCTCTTTTGTGGGGAGAAAAAGAAAGAAAGTGTGGAAGTCCATCCCGCTTTTCATTTTTTGGACAATTTGGAAGGAGAGGAATAGGCTCGCCTTTAAAGGGGGTGTGTTAGCCTTTCAGAAATTAAAGACTTCGTTTGTGTATAATTTTTGGGGTTGGGCTAAAGTGTACATTGATATGGAGTCGAATTCCCTTATAGGTTTCTTGGAGTGGATAGCTTCCAAGTAGGGGTTGGGTTCTTTTGTTTTTTGGTTAGGGTTTGTAGCCTTGTATACTCCCTGTATGCTCTTTGGCTTTTTGCCTTCGTTAATATATTCGCTTACTTATCAAAAAAAAAAAAATAGATTCTTGCACAAAGAAAGAATCAAGCAACAAAAGAGGTCATGGGAAGGGGGCAGCTTGATTGTCTTGCACCTGCAGGGCTTTCTTCCATCCATCCTCTCACGTATATTCTTGTTGTTCTAAACTTATTTAAAATAGCTGCTTTATATTGTATAGCCCTTATTATCGCTCCATTTATTCTTTTATTTTGTCCTTTCGATAATCTGCTGATCTCTGACCGTCTTTGATGTGCAGATTCAAAAATGAACTTTTGCTCCCTAGCAACAGGTACACCTGAAGAGAGAAGGATATGGACTTATGAAGCAGAGAAACTGATTTCTATATGCTTATTTATTCTTGCGGAGTGTGATACCCATCCAGGGGGTCAAGATATTAATGTCCTTTCTTCTATGGCAATGCGTCTTCTTGTTGTCTTAACTGATACAAAAGGGTGGAAGAGCATTACAGATGATAACTTTCAGGATGCAGATAGGGCAGTGAAGGATTTAGTTAGGTTTATGGGAAGTAGAAAAGGTGGTCTTTATCTTTGTATCAGAAAATATTTTAATAAATTGGATGCTCCTTGTTCTTCACTGAAGAACAGTGTTGTCCAGGCGGATGAAAGATTCTTGATAACTGCAAGTGCAATAACTTTAGCTTTGCGGCCCTTTCAGGCTGCAAACTTAGACGTCACTGAGCCTGGCCCCTTCAATGTGCAATATGCTGCCGAGCAGTATTGTGTATATATACTTACAATTCCTTGGCTTGCTCAACGTCTACCTGCAGTTCTGTTACCTGCTATGAAGCACAAGTCTATTCTATCACCTTGCTTTCAGACACTACTGGTAAGGCTCATTTAATCCAAATAAGATCTCTCTCTTCTCTCTCTCTCTCTCTTTTTTTATTTTTTATTTTTCTGTTTCTTGCTTTTAGATGGAACCAATCTTGGAACCTTCTGATCCCTCCAAACCACTTGTCACTCAAACCAGGTCCCAAGGGATGATCTATTTAATAGTTTTATTTTTATAACATAATATGCTTAAAATTGTGATCAGAATTAAACAATTTTTTGTTTTTATAAACTGCATATGGATATTAAGTGCCAATGAGCAAGAAAACTGAAGTTTCGAGTGAGAAAGCGAAAGGCTGCTCTAGTGCCACTGCTTTTTGCGGAAGTAGTTTAACCTGTTGCTTGTTGCTTTCAATTCCAAGCTATGGTTGCTTAGCAAGCAAGCCTAAGTTACAGAAGGTTGCTTCAGTGTTATATAAGGTGAGTTGGCCTATCCATTATTAGGGGCCTTTTCTTGCTGATCTGGAATGGATTTAGAATAATGGATGAGGGATGACCAGCATAGTGCTAGCTTGCTTCTGCTGGCAGCTGGCAATTGAAGTTCTTGGATGCCTTATGCAATGCTCACATGCATAATATTTAAGTGACCTATCTTCCAAGCTTGGTGTTAAATGCAAAAAATTCAGATATCCCTTGTTAGAAAATAAAAGGTCCACAGAATTTTCAGAATAGTGTAATATCTTTAGGGGTATATAGGTTTTAAAAGGTTTGGATCTTGGACGCATTTCATTTTCTTTCGCTGTTATCCTCTTGAGAAGATTATGAATGTCATTAAAGGATGATGGCACCATAATGGGGTCTCTACAAAAGGCCACAACTTGAATTAATGAATGAGCTGAAGAAGTAGTAGGGAGTGCAGGACTGGAGGATGAATTTTAACTTGTCTAAGCTTTCCTCGTGGTTGGCTTCAGATGGGGCTCATTTGAGATTACTCATGGAATTAATGAACCAGGCTTAATCCTATTGGTGTGACCTTGTTAATTGTTTGAGCCAAGGTGGAGTAGCCTGCTATGTGGTTCAGTTTGTTTACGCCCTTCTAATTTGGTGGTAAGAGAATTCATTTTTTGTGGGAGTTAGATTTGGATGAATTTCCAAAATCAGTGTTACATGTTCATCTCAATTTCTAGTCCCTGGTTCAGATTTGGTGCTCAATACTGTTTCCTAGATATACAATTAATTTGAAATAAGCGAGAAAGTCTCAATGCAGACAGTACTATTTAGGTTAAGAAAAAGAAGAGGGAAAAAAAACTGCAGATATCAATTGAAATATCAACTTTGATAAAAAATAAAATAAAAAATGGAAAGGGTGTTGAAATTAGTAGAATTTCCCAAAATTTCAAACTTTTATGTTTGAAATTAGTAGCAAAACATAAATTTTTTTTATGAAACTTTAGAAAATTCTAAAAGAGAGCAGGGAGAAATTTAG
Source organism: Vitis vinifera (assembly GCF_030704535.1). Taxonomy (NCBI): domain Eukaryota; kingdom Viridiplantae; phylum Streptophyta; class Magnoliopsida; order Vitales; family Vitaceae; genus Vitis; species Vitis vinifera. The sequence continues at coordinate 19,427,024 of NC_081812.1, forward strand.
AGTTAAAAATATTGCTTGATAGGCTAATATTTTTCTTTTGATAGACTAGAAGTACTAGTGCTTTTACAATTTTGTGACGTCTTGTTTATTAAATATTAAATTAAATAATTTATGATCTAGTAAAAATTCCTTTTGGTGTATCTTTTTGTTTTAATTGTCATTTCAAAATTTTTCTGATATCTCTCTTTATTTGATAGCATGTCTCATAGTATACTGTATTAAACTTTTGTGGCTTTCTATTTTTGGAAGTTTTTATTTATTTAACTTGAAAAAAAAATCCTCAAAACTTTTTGGAAGTTTCATCAAATTTTTGAGACATTATTGAAATCAATATGTCATGGATGACATCACCAGCATGTCAATGAACAGAGCAAAATTTTTCCAGTTTAGAACATTCGATATGCTGTTAGCCAGTGTTGATAATTTTTAAATCTACTCTTATAAATATAATATTTAAATCTCTGTTTGTACTTTGAGAGGTAATCTTTTGTCTACAAGAAATAATAATGAACATGATAACCAAGTTATACATCAAGTGCAAACTTGTTTAATAAATTAATTTGCTTATCCAAAACAAAAAATGTCTCAAGCCTGAAAATATAGATATTTTTGACAGGAAAAGTAAAATATTATTAAAAGATAAAAATATGTTTTTTCCTATAAACAGTATATTTTTCCCTATCAGATCAATTTAGAAATATCTCACCATATATAACCTAATATATCACCAGCACAATTAGCAAGATTATACATTAGGTAGCAGGCTGATTCTAAACATGCATATCAACATTAAAGACGAAATGCTCATACAGGTTGTTTGGTAGTTATACTTCTCTAAACTAGCTAATTTGGATAATTTCTCTTCAGTAACAAGATAGAGAGAAATGAAATGAACTATCCATTGCTGGTTATATCTAAAAGCAATAGTGGCAAAGAGGATGTCTCCTTATAATCAATTTCATTTATTTGCCTTATGCATATCAGCACAATGATAAAACTTCTGATGCTATCTTTTCATCTATTGTCTTGTGAAGATGTCTTGGGGTAGAAATAGAAGCTCCAACCCATTTTGGGTGGATTAAATCAAGTGGGAGTTGTTTTCCCCATGGTTGTGCAGGACTAATTGTCATTCCATTGCCTTCAATTCTTGGCAGATCTTTGCCTATGTGTGTCCATGTTCCTGAATTTATGTATTGCACTGCTTTCATCATTATCTTTTCATGTGTGTACTGGATCCATGCTAGGTTCACAGTTATATTTTGAGGGTCGGTTTGTATTTTATCTTTAATTTTAATCTGTCTTGAAGTAAATGAATCCTATTTGTCATTCTTTTTTCCTTTTTGAACCTTAGTAATATCCACAACATGTGGGGACTGATCAGACTATGGCAGGTGATGACAGATCTTGAGAAAGAAAATATTAAAGGAGATGTCAGAGATGCATCCATTCCAAATCCCTCATTGTTCCAAGGCAGTGCCACAAGTTAGTTGGGCTCTTGCAAACGTTATATGCCTAGCGACTGGAAGTGAGAATGATTGTGTGGATCAGGGACAGTTCACTCAAGGCCTAAACCACACGTCATATGTACATGTTGTTAACATCCTTGCAGAGAACTTGTTGGATTGGCTTGAGGATGTTGGATGGATAAGAAAGGATAACCAAGAAATCCAGGAAAATGTTGAAACATGTGCAAATCCCATTGACATAGCATGCAGTCCTGATACAACTTATGGACCGATAAAGATGTCATACATGGACCTTTTCCGTCCTGTTTGTCAGCAGTGGCATCTTATGAAGCTTTTGGCAATCCTGAAGAATGTTGCCTTTATTTGTGATAGTTCACTACCAAACAATCTGGAATACTCGGGGAAGCTCGAACTACTTGATATTGCATATTTTTATTCCTACATGCTTAGGATATTTTCAGTTTTGAATCCTGTAGTTGGGCCTTTGCCTGTTCTCAACATGCTAGCTTTTACTCCTGGATTTCTTGTCAATCTATGGGAGGCACTGGAAGGTTACCTTTTTCCTGGAGATGTTAAGTTTTCTGAAGATAATGATCTTTGCAAAAGCAAAATTTCTACAAACAAAAATGATGGGGCTTATGAGAAAAAGCAAAAACAGGCCTCTAGAGATGGAGGTAATAAATGGGTAACCATGCTTCAGAAGATCACAGGTAAGTCACAGATGGATGTAGATTTGATTTCTGGTCGAACTAGAACCAGCCAGGTTAAAGAAGATGCTTTTGATGTATGGGATGTAGAGCCTTTAAGGTGTGGTCCACAGGGTATTTCAAAAGATATATCATGTCTGCTTCATCTGTTCTGTGCCACCTATTCACATCTGCTGTTAGTTCTTGATGACATCGAGTTCTATGAAAAGCAGGTAAATTAGTTGGGTTTTCTTTCACCATTGGGAATTGTCATTGGTATTTATTTTAACATTTGATGCCATGCATTAGGTTCCATTCACACTGGAGCAGCAGCGAAGAATTGCATCAATGCTCAATACACTAGTGTATAATGGTTCATTCCATGGTAGTGGTGGCCAGCAGAATAGACCCCTCATGGATGCTGCAGTAAGATGCCTACATTTGTTGTATGAAAGGGATTGCAGGCATCAATTTTGCCCTCCTGGCTTGTGGCTTTCACCTGCTAGAAATAATCGGCCCCCAATTGCAGTTGCTGCCCGAACTCATGAAGTTTTGTCAGCTAAACCAGATGATGCTTTGACCATTCCAAGCATGGCTCCTGTTATCACTACGACACACGTATTCCCATTTGAAGAAAGGTAGGTATATCATTCTCTAAGCTTAAAGAATGATACACATTTTACAGCTGTGTGCCTCTGTATTGTCCTAGTTCACTTTGTGCGCTTCCAACTCCTGCAACTGGAAAAAGAAATCTTGATTTGCAAAAACATTGGGCTTCAGCATTTGCCACTTTTACACATTTTTTATGCCATTCTGTCATCTTCTGCTTCTTCATCAGAACTTTCTTTGGAAGAAAATATCCACTAAACCCATCCAAAGTAGAGGCTTTAATACCTTTCCCTCTTCTTCAACTTTTCTTTTTTCACAAGGAAATTGGCCTTCAAAAGGACTATGAAGTCCTGATTCCAAATTTGTGAAGAGTTCACTAACAGGTTTTTAAGCTCCATGAATCCATGCTTTTACTACTTCACCTTTCCGGAGCACATAAAAAGTCCTCTACAGAGCTCCGTATATAGAACCCAGGTGTAGGATTGAGTACTGTATTTACATATATTTAAACATCATATATTATTAACAACATATGAATGGTGTTCTACCTGTGGATGCATTGCATACACTCACCATTTCCATCCATGTGCAATATTATTGGTGTTGTTTGCACTGTAGTACTTGTTTCAATGTTTCCTGAAGTACTACTAATAATTTCCACATTTTCACTAATTGTTTGGAAATTCTATTGTTTGTTTCGATATTAGTGCCGCTTCTAAAATTATGCTATATTCATTATTTGGGTAGTAGTTTGACCTTTCTATACATACATACTAACTTTAGTATTGTTATTATTATTATTTTATGTTTGTATCATCGTCATGATTAAGTTATGCTTGCTGTTTTCTGTTATCGGTCATACTTTTTGTTGTCTATTTAGCTTTACACCTAGGAGCATATGCTCATCAATATGCTCCCTTGGCAGAGTTCAGATGTTCAGAGAGTTCATCAAGATGGACAAATTCTCTCGCAAAATGGCTGGTGAAGTGGCTGGACCTGGTTCACGATCAGTTGAGGTAGTAATTCGTCGAGGTCACATTGTTGAAGATGGTTTTCAACAATTAAATTCACTTGGTTCAAGGTTAAAGTCATGCATCCACGTTTCATTTATTAGTGAATGTGGCCTTCCAGAGGCTGGTCTGGACTATGGCGGCTTATTCAAAGAGTTCTTAACTGATATAGCAAAAGCAGCCTTTGCTCCTGAGTAAGTTTAAGATTGCAATTATATCAATTTCTTGTATGGTTATCTGCGCTTTAGGATTATAGTTATTTATTTTATTGTTGTCTTAGGTATGGGTTGTTCTCTCAAACCTCAACTTCAGACAGACTCCTAGTCCCTAACACAGCTGCAAGATTTCTGGAGAACGGTACTCAGATGATTGAGTTCCTTGGAAAAGTTGTTGGCAAAGCACTCTATGAAGGAATATTATTAGATTATTCCTTTTCACATGTTTTTATACAAAAGCTATTAGGACGATATAGCTTTCTTGATGAACTATCAACTCTTGATCCTGAGCTCTACAGGAATCTTATGTATGTTAAGGTAAACCCTCTTGATAAAAGTACAGGATTTTTTATTTTATTTTTAATATCAGGAAAAATATAGGAATTTTGAAGTTTAAAAGCATTTCATTGTGTTTTTTCCCCTGCTGTTTTACTGTTAAGTCCTTACTGAGACACTGATAATGAATGTTCAAAATACAAGGGCCTCTCTCACATTCATGGCAATATTCCTAATGGGGGCATATCCTAGGTTTGTTTTGGGAATTCCTCTCTCTCTCTCTCTTAATTCTGTGCTGAAAAGCCTAATTTGCATTGGAAATTTTCTCTTTTTTTGGTTAATTAATTTATAGAACCCTGGTGCAAGTTACATCATTGGATATTTGGAACATGACACTGGCTGACATGATGGGCTTGGAATCATGAGTTTGACCTGAATTTTTGGGATAATGCACAACTGATTGCTTGATTGATTTTATTATAATTGCTGCATAGTCTTTCATTTCTTCAATCTCTTGGATTTGTAATCTGTATTAAGTTCAGCTGTATGTGCATAGTAATATTTGTTTCTCCAATTTGTGAAGTTTCTCGTGTTTTGTTTCTACAGCATTATGATGGGGATGTGAAGGAACTCTCTCTGGATTTCACAGTTACAGAAGAATCATTAGGCAAACGGCACATTATTGAGCTCAAACCTGGTGGCAAGGATGCCATTGTGACCAATGAGAACAAGTTGCAGTATGTCCATGCTATGGCAGACTATAAACTTAACCGGCAGGTGTAGTGCACAATTTGGAAATTCTGTAGACCTATCTATTTATAACAGATTTACCTTGTTATCAATATTGAATTGAATTTATCTGCTTCCATGCTAAATTTTCCTTCCACTGTCAATGTTTGAATTGCAGATGCTGCCTCTATCAAATGCATTCTACAGAGGGTTGACTGATCTTATTTCACCTTCTTGGTTGAAGTTGTTTAATGCAAGTGAATTCAATCAGGTTGTTTCTTTTTCATTGTGCAGTTGATCAATTATTGTCCTGTAAATAATCTAACATGGGGTAAAATTTTGCATGTTATTCTGAGAATCAATCCACTGAAATTCTGACAAGTATGATAACTTCAAAAATCCAGATGGTTTACTCTGATAACTTGATCAGAACTCAAATGGTTTTCTCCCACTTTATTTGTTTAAGGAAAGGGGGTTGTGGTGCAATTGGCCTTAACATAAATGGGCATTATGTGGGGTGTGGATAGAAGTAGTATTTTAGTTTCTTGAATGATGAAGCCAAAAGGCATGTTCTTAATTTTTATTTTCTTTTCATCTTCAAACATATAATGAAAATTATTCCTGAAGCTGGTGCTGGCAATGTGTATCTGTTTGCCCTATCACCAGTTAAACACTAGACTTTAGGGCTAATGCTTTGACTCTACTAAGAATCGCATTAGGACCTCATTGCATGTAAAAGAAACCTGATAAAAACAGGACATTCTGGACATGTCCTAGGAGATGTATAATATTTCTACGCGTATAGATTTTAGTTGTGCTACCCTTTACTTTTTGGTTTTTCCTCTTATTTCGTTATGTAGTTGTTACAAAAATCAAGCATATTGTGGTTCCTAACCTTAATAGTCTAATACCCAAGTAGAACTGACTACTTGATGGGTGGATATGAGTTCTCCAACTGATCAACTGATACCTAAACCCAAATGCAACAGGATCTGAACTGCTTGAAACAATGCCCAACTCTGGGGATACTAATACTTGAACTGAAATGGAAATATTCACTTTACGAATGCAAAATCTACTCAAATCCTCAAATCCTTCGGTATTAGTGTTGTGTAAATTGCCATTGGGAGTTTAAATGAAATAAATTAGGATTGGTATCCACAGTCTGAATAAGGAGCCTGGTTTTGCCATTTAGGCTAATAATCTTTTTATAATTGACCTTTGATGAATCAAATGACCATGTCATGATGAGTCTATTTTGGTCATTTCGAGTTTAAAATGTGTTAATATTTTTCAGAGAATTGTGCCCTTTCAAGGGAGTGAGGTCAAATATAGTTGGAGAAAAAGTGAGTGCTTTACAGAACAATGATAGTTTTCAAAATTCTAAAAGTGGAAGATTGTATGACAAAATATAGTGATACTGAGAGATGTTTTCTTAAAGATGTTTTTTTTTTATTATCTAGGACTCCTTGGGGGTTTGACCTCTATGGGATTTCACCTCTATGGGATTTCATTGAAGATTGGATTGAGCTAAGATTGTATACTTCTTGGTTTCTTTGGTTTTTTTTGTGCTGGTCCGATTCTAGGTGCTTTCTGTATTACCCTCAGTGTACTTGAGTTCCACTCCACATTTTGTTTAGGCACCACTTAATGTATTTCTTTTCCTTGGCTAATACATAGGGATTGGGAACTCATATTTGAAAATATTTGAATGAAAAGTCAAACTTTCCCATCTCTTCTTTTATATTTTCCTCAAAACAACAGTTGGAATTCATATCTTTTAATAGTAATTAGGATGTTTCGATGGTAAACAAAGATAGTATTAAATAAAAAGAGCCAAAAAGAATACGATGGGAGAGAGAGAGCGAGAGGGCACGAGAGAGAGAGGAGGCGTGAGGGAGAGTGAAAGCGCGTGCGACGGCAACGACGAGGAGACCGGCGAGGCGAGTCGAAAGCGAAGCTTCACGGTTGAATCCAAGACGTTCGAGCTTGCTATGGATGGAAGGAAAGGAAGATGTCAGATCCTCATCGTGGAGAAGAAGCGGGGGATCTCGACATGGGTTCGATTAGGGCTGGAAAGCTTAGGGCTTTTCAAGGAGGGGCTAATCCATTGTATACGAGATGATAAAGAAGGGAGATGGGAAAAGGAGTGGAGAGAAAGAGGCAAGCGGTTCACTCTGGTTCGGGGTTTCAACAGAGCGGGTGGCTTTTTAAGGTTGGGGGTTGTGGATCTGGAACGGAAAAACTTTAGCATCTTCTTACCAAGAGGTAGGAGGGACAAAAGAGGATGGACGGCTATGGTGGAGATGATTCGCCAAATGGAAGAGTTGGCTGGTAGAAGAATGGAGCTGCAGGAAGTAAGGGCCGGCGGAAAAACTTCTCTGGCAAAGTCATATGCAAAAGCAGTTATGGGCACAAGTCAGAAAGGCGCAACTGTGATCAAGATGAAGGTCTCGAGGGAGGAGATGGCTGGAAACTTACAGAAGTCGGAACACTGTCTCGTCGCGAGCTAGAAACCCAACAAGAAGGACGAAGACAATTTGGAGAGGCTGGGAAGTCTTTGGGCGAGTTCTTAGGGCCTAAAAGGTAAACTAGGGCTGGCCAAGCTGGAACGAGGTAGGGCATTGCTGGAGTTTGAAGATATAAGAGAGTCTCACCGTGTGGTCTCATCGGAGAGCAGAGTGATGGGAGGAGTCCATTTAGGGTTGGATCTGTGGAACCCAAAGACAGGTTGTTGGGTAGAAAAGGAAATGGTACAGGAAGCATGGGTTAAAGTTTTCGGTCTGCCAATTTTGTTATGGAGCCCGGTGATTTTGAAGAAAATAGGGGAGGAATGTGGGGGATTTGTTGAAATTGACGAACGGACAAGGTCGATGGAGGAGATTCAATGGGCTAGGATACTGGTTAAAATAAGAGGCGAATTTAGACCGAGTACGCTAGAAATTGAGGTAAAGGAGGAGGTTTACACTTTGGCGCTGTGGTGGGAGATTAGGCCGGTGGTGAGACGGAGCTTCTCTACGACGGAAACCAGTAGGAGAACTGAGATCAGGGGTGAATCGTCCTCACGCACGGAGAAGCGAGTGGGGAAGGAAGTGATAGGAACGGGAATCGAGGGACTGCACCTGCCGGATGATGGGAGGTTGCTGCAGAAATATGGGTCGGGCTTAGAACCCAGGAACTAGATCCATGGCCCAATGTTCCGGGACCGGGTCTATGCGGATGGAAAAATGGCTGGGCTGTCTTCATATGGCCCAACTATGGATCTTAAAGAGCAGGAGAAGGAGGGTGGGCGCGTAAGATAGATGGGCCTTTGGGCCGAAAGTTAAAAGATAAAAAGGTGGCTGGTGAGCCAGAGGCAGGCCCATCGTCAAGTAATTGGGTTGCTGATCTGGGCTGCTAGCCTTTAGTTGAGTTGGAAGGCTTGGTAAGGAATGGCCCAAATGCTACCCAAGAGAATGCTGGTTTCTTGGGCCGTTTTATATCCAGAAAAAGACCCATTCCAGAGGATCCATTGAAGTGCTGGGTGCCAGAGGAGATTAGAAGGGAACAGAGGGAGGATGGCTTCTCCATGATTGACCGCGCCCTTGAAGATGAAGCTAAGAGGTATGTCCTGCAGTCCCATCCTAAAGAAACTCGGGTTATGGGGACATTTCTTTCTTCCTCTTCTATTTCTGATCGGGCTCCAGAGGGGGAGTCTTTCGATCGCCCAAGGGGAATAGAGGAGGAATTATGGGGGGACAAGTCAACTTGGTTAACAATCTATGAGGGGAATAGTGAAAATGAGAATGGATCTTGGAAGTTGGGAGAGGCCAACAAGAACCGAGATAAGGTTAGGTGCAAGGAGGGGAAGGTTGGTGCCTCCAGATCTTAAGACACTGGAAATGAAAAAGAGGAACTATGGGAGGAGTGTAGCTTAGCAAAATTTAGCCAATTTCTGGGGTTCTCTACGGAGGGGCTAGAAAGGGAGATTTTGAATTTTCTGACTAAAATCAGAAAGAGGAAGGAAAAGATTCACAGCAAAGATCTCTTGGAGAAGTCCAAATTTGAAAGGGAACTAAAGAGGCTGGAGTGCTCTGTCAATTATGAGGGGGGGAATAAGCAGAAAGACCTCTCACAGGGCAAAGGGAATCAATTGATAGTTGCCCAATGAAGTTGAAGATTATAAGTTGGAATGTGAGGGGAGCTAATGACAGCCCTAAGAGGAAAATTATTAAGAACTATATAAGGAGTCAGAGGGTGGATCTTTTATGTATTCAGGAAACCAAGATTCAGGAGATGTCGGAGGGTATTGTGAGAAGCCTGGGCACGGGGAGATTTATAGATTGGAGAGCCCTAAATGCGGAGGGGGCTGCGGGTGGTATTTTGATATGCTGGGATAAGAGGCTCTTGGATATTTTGGATTGGGAGGAGGGTCATTTCACTTTGTCTTGCAGATTCAAGACTATAGAAAATGGGGCTACTTGGGTTTTTACGGGAGTGTATGGTCCTTTTACTAAAGTGGAAAGGGAGGGTATGTGGGAGGAATTTGGGGCGATAAGAGGCCTTTGGGATGATCCCTGGTGTCTTGGTGGGGATTTCAATATCATTCTGTTTCAACAAGAAAGAAGCAGCCAAAGAAGAATCAGTTCAGCCATAAGGAGATTTGCAGAGACTGTGGATGATTTAGAGTTGGTGGACCTGCCTCTTCAGGGGGGAGAGTTCACTTGGAATGGGGGGCTTAACAATCAGGCGTGGGCGAGACTAGACAGATTTTTAGTTTCCCCTAGTTGGTTAGATCTGTTTAGTGGAGTCACTCAGATCAGGTTGTCTCGGCCAATTTCTGATCATTTCCCAATCGTGTTAGAGGGGAGTGGAATTAGAAGAGGCCCAACTCCATTTAGATTCGAAAATATGTGGCTGAAGGTTGAGGGGTTTCAAGACATGGTGAGAACATGGTGGCAGGGGATTGATGTCAGGGGCAGTGCTAGCTACAGATTGGCTTTTAAAATGAAGGAAATTAAAAAGAATCTGAAGGTTTGGAACAAAGAGGCTTTTGGGAGGCTGGAAACCAACAAAGCTTTAGCATTAGAACAAGTAGACTTTTGGGATCAGGTGGAAAGTGAGAGAAATTTGACTGTGGAGGAAGCTGATTTAAAAAAGGATGCTAAAGACTCCTTTAAGAAATGGATCCTGTTGGAGGAAGCCCATTGGAGGCAGCACTCAAGTGAGATTTGGTTAAAGGAGGGGGATAGAAATACGGGGTTCTTCCATAGAATGGCAAGTGCTCACTAAAGAAACAATGTTATGGGCAGAATTAAGGTTAATGGGGAGTGGCTGGTAGAGGAGCAGGAGGTGAGAGAAAGAGTTGTCAATTCGTTCCAGCAGATGCTTTCTGAAGATATGGTTTGGCAGGCGGATATCGGTAACATTCAGGTGGGTTGTATCAGCCAGCAAGAAGTAGAGAGTCTGGAAATCCCATTTGCATAGATTGAGATTCATGCGGCGTTGATGGAGATGAATGGGGATAAAGCCCTTGGCCCGGACGGTTTTACTGTAGCCTTTTGGCAAAACGCATGGGATTTTACCAAAGAGGAAATCATGGAGATGTTTAAAGAATTTCACGAGCATAATTCCTTTGTTAGGAGTCTCAACAATACCTTTTTGGTGTTGATACCTAAGAAAAGCGGGGCGGAGGATCTGGAAGACTTTAGACCTATCAGTCTGTTGGGGGGCCTCTATAAACTTTTGGCTAAAGTCTTAGCTAATAGGCTCAAAAAAGTGATTAGTAAGGTGGTCTCTATTGCTCAGAATGCCTTTGTAATGGGAAGACAAATTCTGGATGCGTCCTTAATTGCTAATGAGGTGATAGATTCGTGGCAGAAGAGAAAAGAAAAGGGCCTTATTTGCAAATTGGATATAGAAAAAGCTTATGACAGCATCAAGTGGAATTTCTTAATGAAGGTTCTTCAAAAAATGGGCTTTGGGACCAAGTGGGTGGGATGGATGTGGAGCTGTGTCTTCTGCTAAATTCTCTATTCTTGTTAATGGAGTGCCAGCTGGTTTTTTCCCTAGCACTAGAGGGCTTCGTCAAGGGGATCCTCTATCCCCTTATCTATTTGTTATGGGAATGGAGATCCTGGACGTTCTTATCAGAAGAGCGGTGGAGGGGGGATATCTTACAGGGTGCAACATTCGGGGTGGTAGTAGATCCTCATTGAATATCTCCCATCTATTTTTTGCTGATGGTACAATTGTGTTTTGTGAGGCGAACAAAGAACAAGTTTCTCATCTAAGCTGGATCCTCTTTTGGTTTGAAGCGGCTTCGGGTCTTCGTATAAATCTAGCCAAAAGCGAAATCATTCCAGTTGGAGAAGTGGAGGAGATTCTTGAGATGGCAGTTGAGCTAGGGTGCAAGGTGGGGTCTTTGCCCTCCCAATAGGGCCTCTTCTATGTGGGATGGGGTGGAAGAGAAGGTCCGGAGGAGACTTGCACTTTGGAAAAGACAGTACATCTCTAAAGGAAGGAGGATCACTCTTATAAAAAGTACCTTGGCTAGCATGCCAATTTACCAAATGTTTATCTTCCGTATGCCCAAGGCAGTTGCCAAAAGAGTAGAGAAAACCCAAAGAGATTTCCTATTGGGGGGGGGAGGGGGGGGGGGGGTTGGAAATTTGGAGGGCAAAGTTCACCTAGTTAAATGGGATGTGGTCTGTACAGAAAAATTCAATGGAGGGCTAGGATTGAGGAGAATAGCCACTCTGAATAGAGCCTTGCTGGGCAAGTGGATTTGGAGGTTTGCATGTGAAAAGGATAACCTTTGGAAACAAGTGATTTCTATGAAATATGAGCAAGAGGAATATGGTTGGAGGGCGAAGAAGGCTAGTGGGGCGGCTGGAGTAGGGGTCTGGAAGGAGATTATGAAAGAATCTGAATGGTGCTGGGAAAATTTGGCTTTTCTAGTTGGGAAGGGGTCCAAAATTAAATTTTGGAAAGATAGCTGGTGCACTGACACTCCGCTGTCCCAATGTTTCAACCACCTTTTTGTCCTTGCCGTGCATAGAGACGCCACAATTGAGGAGATGTGGGACCAACATTCGGGCCAAGGAGATTGGAATCTTGTTTTTGTGAGGGACTTCAATGATTGGGAAATGGATATGGTTGGTGATTTGCTCCATACTTTGAGGGGTCATAGGCCCTCCATGGAGGATGATTCAGTTAAATGGAGGCAAGGAAGAAATGGTCTTTTCAGGGTTAAAGAAGCTTACAGGCTGTTGGACAAGCCTAATGCCACAGAGTTTCCCGCAAGGAGAATATGGGTGGATAGGGTGCCAATTAAAGTCTCTTTTTTTGCTTGGGAGGCTACATGGGGGAAGGTGCTCACTCTGGATAGACTCCAGAAAAGAGGGGTGCAGTTCCCAAATTGTTGTTTTTTGTGTGGTTGTGAAGAAGAGAATGTAAATCATATTCTTTTACATTGTATAGTTACTAGAACCCTATGGGATATTATTTTTGGGTTGATAGATATTAAGTGGGTCCTCCCAGAAACTGTAAAAGAGGCTTTAATTTCCTGGAGGGGTTCATTTGTAGGGAAGAAAAGGAAAAAGATTTGGAAATCCATTCCGTTGTGTATTTTTTGGACGGTCTGGAAGGAGAGGAATAGGTTAGCCTTTAGGGGGGTGTGGTGAATATTCAGAGATTAAAGAGTTCTTTTGTTTGTAATTTATGGAATTGGGCCAAAGTGTATTTAGGTGAGGAGTCTTTCTCCCTTATAGGTTTCTTGGAGTGGATAGCTTCCACTTGAGGGGAGGTAGTTCTTTTTGGCCTTTTTCTCTTTTTGAGGCTGTAGCCGTCTTGTATACTCCCTGTATGCTTTGTGGCGTTTAGCCTTTTCTAATGCATATCTTGTTTGCTTATCAAAAAAAAAATAGTAATTAGGATGTTTCAAGGATCATGATTCCTCATGCTTTAGGTTGCAGTATTGTGCTTGTTTATGCAGATTTTGTTTAAATACCTATTTGCTTGAGTTCACTTGATCAGCCAAAATCTGATTCATAATTACTAAATGCAGTTGCTTTCAGGTGGAAACCATGACATTGACATTACTGATTTAAGAAATCACACACGGTACACAGGCGGTTATACTGAGGGCAGCCGGACAGTTAAACTCTTTTGGGAGGTATTGATACCCCAAGAGCAAAAGATTTTATTCTTTTATTTGGGTTTTTGTCTTCTAGCTTCATTGTTGGTGGAAGCTGCTACCTACCCCTGATTACTTTAACTTCCCAATGAAATTAGATCCATTTGGACTCTGTTTGCTCATTGGTGAAAATTGCATTCCTCTAATTTTTAGAGTTGCGTTTTGGTTGCTTCCATTTTCATTTGGAAATTGTGACTGGACATTTTCACTTGGAAGACAGTGGAAGCTTGCAATTAGCATTGCTTAGTTGTGCTTCCTTCAGTTGTTGTCTCCATGTCCAGGCAGAACAACTTCCTAAATTTGGTATTGATCTCTTCTTAAAATTTGAGACATTTATTTCCTTTGAAATTGGATTACATCCACCCCATTTAAGCTGTGGAATCCTGTCATCTATTCATCAACTCTTGAAGTCATGTATTCTCCTTCTGAACCATATATCCTGATTGAGGACACCTTCTAAAACTGGTTAGTGTAATATATTTTATGTTTCTATTGAACTTGTTCTGATTATTATGTCACAGGTCATTACAGGTTTTGAACCAAAAGAACGCTGTATGCTTCTTAAATTTGTGACAAGTTGTTCTCGAGCTCCATTACTTGGATTTAAACACCTGCAGCCAACTTTTACTATTCATAAGGTATGCTTTGGATCTTATATCCACATAAATTTCATTCATTATATCTTTTTAAGCACTTATCATCTTATTATTCATATCATGAATATGGTATGTGGTTTGTGTTCTTGCTTTAACTTCTCTAAGTAATCAAGATCATATTTTGATAGTTCTGCACAACATAAAGTTTTACTCTCTTATGAGGAAATTTGATCTTAGAATTTAATAATGTTAGGCATCAGAGGGAGATAAAAGTACTTTTTGTTACATAGAGCCAAAAAAATTTAACAGCTAACCATGGTTCACCAATCTCTTTAAAACTAGTATATGTAAGAAAGATGCAAGGCCTACTCCTAGTCCAATTATCATCAAAAGATAAGAAATGAAGTTCATGTTTGGTTGATTAGATATAACATGGGATAGAATAAAAGATGACATAATATATCTGATCTTATGTTTGTTTGGTAATAAGATATGACAAGTCATCCCATTATTTATCATATCTTATCACCAAACATGAGATATGATAAGTACTGAGTTATATTATCCAACCTTGTATTTTATATCCCCTATTAATGGGATGTATTAATCCTAAATTAAGATTTAGGATATACATATTCCATGGATTATAAACTTATTATTCTTATCAATTTTCTTCATTTTTTTATATTACTTATTTTGCAAAAGAAAAGATTTTGATAAAAAAGAAAAAAAACCCTTAAATTTGTAGTTAATGAAGAACTAAAAAAATACATATAAAATGTATTGTAAATTATATTAATATATTTATTATTTAATATAATATTTAATATATACAAATTATTTTTACATATTGAATACATAATAACTTTTTTATTTGTAAATTTTAAATATTTTGATCATGAATATTATTAATAAATAAATAAATAATTACTAAATTATAAATTGTAGAACGATTTTCAAATAACACTAAACATGAAAGAGATCTCAAAATTTTTTTAGCAACAAATATTGGGATGCAATATAAGTTTTATTTTAAACAAATATCAAACATTAAAATGCAATATGTTTTCCGTTCCATTTTTTATTTTTTTTACAAACCAAATATAAGCAAAATATAATATATCCCACTGGATAAAATATCTTAGGATGTCTTTGTCATTGAATATAATATTTAAGAATACCATATCTCATTAGAAATTATATAATGTACATATCCAACCAAATAAACATAACTTAAGTGGATAAAGAAAGGACAAGAGGTAGATGAGTCAGAGCATCATGATTATATCCAGTGAATTATGATGCATGAACTACAATTGCTGCATCATGTGGGGATCAAGGGGCAGGAGCAGCAACAGATTCACTAAAAAGTGCACAAAATTTGTCAATTGAGGAGGTTGTGACTTGGATGCATCACCTGGTGATATAAAGCAGCACATGTGCCTTATTATGACGTTTAATGGTGGTAAGAATTACATGACGTTCAGTGAGACATCGATATTTTTTATTCTATGCTCTGAAGAATGTGGGCAACCTGCTGACTTAAGATATGTATTGAAGACATCTAGGATTCTTCAACCACTTATTTTTATTCAATGCTCTGAAGAATGTGGGCAACCTGCTGACTTAAGATACGTATTGAAAACATCTAGTATTCTTCAATCCTGAGCAGTTGCCCTTTGACAAATTGAATGTGATATGGATCATCCACACTATCACATAGTATATATGGAGTTATGATCACTATGAATGTATGGTTATGGTATACCTATTGAATAATTTTCAGATGTATGGGTACCTATTTCACCTTGAAAATAAAAGAAATCAAGGAGAATGGAAAACCAGAACAGAAGAATCTGCAGGATCCATCAGATTTTAAGGCCATCCATGTGTAAAAACAATCAAAGGGAGCTTTCACTAATAATATGATTATGGAAAACCAGTTGCTTTTATGATACCTATTCTGATTGTTTTTCCATAATTCCTCTCTCTCAAACACAAACACCCACTTAGTTCCTTCAGTCTTTTATTTTCTTTTTCATCCCGCATTGCCTTTTTGCCCCAAAAAATGGGGAAAAGAAATATTGATCCTAGCAGGAAATGAGAACTGAGTTCAGATTTTCACTTTCTATAGGTTGCATGCGATGTGCCTCTTTGGGCAACAATTGGGGGACAGGATGTAGAGCGACTTCCCTCAGCTTCCACATGCTACAACACGCTCAAGGTACATCTCCTTGTCTACTTCATCAATTTTTATAGCAAGGCACAGAGCTTGGAACATCCAATTCAACCTATTAGACCATACTGTAATCTTATATCTACCATCTTTACTTATGTGCATGTTTTTTTTTTTTTTTTAACTTTTTTGTTTTAATGGTTGCAGCTTCCTACATACAAACGCCCTAGCACTTTGAGAGCAAAGCTTCTATATGCAATCAATTCTAATGCAGGGTTTGAACTTTCTTAGGGATCTCGCTTAATTTCTGTTCAAGGTGACTTGTCTGAGTCCTTAGTACTGTACCATATCAGTGGCATCATTCTCTTGGTATATGCTGTAATGAAAATGTATTTTAATGCTATTCAATGATTAATTTTTTTTCTTTTGGTAGCATTTTTTGGTTTCATTTCACTTTCAAAAACATCATCACACAATGGTATAACTTTAAGATAGTTAAGACAACATAACTGGGTTTGAGAATCAAGAGGGAGAAACCTCAAGGATCAATATGGATAAAGGAAAACCAAAGCATAGATTACAAGTTAAAACACGCATTCACCCACAGCACATGATGCCCTCTTGATTATTTGATAACTTACAGAGTTCTGCAATTAATTTGGAATGATGAGGAATTGTTGAATTATGGTTACAGAATTAGGTTAAATGTGCCTAATGGAATAATTGAATCAAATTTAAGACTTGAAAATTTTGGAAGATCTTTTACAATGCTCATATATTGTCACAGTTTGGGAATTGTGGTTATAGTGTGTAGGCCTATGGAGTCTAGAGGCTTGGGATTTGGGAAGATTTCTTTGAGGAATCATGCTCTATTAAGCTAGTGGCTTTGGAGGTTCCCTAGAGAAAATTATACCCTTTGGTATTAGGTTTGAGCATTAATGGGACACATCTTTGGGATGCAGACAATATAGTCAAATGGTCACATCAGTGTCTTTGGAAGGCCATTGCACACTCCTGTTTATTTTTCTACTCATATTCACTTTGTGTTGGTGATAGGGCAAGAATTCATTTTTGGGAAGATTTGTAATGGAGAAATCAACCTATGTTCACAATTTTTAAGTCTTTATAGGGTTGTCACGATTAGAAATCTCTTCATATTAGCTATCCTTTGCATCATCTCCTTTTTTTCTTGAAACCTTAATTTTCGTCCAATCTCATAGATTTGGAGATTGAGAACCTGGGAAGACTCATGTTCTCTCTTACTTGCATGCACTTGTCTCCATCCATCTCAAATGCAAGAGCTTGGGTACTATCCTCTTTAGGTTTATTCTCAATAAATCTTTTTTCTTCCCTGTGTGCTTTAGGGTGTTTTTTGGGCACTTTTATCTTTTAATATACCTTTTCTTTATCCATAAAAAAATAAAATAAAGTCTTTCTTCTTCACTTGGTCCAATATATCAAATCTTGTTCCTTTCCATCCAACCAAATTTTTATGGAAATCTAAAGTCTCATCTAAGGTTAAGGTCTTTGCTTAGTTAGTGGTAGATAAGAAGGTAAATACCGAAAACATGTTATAATTGAGAAGACCTTTCAAAACTCTTAATCTTGATTGGTGCATCTTACATATGAGAAGTGGAGAGACGATTAACCATCTCTTTCTACATTGTCTGATTACTTTGGAGCTATGACAACTATTTAGACAAGCCATAATGTATAATGTATTGGGTTCAGCCTAGAAATTTATGCAACACGATGATCATTTTATATACGGGTTTAGGGAGAGCTCCATCAGAAATGTTGCGGGACCTACTTTGCTTCTCTTCCTCTTTTTGGACCTCTTGTACTGATGATTTTAAAGGCATTCTTCTCAATATCATTCCAATTGGTATTCAGTCTATAGGCCAAAAGGATCAGCAATGAGAGGAGCTTAGCTTGGGTTTGAGGAAAATGATGTCTTTGTACATTCTTTTGTTGTCCATCTCATTTTAAATAGATCTTCTTGCATAGCGTAGGAGTTCATTATGTCTTGATTAGGTTTTTGTAGTCGTGAGGAGGATTCCCCATCCTTCTCATGAAATCTTTATTCATAATAATACATCTCTTGTTTGTGATAAAAAAAATTAAATAAAAAAAATTGTTTGCATGTTCATTAGTATATTGGGTCATAATGACTTGTTTTGTTCAGAAACTTTAGACAACAGGAGTTGATAGAAATGAGATAACCGATAATGGAACTGTAATCATCTTATTGATATAAGGATTGACACGAACAAATTTCCATGATAGAAATGAGAAGTATCACACCATTAGAAAACCAAACACTCAAACTAAAACTGCCAGATCCACATAAATATCTCTACTCTCATCTATATTTATAGAAGAAGATTACAGAAGTGGAATAGCAGAGTTTTAACAGTGGTAATAGTATAGCTTTAACCAATGAGGTTGATTCCCTGCTCAAGTAGGCTACCAGCCAACAACTGGTTTGCTGATTCAGAGGGATGGAATCCGTCCCAAAACACATACTGTGAAGCATTGGAGCAGGTTCCAACAGACCTAGCATTGCAAAGCAGGGAGGTTTCTATTGTACCTGTACCACAGCAAGCCTTCCTTGACTCAAAGAACCCTGTTACATAGTATCAAATCCACATAAAAAATCTAAAATTCAGTGGAAATCATGGCATAAATGGCTGAAGAAATAGAGTGACATTGGAAGCTTACTCTCTTGGAGAGACGAAAATGGGGGTCTGGTACCATTTTAGACACTAAAATTTGATAAGCTACTAAGCAATACATTTCAAAAATCATCAATTTTATAGATTCTTAGTCAAATCTCCCTCTGTCCCACCTTAAAGGAAAGTTAAATCACAAAAAGGAACTGCTAGCTTGCTACAAAGTAGAAACTTTAATGGAAATCCAAAAAATATTTATTCTTATGAGCAAATGTAGATTACTTATGCATAAGACCACTTTTTGCAGAGAAGTAATAACTTTACCATTATCAGTGGGCTTTGTGATCAGATTCAGGAGTGGCTGATAGATGTCAAAGACCACAAGTTTGAGACCGGGAAGCTTATTTTGCAAAACTTGAGATGTGATGTTTAGCTTACTGTTGAAGTTAATGGCATCTTGATTTAACCTTGCAACACACTGGTTGGACCCCGAGCTGAAGAGGGTGATAGCTGCAGGCAAACACCCAGTTGGCGGTAACGTTGTCACTCCAATCTTCCTTACCCCTAAACCGTATAGATTCTGTCACATCACAAAACAATGTCGATAATGTTAAAATACTAGAGTCGTCTGGTTTCTGATCCATCTCAAACTTTATATTAAGCTTGTCTATATAAACTTACAGATTGTTGTGCAATTTAAAATTTCAATGTGTTGTGTAAAAGATTGTAAATGAAACAATACACTATATGTTAAATCAACAGGATCACTCCAGTTCAATTTTGATCTTCTGCATTTAAATCCGTGGGCAAACAAATCGGTGTCCTAAATCCAGTTTGACATTAAACACATGAACAAGATTCAGCTTGATGTCCTGTCTATCAAAAAAAAAAAAGATTCAGCTTGATGTCCTAGGCTCCCAGTTAGACATTGGCTCTAAAGTAGTACTACTTGTACTACTTACAGTTGTTTTATTGTGAGCCTGGAGAAAAGGATCATACATATGTAACAGGATGCGTCAAATTGGAAAATGGAATATGTGGATACAAACCTGAACAAAAGTAGTGTAGGATTTCATGAGAAGATCTGAGAATTGATCGGCCGAGTAGGCCCTGTTAAGGAGGGGGTTGATATAGTAGTTCTGAACGAAATCACTACTCCCAGCACTCAGAAGGTGGATTCCGCCAGAGAATATATCATGAGCTCTAGCTTTTCCTACCAGCCTTACAACTTTTGCTTGGTATTCCTTGTAGTATTCTACCTGCTGGGTCAATGAAATCGCACGCTACACAACACCAAAAAATTCGAACACGTCATTTTTGTAATCAAATAGATATACGATGATGCAGAGAGAGAGAGAGAGAGAGAGATTGTTTTGATCTCATTGTTTACATATAACTGTGCTGTCCTGTCATAATAACCAGAAGAAGCTGAGGCGAAGTTGGCTCCCTGCAAGAGGTTCTTCCCCTGTGCCTCCTGGCTAAGGTAAGGTGGCGGGTATGAAGTGAACCCGAGGTACTCGGCTGTGTACGAAGCAATGAAATGAAACATGAGAGAGAGCAAGAGAGGATTCTATGATGAGAGGGGAGAAATGTGTGCTTGAGAAATGTTACCACTTACCAGTGAAGTCTGTGGCTAGCTTTCCATTGCAGAACCTTCCTGTTGGCCTGTGAGTAACAAAGTCTCTTCCATAAGGAGGGAAGTTTGCCTTGACAAGGGTGGCAAGGTTGTTGTTGTTGCCTGCATCAACTACAGAGTCCCCAAAGATGCAGAGTGCAGGAACAAGAGGATCCCCATGAGCTACTGACAAAATCAAAACAAGAAGAAGAAAGGCTCCCAAGGCATTTCTTGCAAACCCCATTTTGTTTTCCTATTGTTCCAACAGTGGAGAGAAAAGAGAGTGAAGAGGAGACAGTGAATGGAGGTGAGGGGCAGGTGGGGGGAGAATTTAAGAAGGGCAGTGTTATGACCGAGGGTCAAAGTGAAATAACTGTCTGAGAAAGTAGGCTCCCTATAAAGCTGCTGATTTCCAGGTAAGGAGGCATGTTTAACACCTCTTAAAGCTTGTGATATTTGTCCTTTTCATCACTCATGTTCATATTAGGCTAACCAAAAGTGGTCTTGGTTTGTCCATGTTCATGAGTGCCAAAAGACTTGGTTAAAGTTTTTAGACTCTTTAAGAGAGGTCCAAGGAAAAAGTTGCTTCTTCCAATTCTAATTCACACCATACACAATGTATGCTAGTAGTGGCGTGTCTTGATCAAATTGTTCTCCCTTATCTCAAGCAAAACAGGGGCTGTGGATTGATCACTGCAACTCTACACAAAATCACGAGCTATGCTTTGGCCTGGATCCATAGGTAGTAGCAAAATGCTGGAAATGATGGTTGGATTTTGTTTTTAAATTTGAAGCTTTTACATGACCATGGTTTCACCTTTATCGAATGCCTCATTGAATTCTGTCAATCATCCCAACCTATGAAACAGGTATTTAATTATATATTGTTTGGTCAAATCACAGCTCAGTGACAAGTGCCAAATAAATTTGCTAGATTTCTTCAAAGATATACATTGCGGTGGAAAGTCATTACTCAATACCTAGGGATTCTCATGGCTGGATAGGGGTGGAAATGTAGAATTGCCTCTTTGATACCAAGTGTGACAACTGTCTAGCAAAAGTTGCAGCAGCCTTCTAGTCTAAATAGTAAATTCTGGTGATATGAATGAGATCGACGTCATCTGTGCGTTGTTCAATTGAATTTCCAAAACCCTAAAACTTTTTAAGATGGGCAACCAACAACCTTTATGAAGAAACTCTCCCTGTGTTTTGTGGTTGGGGAGGTGTAATGAGAACTGGGGGGTGGAGGGGTGAGGGGTGTTTAATGTTGCTGCAAGCATCAGGTACTGTTGGTGCAGGAAGTGAGGTTAATTGAGCTTTGTCGTGGGTTGTATTGTGTGCCTCTTCTCAGGGCCTGTCGCCTACTTAACCAACTCTCTCTCTCTCTCTCTCTCTCTCACTCACTCAACTTCTTTTCTGACCACTAGTGGGCTCTTCCACATCCACGCAGCACTTTCAATTTCAGAACCCAGTCTCCAAATGGCGGGAATTTACAATATTGATAAAATAAAATTTAATAACAGTTGAGGGGACCTACTCTAGGAACAAGAATATTCAGTAGATGACTTCAATATTGTCCTAACCAAGTCAATTCTGCATTCCTCGGATGGATTGTCCAAATTGATTTTTTGACAATTCTCAAAGACAAATGTTTTTGAACTTTTTCAAATGACATGCTAATAGAGACCCATTTTACAATATTGCCATAATTTTCTACAAGCAATGATCCGAAATATGTTACTAGGCTGAATCAGCTGAAATTAGAGATCCAATAAACTACAACTACTATACTTGTAGTATCACAAGCATTTTCATTATGGAGATCCTCCCCAATCTAAGTAAACAAGTCAACTAGCTCCAGAATTATATTGCATAGAAGTGGAAAACAGAAAGCGTACCCTTGGATAAACACATATCACACAGACGATTAGACAGAAGTCACACTGCCACTCCTAAGATGAACTGCTGTTCATATCCACTTACATTTTAAATTAATAGAGACTTCAGTCATATAGATTACAAAAAATGGGAGGGGAAAACTGCCTCCCTCTTCTCCATTAGATGAAAAGATGTGCCAGGGCCCCTTCATGTCTCCCCTATGACTATCTTTGGCAAGCCAAGGGTCCTGAGTGCTAAGCCTAATATAATCTATTCAACTGAAATCACTTGGCTAGCTATGATCAATGCATCAAAAGCAGGTAGGCCTTATTACTGGTCTCCACTGCATATTCATATCCAAGAGCATCGGCGCGTCTTTTGAACTCAGTCATCTCAGTTTCTGGGACTTGAATTCCAACCAATACATTCGCACCAGCTTCACCCTGTTGGGTAGGAGGACAGAAAATAAGGATGAAGTGAAATTAAGAATGAAACTCACCCGTATGACAAATTTTGAAACTCATAAAGCAAGAAGGTTTTAAAGGCTTTAAATACTTACCTGCCCACGGTAATGGAACAAGCTAATATTCCAGCGTGGACTGAAAGTATCCAAAAACTTCATCAGAGTGCCTGGCCTCTCTGGGAAAACAAACCGACAAAGTAATTCATTCTCAACATGTGATCGCCCGCCCATCTGAAAACAAAAAGGGTAAACTTATAATCGACATGCGCCCAATAAAGCAAATATTTGCAACTGGAAAATGCAGGCACTCATGACCATAAATACATAAATATTTGCAACTGGAAAGCAAATATTTTCTTTTGCTTTTCCTTTGGTACATAAATACATTCCTATATTTAATTCTTTAGGTGTCTGCATCCGTTTGAATATTTAAGAAAAAGAGAGGGGAGGGAGCTCCATTTGTTTTACAAATGAATGCTCCAGTTTGGAATTTTCACGGGCAAGTGGAGAGGGTTATCATGAGGTTTGCCCATTTATTGTTAGTCAAGCATTAAGAAACATAGGGCTCATTTGGCAACATTTCCAAACACAATCTTTGACAACGTTTCTGAAAAACAGTCCAAACGAAAGTCTATTTGAGAACTCAACTATGAAAAATGGTTTCCTCTACTGATTCTCCATGAAAACATTACATACTTATATAGAATGCAAAAGTTCCCAAAGTGCTCTCCATCATTTCTTTTGTTAAAGGAACAATTACACTTAACAAAAAAACACTAAAAACACCTCAAATTTATTCTCAAAAACAGCCTAACTACAGTTTTCTGTCAAAAGTTCGTCAAACATGTTTATTAAATTAGAAAACTGTTTTCTATTCTCAAAAACAAAAAATTGTTTTCAGTAACCATTTTCAAACAGACCCATAATTCCTTCATCTATCTTTTAATTATGATTTGTTTACTTATAGCCCAAAAAGAAAACATAAAAGAAAGATAGACAGATAGATATATAGAAAGAGAGAGGGGGAGAAAGCATTTTTAGTAAAACAAAAAATGGAGGTTCCAGAAAAAGAACCCAAAAAGCTTCCCCATAAAATTATAGGTAACAAATCCTACCCATGTCCTTCACAGTCGAAGGCAGAATGTCAAACCACATAAATTTTGGGCACTTCGTTTTCATTATTTGATTTCTTCACTGTTTTCAACATTAGTCAGTCAGATCTAAAGGGTTTGGTCTCGAATTAGCTTTATAAGTCACAAGAGATGACCATATTTAATAGGAAAAAAAAAACCATGCATAGCCTACATTTATGTTCAATGTGATTGTCAAGGAAATAAGAACAAGAAAATATACCATGGAATCTTACAATCTCCAGTGTACAGACAGTGCAAAAATGGGGAATGCAAAGCACTTGTGATATCATTTGAGATTTTGATAAAACACAGAATATACTTTACTCCAGAATCTGACGTAGGTGTTGTTTGTTTTTCTAACTTTTTGTTAAAAGTAACTTGCTTTCAAATTTCAGATTATTTGTTTTTTTTACTTTTGGTTAACTTATTACTTATTTCTTAAATTTTTTTACTAAAAAGAAAAAGCCAAAATATTTGGTTTTTTCTTAATGCTAAAAGTAACCTATTGATTTTTCTTTACTTCTTAATACTTAATAGAAATAGATCATCAAAAAAACAAACAACTTAATAATTAACACTATTAAGCACTATTTCATTTTAAATTTGGTTTAGAATTAAGTCAAAAAAAAACAAATCCCACCTTAGTTTGTGTTACTAATACTAACTAAAGTAAGCCTTGACTAGGGAAATGCACCCCCCTTAACTCATGTACCATGTAACCATGCATCAAATGGTTCACTGTCAAACAAATTTAATCAGCAAATAAAAAACAAGGAAATTTACAGAGAAAATATGGTTACCAAATGTCTCAAATGATCTTTAACCAAGTCATCATTTGTGAGATTGAGGGTTGTGAGCTGAGAAGACTCCATCCGTTCCACCATTGCACTGAGTTCAAGCACTGTATGAAGGCCAACACTGCAGACAATATGCAGAAGAGTAAATAAGATGTCGCCTGTACACAACACAAGTTGTTTTTTTTTTTTTGATAGACAAAGAGAACCAATAGATTAAAAAAACGCCAGAAAACAGGGGGCGCTCCCTAAGTACACAGGTTGTATACAAAGAAGGCCCAAAAACAAGGCAACAAGGGAAAAATAAAGACTAAAAAGGATTAGCTAAGCAACAACCCTATCACCCATCAAATTCCGAAAAGATAGATGGTCCAAGTCCAAGTCCACAAATTGTTGAGACCATTCAAGCAGGGACCGAAGAAAAAGTTTCCTCAAGCTCGTGTTTGTCATCTCTTCCTCTAGGAAGGTTCTTCGATTTCGCTCTCCCCAAATACACCAAAACAGACAAATAGGCGCCATTTTCCAAACTACACTCCTTTTCTTCCCCATGCCCTTCATTTTCCACTCAAGAAGCACATTTCTCACGGAATCCGGGAGCACCCACACCACCCCAAACGAAGAAAACAATAAGTTCCAAAGGTCCCTTGTCTTACCACAATGAATTAGGATGTGGTTTGCCGTTTCCTCATTTTCTTTGCACAGGTTGCATCTATTAGCCATAGACCAACCCCTCCTCATCAGCATATCTATAGTGGAAATTTTACCCCAAACTGCTTCCCAAGCAAAAAAACGAGTTCTTAAAGGGGCATACGAACCCCAAACCTCCTTTACTGGAAATAAAGGGCTATTGTCTTCCTTCAAAGACCTATAATAAGAGTTTACCTTAAACGTTCCTTTTCTCTCAATTTTCCAAACCAGAAAATCCTCCCCTTCCTGCACCCTTACTGCAGAAATGTAACCCAAAAAGCGGTTCACCTCCTCTAACTCCCAATCTTGAAAGGGTCTTCTAAAGTGCACCTCCCAACCCCCACCTCCACCTTCTTGTCTTCCCCACAGATCAGCCACTATTGCAGAATTATTAGCTGCAATTCTAAACAGCAAAGGGAAGAGATCCTTTAGCTTAGAATCTCCTACCCACATGTCCCACCAAAATCTGGTACGTCTCCCATTTCCAATATGAATCCTAGTTCTGAGAAAGAATTCCTCCCAGCCCTTCCTAATGTCTTTCCAAAGGCCCGTCCCGTAAGACTCTCTCACCTCTCTAGTGGTCCACCCACCTTGTACCTCCCCAAATTTACCAACAATGACTCTTCTCCACAAACTCTTCCTTTCTATAGGAAATCTCCATAGCCATTTCCCGAGCAAAGCATGATTGAAATCCTTCAAGTACCTTAACCCCAACCCTCCATGCCTCATATCTTTACAAGTAACCTCCCATCTCACCAAGTGGATCTTCCTTCTTTCCTCCATATCTCCCCACAAGAACTCCCTTTGAATTTTTTCCAATCTAAGTCTCACTTTCCTTGGGATGACAAAAAGCGACATGAAGTAGATAGGGAGATTTGAGAGTGTGCTCTTTATGAGGGTAAGACGACCTCCCTTAGAGAGATATTGTTTTTTCCACATAGCCAACTTTCTCTTGAATCTTTCTTCTACCCCATCCCAAACTCTACACGACTTGTGGGATGCTCCAAGAGGTAGGCCTAGATAATTCGTAGGGAGATTCCCCACTTTACACCCGAAAACTGTAGCAGCTCTATCCACCTCTTCCACTCCCCCAATTGGAATAATTTCGCTTTTTTGCAAATTAATTTTAAGACCTGAAACTACTTCAAAGCAGATAACAACCCACTTCCAAAAAAACAGTTGATCCCTATCATCCTCACAAAAAAGGAGAGTATCATCAGCAAACAATAGGTGGGAGACTGACACCCCTTCTCCCCGTCTTCCCGTTGCCTTGAAGCCCCTAATAAAACCATTCTCTTCAGCTCTTGAAATTAAACTACTGAGCGCTTCCATGATCAGCACAAACAAATAAGGTGAGAGTGGATCACCTTGCCTTAGGCCCCTATACGTTGAGAAGAAATCTGTGGGAGTACCATTCACTAACACTGCCGTTCTCACAGTGGATATGCAACAAAAAATCCATTTACGCCATTTTGGACCAAAACCCATCTTCTCCAAGACTGACATGAGGAACCTCCAGTTTACGTGGTCATAAGCCTTCTCAATGTCCAGTTTGCACACTAAGCATGTCCCAACACTTCTCTTCCTTGAGTCTATCGCCTCATTAGCCACCAAAACAGCGTCCAAAATCTGCCTCCCTTCTACAAAAGCATTCTGACTATTCGAAACCAATTTTTCCATTACTCCTTTCAATCTATTTGCTAGAACTTTAGCAATAATTTTATAAAGACTCCCCACTAGACTGATTGGTCTATAATCCTGCACATCACTAGCCCCCTCTTTCTTCGGGATCAGCACTAAGAAGGTTGCATTATGGCTTCGAAAAATCACATTCTGCGAGTGGAGCTCCTCAAAGACCTGCATCACTTCCCCCCCAACAACAGGCCAGCAAGTTTTCCAGAAAGCCAGCGTAAAGCCATCCGGCCCTGGCGCCTTGTCTCCCCCCAGATCAGAGAGAGCTCTGAACACCTCCTCGTTCGAGAATTGCCTCTCCAAAATATCATTATCCAAGGAATCAAGAGTATTAAATAGACCAGACTCCACTTCTGGTCTTCTCACTATGGGGTCCTCAAACATTGACTTAAAGTAAGACTCAATCCCTTCTTTAAGCTCCTCCTCTTTACTCAGCCTAATACCCCTAACTGTTAGGCTACTGATAAAGTTTCCCCTTCTCCTAGCATTAGCCATCCGATGGAAAAACTTGGTGTTGCTATCTCCCTCCTTCAGCCAAAGGGCCCTTGACTTCTGCCTCCAAGAGATTTCTTCGAGGATGGCACAATGATTAAATTCATCTCTGGCTGCCCCTTGACTCCTCCTATCTTCCTCAGAGAGAGAGCCAAGACTTTCTAAATTGTCCCAATATTTTAACTTCTCCCAGGCTGCATTCTTCTTAACTGAAACATCGCCAAGGGATTCTTTATTCCACAACTTCAGGTCGTGTTTCAGAGCCTGAAGCTTCTTCGCTATCACAAAGCTTGGACTCCCCCTAAAAATGTAAGACTGCCACCATTCTTTAACCTTATCCGTAAATCCTTCCACCCTTAGCCACATGTTCTCAAACCTAAACGGGCTTTTACCTTTTCTCACCCCTCCACAATCCAACCGAATTGGACAATGGTCAGAAACAGGTCTAGTTAGAAGACATTGCATTGCCCCGGTCACTCGTTCCTCCCAGTCTCCTGAGAACAAAAAACGATCTAATCGAGCCTTAAGGGCCCCTCCTTCCCCTCCTATCCAAGTGAAAGCTCCACCCCCTAGAGGTGGGTCAACTAGTTCAAACTCTTCGATAAAGCTTGAAAACTCTCTCATCGCAGTTGACATCTGCCTTCCATTGCTCGTTTCAGCTGGGAACCGCACTACATTAAAATCCCCTGCTATGCACCAGGGATCATTCCACAGCCCCTTGATTGCAGCTAACTCCTCCCACAACTCCCTCCTCTCCCTTCCTTTGCTCGGACCATATAACCCAGAGAAGACCCACACAAAGCCCTCTTCACAATTTCTAAAACGACAAGAGATAGAAAAAGACCCCACTTCGAACTCCAACCCTTCCAACACTCTTTTATCCCACATTACTAGCACCCCACCTGCAGCACCCCTCGCATCTAAAGACACCCAACCTAAATTCCTCCCAATTCCCACACTCCTGACAACACAAGTTGTTGCATGACCATTTCTGAACTTCCAAGCTAAAATAGTAAATTACATTGACATCAAACTACAGAAGGCAAATCTACATTCAGGACATAACGAAATACAAACAATCATATAGAATGCATTTCAAAGAAACAAGTTTCAACAGAAACTTTTAGCATTTTCTTATTGATACAGAGTTAGAAGTGTTTACCTGTATAGTACAAGAGCCTTTTCTTTGTGAGGATTATATCTATATTTGAACTCCGTGATATTCATATGTCCTACCTGCCAAACCCAAATAATTCAGTTCAGATTTCACAAAATGATCAAGACTGCTCTACTGTACCAATTTCATTAAAGCTTTGACAACATACCATCTCACAGAACTGTTTAAAGCTCCCAGGCTCCTCTGGCAACAGTGTTGCCAGCACAGCCTCCCGTTGCCGACCAACATCAGCAAGTTCAGTTACTAGTCTCAGCCTGTCAAAGTTCATGTTTGCCCCACTGGTAATTGCTACAATGTTTCCTCCCTTGATGCCGTAATATTTGCAGTACGCTTCAGCTCCAGCAAGGGCAAGCGCACCTGCAGGTTCTAAAATGCTCCTTTTCTCCTCAAACATGTTCTGCAACATCAGTACCAAAAATTCTAACTCCAAAGACCTCAACAACACCCAAATGTCAAGTTGCAACTTAGCTATCACTTCTTCAATGAAGCAAATTTACTCTATGCCTAGTACTTATAACAGATCAATGTAACAAATTTGGAAAAGAAACTGATATAATGGAGTCTGAAGACTCTGAACCACAGAGGGCCAGAGGGGTAGAAACAGATATCTAAGGAACTGTAGCATTACAAGTATGTATTTCATGGGGAAGATACCAAAAGATTGAGCACAACAATTAAGATGTAGCTAAAACTACCTAATTAGAGTCCATGTAAAATTTTCTTTTGGTCCATCAGAGATCATGAGAGTAGTTATCTTTATGCCTTCTTGGGGCTCATGAGAGCATGAACCAAACAAATCTAAGACAAGCAACAGAAAAGAGAGTCTCTAAGGCAACCTAGGTCAGCTCTATAAAATAATAATAGCATAAGTTAATGTGAAAGATGGAATTCTTCCTATCAAAAAAAAAAATGTGAAAGATGGAACTCTTCTTGAAACAAATGAACAGGGAAAACATTAACCAACAACATCTGCTGCTAGCATTCATAAAGTAACCCAAAAACCAAATAAAAGAGGAAATTGCAAAACTGACAACTTGATTTATCAAGAAAATTGGTATTTATTCAATTTCTCTTATTCCATAGGAATCTAATGGTACCAACTGTCAAACAAGAACCTTAACTGTTGACTATTGATGTGTAAGCCTAATATTTTCAAACCAGTAACATTTTTTATTTTTTATTTTTTTTCCCAATTGGAGACTCAACCTGGAACTTCTCACTTCCCCAACCCACCCCTTGCCATTGAGTTGTCACCCCGAATCCCACGTTTGAGGCAAATTACGTAACAGAACACGTGTTTCAAGCAAATAAAAAAACAAGGGTTTTCACATCATACATCATGTGATATATATTTAGAATTAATAAATCAATAGAATTGCACCAACTTATAATACTAATTTTTGCTATCAACGCACCATAAGTAAAAGAGAAGCATCCACATGCAAGCCATGAAACTTCATTTTTTTCCTTCTAAGAAAAATAAAAGAAAAGGAGAAGAGAGAAGCAAACTCACCTTTATTGAGGCACATATAGCATCACGGCTTACAAGAACTATCCCATCTATCAGTTCCCTGCATAAGCGGAAAGTTTCTTCACCAACCACTTTCACAGCAACCCCATCCGCAAAACCTCCCACCTGGTCTAGCATGACTCTCTGATCGTGATGTAACGACAATGCCATTGCATTTGCATCACAGGGCTCCACCCCAATAATCTTTACCTGTACAAAAGATATTATGATTAGTGCTTGTAATGAAATAGTTGGTGTTCCAGCCTCACTCTCCTATATGACATAATAAGAAATAGGTTAACCAAACACTATCACAAAAGGGACAAAATACAAAGGAAATAACTTTATTCATAAACTCTGGAGCCTTCATACACCAAGCAGCACTCCTGATATTATTTCATAAAATTTATGGAAGAGTAACATTATGACCTACAGTAAGTGATGCAAGAGACTTGGGAAATGACTGAAAAAATAAGAACAGAACCAAGTGTGTCTAGGCAATTTTCTTACAAGCTCAAAGTTTTGAAAATATAGAAGTTGATTGTATGGTCAGTAGATGTTTGATAATGTTAGATGATGGCTAACAAAAGTAGGAGGACAAAAAGTATAGACAACAGTATTGAAAACTGTCTCATTTCCTCTTGGCACAATTAAAGTATTAGAACTATAAGAGGAACAAGCGAAGCAGCAAGATAATCAGAGAACACAAATGTTCTTAGTCATGGACATTGTCAAGCTGAAACCTTAGAAGAATTCTATTTTCCCAACAGGAAAGAACATAATCTGGATAATTTAAAAATATGTACACCAAATAGATTTTAAAGTTAACATAATTTTTACATGGAAAAGCACAGACCTCTGGAGAAACCCTCTTCACATAAGCAGCGATACCAGCTATTAACCCCCCACCACCCACAGGTACAAAAATTGCGTCCAATGGGCCTTGCATCTGACGCACAATCTCCATTCCGATCGTTCCCTGCCCCATGATGACATCTGGATGATCAAAAGGAGGTATAAATGTGCGACACTCCTCTTCACCCCGTTGTTTAGCATATGCCTGTGCTTCATCATACGAATCCCCCACAAGAACAACTGTCGCACCCAATCTCTCAACAGACTTCCACTGTACACATAAAAAGTCCAGAAGTTCAAAATCAAAATTGTGAAGATACAATCATAAGTAAAAACAAGCAACAAGAGCAACACCAAACAACACTCAACCTTGATTTCAGGTGTGGTAACAGGCATAGCAATCACAGCATTGCAACCAAGTCGCTTTGCAGCTAATGCAACCCCTTGTGCATGATTTCCTGCTGAAGAGCAGATAACCCCTCTTTCCAACTGTTCTTTTGGAATTTTTGCCATCATATTATAAGCACCACGGAGCTTGAAGGAAAATACCTACAAACCAAATCCATCATAATGATCAAGACTAAGTTGACCTAAGACACCAATTTCCAATTCAAACTCTTCTAAACCAACCAAAAAAGAAACGTGTGTCCTATATTGAATTCAAAACCAACAAGTAGCCATATTTTAAACACTGAATCAGAATTTAATGAGGCAGAAGAAAAAAAAAAGGGTGAATGAAATTCAAAACAGTGCTCCAAAATGAAACTTGCATGTGTTTTTTTTGGGTAAACCATCCACAAATACAACTCACATTCAGAAAAATGAATAGCCATATAGGAAAATTAATATGCATGAGTTCAGAAAAATGAATAATTACCTAAGAAAATTTGTATAAATTGAATTAGAACAGTGGCCAAGAGATTCTAACACTACTATTCCCTATGTAAACATAAAAAAAACTGTCGCATTTTTGCATAAACCACAAAATCCTTAAATTTCAACCATTAATAAACTTAACAAGAAACCTAATTAAGTTACCACATTTAAGAAAAGGAATCATAAGTAATTGAAAACCTTCAAACTTGCCATACAAATTAGAACTCACGCGTTCAGCGAATTTAAATGAAACAAATAAACCCAGAAATTTACATACCCAACTTAGCTGAAAATAAAAATAAAAACTCCACCCATTTCCACAATAAAACCAACAAGAAGTTCTGTTTGCAAAAAAAAAAAAATGGAACTTTTAAATTTGCAGAAAATCAGACAAGTAGTCACAACTCAAATTCAAACAAACAAAGAACAAAAATCTTATAATTTTGGATAGATTAATGAAAATAAATTAAGAAAAACATTACGGGTTGTAAATCCTCTCTCTTGAGCCAGATTTGAGCGCCAAGCCTTTCGGAGAGCTTTGGCGCTAACTGCAACGGTGACTCGATGGCAACATCATACACCTTGGAAGACAGTATGTTGGTTAAGTACTCCATTGCCCCCACAACACCGTCTATGCCATCATGAATCGTTCTATCAGGTACAGCGCCGATGCAACCGGGCTGGTATTGCAGAGAATCGGACGAGACCCTCTTGAGAGGAGGGACTGGGGAGGGGTGCAATGAGGTTTGACTGGAAGTAACCGTCGTGGAAGAGGTACCGGAGATCTCAGCCGCGGGTTTGGAGATTGTGGCTTTGATGAATGGCTTGGCGGCGGACCCAATGAGCACATGTTTGATGGGTCGGATGGGGTTGGGAAGTGTGGGTCGGAGGAGAGAGAAATGGGTGGTGGAGAAGCATAGCGATTCCATTGATTAGAGAGAGGGAAAGGTGGTCGCCTACTGCAATGGCGTCGCAGCGAAGGAGAGGGAGGCGCAGCCTCGCGGGTACGTGTTAGGGAGAGGGTTTTGCGTCTTGAAATTTGTAGATGATACCATCACCCAGCAGTAGTTGGGTGACCCAATCAAAATGTGCCGCGATCTGTGTATAGCATGGAAAAGACGAGTGTGTGACGGGCAGGAATGGAATTGAGTGTGAGATTAGAATATCCGATGGTCTGGTGAATCGCATACCGAAAAAGAGAAGCCGCCACAGGGTCTAGGTTGGAACACCGGTTGAAGGGATTTTGGTTAAATACTTTTAATTAAAGATGCTTTTTATCAAATCCCTAAATATTTGAATATAAACAAATAAATGAAATTAATAATTCATTATATAAAAATATGTTTTTGAAATAATAATTTATCAATTAATTATCAAAAAGCAATTTAATTTTCTAAATTTTTTAAAATTATTTTCAAAAAACATTTTTTACCTTTCTAAATTCATTTTTAAACAGATTTTAAATCACAAAAGATTTTGGGACACCCAACTCAATATAATATTTAGTTTGAATTATAATTTAATAATTTACATATATAAATATCTTTTTGAGTAATCTAATTAAAAGAGGAAAAAGTTTTTAATAGTAGGGAGTCATTTCTAATATATAAATATTTTTTTAAGTTATGAGAGTCTTATATATGATTAGGTAATTATTATAAATGGTATCATCAATCATATTTCTATCAGCCCGAGCATATATATATATATATATATATAATAAGTGAGGATATATAACAATATTTTAATTCATAACATTCCCTTGAACACCTAATAATTACAATGTTGTACCAAAGGCAATGAGATGAGTCAAAGGTCGCACAGTTGGACTATATCGCCACACAAGGTTATATAATAAATCCAAAACTATTTTGTACTAAATGTTGTTGTCATGCATATGCTAAACCGAGTCTATGAGAACAGCACTTAGTACATTTTTCTACTTCAACTGAAGGCGAGATATCATCCACAGTATCAAATTACAGTGACTAAGACGCCAAAAATGGCGGTGCCCCTTCATCTAACGTGGAATACATTTTTCAGATGAAGTTCATTATCCATCCGTAAAAGCATGCTTGCTTGCTCCCATCACCAATTTTTTTTAAGAAGTTGAAAAAGAAGGAAATGCAAAATTGGACTAAGTTACCGAATGCTTGGACTAGCATTCATTATCCATTTATGGAAAACATGTTTGTCCTATTCTATGCCATGCCCCTGGTTTTCCACTTTATGTTTGGAATATTATTTAGGGAGAATTACCCTTAAGGGTAGGCTGGGGAAAAATATGACTGATGAGGATGGGTAAATTTGATAATTATTGTGAAGGATAGGGTAAAATTATGATAATTCCTCCAAATGTCTTATTTTGTTTAAATGTCAAGACTATCCTTAATAAGTGAAAAGCAATAACAAAGTGAAAAGTAATAGCAAAGTGAAAAGAGTTTTCTTTAACCTACCTCCAGCTTGTCGGTGGTGTTGTAGAAGAAAAAAGGGAAAGAGGAAAAATGTCCAGCAATTCAGGTCATGATTTGTAATCGTTTACACAAAACTTGTGTTTTTTGTGTGAATCTAGCAAGAAATCCATTAAAGGTGAGTTTTTTTTCTAAATGTCAAAAAAAAAAAATCAGTTTATGGAAAAAATAAATAAATAATTTAAAAATCGGATTGAAGGAACGAAAAGTAAATAATTTTAACAATGTAGATGTAAGATATTAGATCTGAAATATTGAAGGGGGTTTTGAGAAAGAAATTACATTTTTTGTATAAAATGTTATTTAAATTTATTATTTTGAATTTTTTTATATTATTTTGGTCATATTGAAAATGTGTTTTTATTTTTAATTTATTTTTCAGGTTGTTTGATATGATTATTATTGATTTCCATTGAAAAGGTTTGCACTTTAGTTTTGTTGTTGATACCTGTTTGACATGGCAGAAGAAAAAATTTTCTCAGTTGTTTCTTGGTTGTTTGGAACCACTTTATTTGGGTATTTATGAACATATTTGAATTTTCGTTGAAAACTCAAAATTGTAATCAATTGAGACATATTTTATATAATAAAGAACAATATTTGTTGTATATTAGACATATATATGCCAAAAAAACCCACAACTGCTCAGTTTCATAAGAAATTTGAAATTTTAAAAATTTTATCTTATCGTAATGTATCGTAATGTTATTGTATTTATATTGTAATTGTAGTGTATTTTTATTGTACATTTATATTTTTATATAAAAAAAACCCACAATTGCCCAGTTTCATACAAAATTTGAAAATTTTACGTTATCATAATGTATTGTAATGTTATTGTATTTATATTGTAATTGTAGTGTATTTTTATTGTACATTTATATTTTTATATAAAAAAATTAATTTTATAGATTTTTTTTATACATTAGGATTACCATCAACAACTTCATGTATTGAAATTACAATAATGTATTTTTGTTGTCTTTTTATAATTTTGGCTTGCAATGATGCTTTATGATAGGAATACAACATGATAACCTAGAAACCTTAGTTTAGTAAAAAAACTAATTCCATATTTTGTCATTTTGGTATATTGTAATGTATCATAATGTTAATATTTTTTTATTATAACTATATTGCATTTGTATTGTACTTATACTTTATAATTGTCAGGAAAGAAGATGTACTTCTTAATTGATAAATGAATTTGAGAAATTCAGGGTAAATTGGTCTAATAAAAATATGAGGTCTTTATAAGAATTATCAAATCTACCCACCCTTTTTAGTAATTTTTTTTCTCAGCCTACCCTTAAGGGTAGGCTGGGGAAAAATATGTGTTTATTTTTTTATTTAATTTTAAATAGAATTTTAATATTTAATAGCATTAAATGTTATGTTATTTATTTTGTAGTATTTTATTTTTATTAAATATTAAAAAATAAATAAAAATTAATATGTTATTTTTTCTATTTATAAAAAATTACATATTTTAATTTTTTCTATTCAATAAAAAATTTATAAAAAATCATGAAAAAGTAGAAAAACAAATAAGTTAAATTCTAAAAACAAATTGCTTTAAGCAAAAAAAAAAAAAAAAAAGAACAAACACCCTATTAATGATTTGGTTAATAATTATTTTTTAGAATAATTTTTTCATACATGTTCTCGTAAAACAATTTTTTGCTTTAAAAATAGGTAATATGATTTTTCATAGAATTAGTATGAACAAATACAAGAAATATTCAGGTAAAATATAAAGAAAACATGAACACAAAAATTTGCAAATATGCCTCACAATCCCTAGAAAATGGGTAGTAAATATGAACGCCTACAAAAGTTGCATTGGTTATAACGTAGAGAGTATTAAAAAAAGGAAAAATAAAAAGAAATTTGATTTTTATTTTTATTTTTATTTTTATTTTTTATGATTTAAAGATGTCATGTTCTGTCAAAATTATCAATCACGCCAAATTAAAATTAAATGAACATCAAAACTAAATATATGCATATTCTGAACCTTCTTAATATATTTATTTATTTTTATTGTTTTTTAATATGAAAATTTTTTATTTTCATTCAAAAGAGTGCATAATTTTAGAAAATATTTATAATTTTTTAAATACTAAAAAAGGATAAAAATTTGCATGTTAAAAAAAATTTTAAAAATTATTTTAAAAACCTACTTTTTGCAATTTGACATTTCACAATTTTTTGGTCTTATTTGGAAAAAAAAACCTTTATTATTATTATTATTATTTTGTAAAAATAGTTATTTCTTTTCAAATCTATATGTAAATATTTGAAATAATAAAATGTATTTATGTAAAAAAAAAAAATGAGTTAATTTAAAAAAAAAATGTGAAGACAATTTAACCTTTTAACCAAATATTTATAAAAATAAATAAAAAATTAAGAAGGTTCACAATATGCAGAAAAGGAAACACGCAGGCACAATCCAAACCCAAAGAAACAAACACCCATGAAAAATGGTAAAAGTAGAGTAGGTTGATGAGAGAAACAATTACAGGTGGGAAATCCTCTCTCTTGAGCCAGAGCTGAACCCCCAGCCTGCGGGAGAGGTTTTGCGCTAACTGCAATGGCGATTCAGTGCTAATATCATACACCTTGGAAGATAGAATGTTGGTCAAGTATCGCATTGCTTTCACGACACCCTCTCTGCTCTCATCAACCCTACCAGCAGGTACGGCGCCCAGGTAACCCTCCTCGTATTGCAGAGAATCTGGCGACACCTTTCTCAGAGGAGGCGATGAGGTTTCGCTGTAGGTAATGGTCAGGGGAACGGGGTTGCAGATCGTGGCTCTGATGAATGGCTTACGGGTGGTAGCAATGGGTACGTGTTTGATGGGTCGGACTGGGGGGAATGCGGTGGCGCTGAGGCATAGTGATCCCATTGATGAGAGAAGAAGGAAACCAAATTTGAGAAGAAGAAACGTTGGGGTGAATGGAAGAACACCCAAGTGGGATCACACTTGACTTGAGTCCGATCATGGCTCACCCTTTTAAATACCAAAAGACGCATAATATAATTATGACCTATTTGATTAAAAGTTGTGAAATAATCCTAATTTATAAGTTTCACCTTTGACATTTACAAGCCTAAAAAATATTCATATTTTACAAAAATACCTTCATTTTGTTCTTATGCAAATATTTTTTTTTTTAATTGACATGTAAATAATATGTTTTTTCAATAAAAATAATTTTTTAAAATAAATTTATTAAATATTACAAAATATTTTTATCCAAAATGAATTATTTTACCACTTCAAACATAAAAGGGATTAAATTAACAAATTGGGAATTCTTTATCCCTTTTACTCAATTAATTCAATAATTATAAATAGATATTTCTTCCTCTAATAATGGAACGTGGGTGGCTGTAGACTGAAATGGTTGTTTCTGGTCATGCCTTTGACCATGTGACCAAGGGCATGAGGTCTTTATATCACTTAACCCTAGCTATAAAAATATTGACACATTTGCGACACATTTTGTCAAATCAGAAGATGTGTCTTTAAAAGATACTTTTAATAATTTTCATATCAATGATATATATTATAAAAAAATGAATTTAAATTGATGACGTCTCTTAAAAAATATCTTGCATAATTAAAAAAACTTAAATTTATATTAAATATGTCTCACATTTTTTTTTACAATTTTATTATCAGTTAAACACGTTAAAAAATTAAATTTATATTAAAAGTGTTTTTTGAAGAGATACATTTTAGAATTTCATAAAATCAAATTTATATTAAAGATATCACTCTAAAAGACACCCTCCACAATTTTTATATCTATCACACAATAAAAATAAATAAATTTATACTAAATATATCTCCTAAAAATACATATTTAATATAAATTTGATTTTGTTAAATTATAAAATAGAGTCTCTTGGAAAGATACTTTTAATATAAATTCAATTTTTTAAAATTATGGAGAGAAGATATAATTTTAGTTTAAATTCATTTTTTTTAACACATATACCGTTGATGTGAAAATGGTGAAAAGTGTCTTTTGAAGAGACATTTTTTTATTATGGCAAAAGTATCATATATTAATGTATTGCATTTTAAAAAATTAATTTTAAATCTACCATAATTTTATCAAAAATCCGTTAAAAACCCATCATTCATCATTAATTGGACTATTTTTCCTTTTTTATTTTAACCATTATTTTTATATAAAATTTTGAGATTTATTTTTTTTTTGTTCGTTGACCTGATTTTTAAGAAATAAAATATAAAAAAATATTTAAAATTTTACATATTTTTAAAATTGTTATAGTGTGTATAAAAGAAAAATAATACTAGTTCTTAATTATGTTTTCTCTTTTTAACTTTTATTTTTATTTTTATTTTTTGTATTTTTCATACTCCAAGCAAAATGTAAAATATTATTTGAACTTCCTATATTAATAAATATAAATATATCAATTATGTATTTTTTAAAAGAATTTTCAATTATTTTATCCAATAACTTGATTTCAAATGTTAAGTAATAGGTTATAATCTACAAATTCAACCAAAAAAATCATTAATAATATTGTTATTATTTTATTAAAAAATATTCCCCATTTATTAAAAACAAAAATTTATTTATATCCTTATCATATTCTATCACCAAATAAAATGATAGAAATGATGTCACCAATATTTTCCTGGTCAAATAATCTCTCACTTTAATGTCCGACTTTTTCCGATGATCCAAAGTCCAAAATGGCGGACGCCTATGGGAAGGGTTGTCTACCAAGTCATTTATGATTTGATGAGTTGGAATAAATAAATAAGTAAATAATTATTATAGATCCATAAAAGCATGCCTCTTTCTCCGTGACCCATTATTGATGATTTTAGTATACAAGAATCATAACTTGCTGATATGAAATAAAAAAAAAATTAAATTTTATTTCCTACGTCATGCATAGGGCCATTGAAGTTGAAGTTTCTCACTTGATATTATTAGAAAAATGTAGTTGATGATGGGTAATTCTTTATTTCCTAATTTGCAACCACACTATTTATTGCCTCTACCCACTCACCACACGATAAAATACACTAATGATAGTCTAATTTTATAATAAAATTTAATTCGATAATATCTTATACCGAAAAACTTTTAATTATGTATAAATATGGGTTTCTTTTAATTTTAAAATCGTGAAAGTCCTTTAAATAAAAAACAAATAATATATATATGATTGAAAGTGAGACATTATAAATGATATCATAATTTATTCTTAATCCTAATAAACCCTCGTATTGAGATACGACAAGAACGTTATATATGTATGATGATATCTTACGTCACTTATAATTATTAATAATTTTCATGAATTTTGGAGCAAAAAAGAAACAAAATAAAAGGAAGAGGAACAATAGAGATTCAATATAACAGCCTACTTGCTCTCTCTTGATAATAGGACGAGTCTACAACCTTCTTTTAAGAGATTTGAACTCTTTGATATTTTTAGTCTATTTCATTAACTCGTCTACAAATTTTGCTATGATGCTTTATAAGAGCATACGTCTTTTGGTAAGTAATAAAAAATAAAAATGAACAAAAAACAACTAAAAACTATTTACAAAGAGAAATGAGAGATGAAACAATTTTTATACTCTTTCTTTGCTTTGCATCGCTTGAAAAAGACTTCTATCATCAGAAGGGATGTTTGATAAAATTTCACAATCTCATCTTATGTCATTCTTCATAGAAATTCTAAATAAGTCAAAAGGACATGCATGGAGGCATATATGAGACAAACAGAGGGAGGGAGGGAAAGAGAAATTGATGGAATTGTACAAAAGGAAAGATTGGTAAGTAATAGCTCAATGTTTTTTGTGTATATTTCATGCAACAAAGACACAACAAAAGAATCACGGCTTCTTAGGACATGTCTTATCATGTGAGTGTTTTCACTTTTCGCACATTGTTCGTTTCTCATGTTTATAACGCCCGCCTAACTGTCAGTCTGTCAGCCCAAAAAATAGCAAAGGAGTTTGATAACATGTTCGTAGCGTGTAGATTAAGCACTCAAGGATTCTAAAAAATTATAGGTCAGGAAAAAGAAAAAGAGGGGAAGAATAAAAAAATTTAAATAAATTACAAGTGATAAAATTCATCAATTTAGAACTCCTTTGGAGCCATTCTTGGACGATAATAATTCCTGAATTCCCACGCCATTGAGGAGGAGCTTCGTCCACTCCCAATTTACGACCATCCACGTATCATTCACCAAAAACCTGTCACACGACTATCTAATTACTATAAAATAAAAAGATAACATGTAAATTTTCCAAAAAGTTCCAGAAATTTATTTTTAATAAATCGAGAAAAGTTTCAAAATTTTATTTTTCAAAAAAAAATTTAATTAAAAAATTCCAAAGATTTGTTTTTAATAAACCCGGGAAATTGTATTTGTTTCTTAACATATTTATTATCACCGGATTGATGTCATTCATAAACCATACATGACAATAATGTAAAAATCGAAAATATATTAATAAGAATTATATTAAATAAATTTTAAATAGTATATAAAATAATTTATTGATTTTAAATCTAATTTTTTTATTTTCATTTTTATTTTTTATTTTATCATTTTTCTTTGTATTTTTCGAAAACCAAACATACATAATCTATGGGATCTATCATTTTCTGTCCACAATTTTTTATTTTTTTTTTCTCGTCGGAGAGGATAATCCTAGCCCGGATTCTCCTTCCCTTATAGGTGGAGGAAACCGAATTGGAGCACGTGAAGGATTTGGGACAGGTTCTCCTTCCTTACAGGAGGCCGAAATAAGTGACTCTAACTTCCCTCAAAAGGTGACGAGTTAAAAGGTTATTTTTTTTAGGCCTTCAAAAGGTGATGAGTTAAATTTCCAAATTAGTGATTATTTTACCCCTTTAAATCAAATAATAAAATAATCAAGGCTCATATAACCATGCCAAATTAATTGTATTCGATATTTGATGAACTTATCAATTTGAAGTATGTTATTACACAATAAATAAATAATTACAAATGTTAGGATCTTTCATACTAATATAAATCAAGATAAAAAAAAAGAAGAAGAAAGAATTAATGCTCTACAAAATCATGCTTTGCATTAAAAACCAAATTCATTAACCTCATTAAAACTATATATATATATATATATATATATATATATATAAGTGTTTACATTTGGACAAGGTAAAGATATTGAAATGCTTCTTTATTTTATATAAAAAACAGAAAGATGTCTATCTTCAAATGTAAAAAAAATAGATGGAGTTTATTTTGACTCTCGGTTCCACGACATTATAATATATGCCACTTCGTTGATTAAGAAAAATGGATTTTTCTCCTATATTTTGTGTCTTTGCCCAACCTAAAAACTTCAAAATCCATAACCTCATTGTAAGATAAAAATGAGTTTGAAGATTAATAAGAACTCATCATAAGATTTTATCAAATAAGATGAACAACTTATTGTTCATGATGGATTTGGTCATGGTAGTGTTTTTTTTTATCAATTTCCTAAATAAAATTGTAGAATCTTCTAAATCAACATCTACCAATTTAGAGCCACTTAGTAATATGACATACATTTCGTTTTCAAAGACAATTGAAGTTTGAGCATGCTACAAGACCTTCATCCTCACTCCCATCATTCATGGGTTGGAATCCTTCACCTCTACATGCACAATCTTCACTTTTATCATTGTCATGTTGGAATTCTTCATTATTAATATCAAATTCTTCATTCCCATTGTCCACTTTCATATAATTTTCTTTATCCTCAAATTGGAATTCTTCTTCATCATCAAATTGTATTTGTTTCTTAAAATATTCATTATCACCGGATTGACATGACATCAAGAAATTATCATTTATAAACCATATACGACCATTAAAATCACTTGGATTCCGCCATAAAATGCAATTTAAATAATCAAAATCCACGGAAGGAAGTTGAGTAGTCTCCATTGAAATAAGGTTTAAAAGAAAATAATCACAGGAGTACCTATCTTCCATCACCAGGCACCCATCAGAAGAACAATGTATATATTTATTGCACATAGCTTCTAATATAGTATCGATCCTCTAATATGCTAAAAAGAGTTTGCCTTTGTAAATCCCTTCCATGACAAAATACAAGCCAAGGATGTGATTGATGGATAGGAGGTGGAAGTTGATATTTTTTGTTGCAGTTCCCTTCAATGACCATATTTTTTTTAAATTTGAATCCTACAGATAATACTATAATTAATATTACTTATATCATAAATGAAATATAGCATCGTGGACAAAGATGTAAAAGACTAAAATACATTATTAAGAATTATATTCCAACCTATAAAAGAATTACCAATCTAATACAATAAGCTTTTCATCTACCTATCCTCCAAAAAAAAATTGGAAATCACAAAATTTTAAAAAAGAAAGAAATTATAAATATGGAAACCCAAACAAACGAATCACAAGCAAAATGTACCTAAAAATACCAAATATTCTTGTATATGAGCAAACCCAAACCAAAACTCAATATACCTCTAATAAAATTAATATTAAATTAACCTATCTATATCATTTTTTTTTTCAAATTGTTAAATATATATATATATTGGAATATTTATATTCCCTGAAAAGGGCAACGAAATCATACAGGCTGCTCTCATGTATGGTACTTATGACAAAAAATCCGTTATTGGGTATGTTATTTAAATAATCTTGTTCTTAAAATTAGTATTTTATACAATATTTATAAAAATACAATACTTCTAAAATTAATCATTTTAACAATTAGTGGTCAATCTAATACAATTTCTTATTCATTTATATTAATTTATGGAGAAAAATCATATAAAAATATAAATAAAATCAATTGCATGAATGAACATAGGATATAATATGGAAAAATTACCTAGCAATCTATTAGGCGTAAAAAAAAAAAAGGCTAAATAATCTACCAAATATAAGAAAAAGATGCATAGTTTTACCTGATTGGATGACCCTACTCCTTAAAGTCTTATACTATTAACTATTAAGATCTATAATTTTTTTCCATGTCCTTGGTGCGACACTCAATTGTAGCCTTATGCTCTTTAATAGATCCGTCAAAACCCTTACAATGTTTCAAAGGTGTGGAAAAGAAAGATCTTGAAAGTTGAATAATAAGAGGATGTTCTATGGTGCATATAATCCACAACATACAATATCTTTATATATATTTATAAAACTCTTTTTAGAATTATGAAGAGTTTTCTAATTCTAAAATATTTTAAAAATCCTTTTTAAAATCAACAGATAATCATAATTTTAAAGCTTACTAAAAAATATTTTAAAATTTCCTTTTAGAATCAAATATCAATTTAGAGATAATCACAATTTTAATCGTAATTGTAAAACTTAAAAAAAAATATTCCAAAGACTCGAGAAAGTAAGTTACATTGAATAAGTAATAAAGAAATAAAATTATCAACTAAATGAAATATACTACCAGACATAATATGAATATCACCGCTTTTTTTTCCTTTTTTTAAAGGAATATTACTAATTTCCCCATGACTCTGTGATATGATGGACTCAGCCTTCTCAGCTAATGGGCTTCTGGGCTATGAGGCCCATGCATTTATGCAAACATTTTGACTCACAAAATGAAAAAGAAAAGAGAGGAAAAATAGAAAAAAATAAAAAATGAGGAAAAATAAAAAAAAATTAATTCTGAACACAAAAATTTGCGGTAATGCTGAAGAATAGTGATTCCATTGATGAGGGAAGTAAATCAAATGTGAAAAGAAAGAAACGTTGGGCCTTGGGTTGAATGAAAGAACACCCAAGTTTGGGATTACACTTGTCCGTCTAAGGTTTATGAGCTCAGTCTTTTTAATACCAAAAGATATATTAATGAAATAATTATTGGTGGATATTTCTTTTTCTAATAATTGAGGGTGTTTATTTTTCAAATAATTGCATACACAAATTTATACCTTGAATAGTATTAGCAATTATTACTTTTAAATTATTGTTATTTATTTTTAATAAAATAAAATCAATTAAGAAAGATGTTAATATCCATGTTTTTATAATATTTATAAAATATATTATTTATGACTTTATTATAATATTACTATTTATATTTTATTAAAAAATATTACAAATAATTTTTATTTTTAATAAGCTTTGAATTACAATTTTGTTTATAAAATAAAAATATAAAAATTATTTTTAAAAAGGTTTTTAGTATTTAATTTTCTAAAAGTGTTTTTTAAAATAATTTGCATGGAATAAAAATATCTTCTACTAGGGCGATCTAATTTACTGTTTGGGCCTTTGACTCCTTAAATTCATGGACTCCTCGATCCACCCTTCACAATGCGAAAATGGGCTGACAGTTTGGGCTTCTATCCCCCATCCAATGGGCCTTTTGGGCATTCTGCCCATACAGCAGACTGAAATGCTTCACCATAGTGGAAGAACATGTACGATCCGATTTTCAACTCAATCGAATTTATTGATAAGATTTTTAAGATGGTTTGAACTTTTGGTTAATCTGGACGGTCAATTTAAAACATCAATCACATATATTCCGTTACCGCATCAAGTGAAGAAGAACCAGATTCCGAACAGCACGACGACAGTGAAACGAAGGTGGCAAACAGGAAGCTATTGAGTATGGAGTGGTCAAAAGCAACAC
The DNA here is from genome assembly GCF_030704535.1 of Vitis vinifera. Classification (NCBI taxonomy): domain Eukaryota; kingdom Viridiplantae; phylum Streptophyta; class Magnoliopsida; order Vitales; family Vitaceae; genus Vitis; species Vitis vinifera. The sequence goes on from NC_081812.1 coordinate 19,471,984, forward strand.
GCCACAATGCCTCTGAACAGAGGAAAGTTGGGGAAGATAGGAGAGCAAAGAATCTCAATGCTAATATATAATCAAAACAACATAATCCGATCACAATAGGAAACCATCCAAACAATCTGGACTTTCAATTTTTACCAAAATCAATTCAAATTATCAAATCTTTGTTTTATTTTGGTTCGCATAGCACAAGAACTCAGGAAGAGGGGATGAAACCAAAGATCCTCAAAGCTGGTCTTCCTCTAGCTCTATCTGTGGCTGCTTTCATCATTGCCAAGATCATGGAGAGAAGAAATTTAGTTCCTAAAGCTTCATCATTTGAAAACCAAGTGGATTCACCCCCAGCTAATTCAATGGTGGAGAGTGTTGATGGCCTCAACTCAGCGTGCGTGCTTTTGGAGGAAGGTGAAGGACAGATAATCACAAACAGGTCTTTGGTAGAAAGTTCGGAAATTCAGGATCCGCCTGATCATGAAGAAGAGATTTTAGCCCTAAGACGCCAAATTGAACATCTTCAAGAGAGAGAATGGGAGCTCGCCATGCGGTTTCTCTGCTATTGTGAGATTAAAGAGCAAGAGTCTCGGCTTTTGGAGCTCAGGAGCCGGTTGCTGTTAGAGATAGCGCGTGTTGAGTTCTTGAATTGGGAGGTTTCGTTAATGGAGGCTGAGAACAAGAGGCACGAGGATTTGGTAGTGGAATATCTCAGAGTTGTAGAGCAGCTTGAGTTTTGGAAATTGGAAAATAGGTTGCTTCATAGGGAGGTAAAGAAGCTTGCCAAGAAAACCAGGCAGCAGTCTCGTGTTATAAGAGACTGCAATTTGAAGATAGAAGGTATAGAGAAGGAGATTTCAAGAAATCAGGAGGAGCTAGAGAGGAGGACCACTGCCATCAGTAAATTGGATAATGAAGTTAGGGAGCTGCAGGCTACTTTGAACCAAGTACAGGAGGAGAAGCATCAACTTTCAGACAAGCTCAAACTGGCAGAAAAATCAGCTCCATCCACATCTAAGGTTCAACTCTTTTATTCTTTAAGCATACAAGGATATATATATATATATATATATATATATATATATATATATATATATATATATGTATGCAATGATTGTCCACTGGGTTTAAAAAAAAGAAAGAATACAAAATATTGTCTTTCACTTGATACCCTTCATTTGTGAATGTCCCGCTTTAAATTGATTAATTATGGTATGTGATGGCTTTGAGATTCCCATTTTGTAGAGTGAAGCAGAGGGAATAGCAAAGGAGGATTACAATCAACTTGTGAATGAGCTAGAACGGCTACACAAGGATCGAGCAGCCGAAGTTAAGGAATTGGTGTACTTAAGATGGAGTAACGCGTGCCTAAGGCATGAACTCATGAGGAATCAGAAACAACCGGAACAGAACCAGGAAAGCTGCCAATCGGAGTTAGATTTTGAACCAAAAGGAGAAACCGGGGAGCATGCCTCAGAGCATGAATTGGAGGGCACGGTTTTGGAGCCGCCCAGTGAACCTTGCCTAGGCGTGAGCAGTGGCAGTCATATTTCTTCAAAAAGGCCAAAAATACTTCAAAAGCTTAGAAGATGGGTGGATGGGAGTGAGAAAATAAAACCAACATCAGAGGAAGGAGAAGAGCACGAAATCAAGTGCTTTGGGAAGCATTGTGTTTTACACAAGGCAGAGGAGCACCATGTTCATAAAAATAATGCTCTGTCCGTTATCATGAATTCACAAATTCCTGACCATTCATACTCAATGTAAAAGTAAAACCCATTCCCACAACCACAGGGCATGTGTTAATAAAAGCACTGAAAGTGCTTTCACTAATAGATTGTGCTTCCTCTTGATTTTCTCTAATGCCATTTATGACTTGCTAATTAATAAGTGAGGATGATGTGACAGCCAAGAGCATCTATGGTCTAACTGCATGTACAATCAATTATGGGAATGGATGAATGCTGCAATGGGACAGTTTTTATGGGAACTCAGTTAACTTGATTTTTTTGAGAAAAAGACCCAATTAATTACCCATGTTGGATGGGTATGGGTCAAGTTGGGACCATCACAAATCATCAGGGTGTTTATGTGTCACCATGATTTATGATTTTGGAAACCTCAAAATGTGGATGACATTGAGGATGTTATCCTCTTCTTTTTTTTCTCTCACAAAACCAAACCAACAGCACAGCAGACTCACTCCAGCTTCCCCAAATGGAACTCTCACTTCTCTCTGGTCACCAACTCAACCCCACTCTTCTCCACAAGAATTTCAGCCCCCTTCCCATTACAAGTTCTCTCTCTTTCTCTCCACATTTCTCTCTTATATACTGTGGCTTTTGGGTTTTACTCATTTAGATTAAGAAATTGTTCGAAATCCACAGGGAAGAGGTCCTTCAAGAGGAATTCATCTGTGTTGTTTTGTCAATGCTCGTTCTCGTCCTCAGATGATTCTGCAAAACCAGCAACCCTATCTTTACAGCGTGAGGGAAGGAGGGCATTGATGGGTTGTGTTCTTGTAGCAGGTTATTCATAACTTTAATTTGTTCTCTCTCTCTAGATTTCTCTCTGTGTTTTTTTCTTTCCTGAATTTCAATTTAATATAAGTAACAGAAAATAACCTTAGCCTTGGATAGTGTAATTTGATCCATTGGTTCCTGCAAAACTATGCACTCCATTAATTTGATATTTGGTTGCTGAGAAACCTGAGGAAAACAAAAGAAATTAACTTTTGATGTGTGGAATTTTTAATTTCTGTTTAGCTCGTCTCTGGGAAGATTTTGTTCTCACTGGTGTCGGGTAATGGAAACTGGAAGATTCAAAATCATTTCCTTTTCCCGTGATCTCTGGGAGTCTCATAGTGGGTCATTGTAAGATGAAACCATGACTCTGTATCTAATAGTGGAGGCAGTTACTTAGTTAATTGTGTGTTTCATATACGACACTTTTTCTTTTAATTTGATCTACATACTGTTTGAACTCATGGCTCATTAACTTTTATTATGGTTCAGCTGCTGGAATTTATGTCTGTGATGTGGCTGGCGCTGTTAGCACGAGTAGAAGAGCTGTAGGTTTTTCTTGTTTCAAGGTCTTTAGTGCCACTGCTGGATTAAAAATATGTTTCTTACGTTTGTGAAATTGTGTTTCTTTTGTTTGTTGCAGCTTAGAGGAGCAAAAATACCTGAGAGTGACTACACAACTCTTCCCAATGGTCTGAAGTCAGTAAATTACCACTACATATTATACTCTCTCATCCCTCATTTCTCTCTCTTCCTCACACATATACAGAAGCTTAATGGATCAGTTATCAGATGACACTGGAGAGTACTTTTGTTACGTGTTTGCCTTGTTGAAATTCTACTTGTGTTGATAGGGCATATGTGAAATTCGAAAGTCAATTAGCAAGTGTTGATATTCTCTAGAATAATTGTTTAATTTTTATGTGCATGCCTTTTCTCCTTTGTTCCTTTTAGTAACAATTTTTCACTCAGATTCTGATGGTAATGTGCTTTAGGTACTATGATTTGAAGGTTGGGGGTGGACTTAAGGCTGTGAAGGGATCTCGGGTTGCAGTACGGTTGTGACTCAGTTAAATTTCAATTTTTAACTATACGATGTGAACTACATTCAAGATGATACGAACACTTACATGTATCAGATATAAAAAAAAATGTGTTAGTTGCAATGCATTTGGGCATGACACCCTTAAATGTTTGATATGATCTCATCCAAAATGCTTTAGACTTACATCTTCCTGGTTAGAACATATGTTGTTCTACTTTTATACTTATAATAATTTGTAAATGTCTGTTTTGAAAATCACTAACTTCTAATTTATTTCCTAAACTTTCTTTTGGGGCTTATTTTAAATTTGAAATAGCTGATGGTCACGCCTAACAAGAACCTCAAGAAAATCAGTTATTTTGATTCAACATGTCATTATGAATGGTTAAGCATGGGCAGTTGCAGTTGTGTCTAGAAATCAATAAAAGTGTTCTTTTGCACTACACTAGTTTATATTTTATGCATTTGCTTTATGTTTCATAGAATTTCAGATTTTATTTGAAATTGTATTGATGCTTGGTTGTCTTAAAAAATTACAGAAATATTCTGCTCTTGTTGTCATCCATTACCAAGAAAAATCCATATATAATGGATTTAGTTGTGTTAAACTCATCTTGTAGGTCCACTATGTTGCTAAGTGGAAGGGCATCACCTTTATGACAAGTAGACAAGGACTTGGTGTTGGAGGTGGAACGGTAAGATTTGAGTAGCAAAATTTTTCACAATGCTCAGTGTACTTAATTGTAGTAAGAGAGTTAATTCTCCTAATATATACAGAAGAAACAGCTATAAATGGACATCTATAGACATCACAATAGAGTGAACCAACTAACTCCAAGATTCATTTAGAACAACTCATTGCTTAAAAAAAAACTATCCTAGCAGCGCCTGAGACTGGTGAACAAAGCCCCAAAAATAGTTGTCATCCTCACAGTAGTTTCTTAGGTCCACTGGTTCTTCCTTTTAAAACCATAAGTTTTACTCCTTCTGTACCAACAATAGGCTATAAGTTAGATAGTCCAATGTTCCTTACCATTTCCCATTAGGTTTGAGCATTGTGGTAGGCCAAGTCTGAACATCATCGCACACCAAGATGTCCTTGCACCCCAGGCAATCTTTTGGCTCCTAACGTGTTTATTCTTTTTATTGCTGCAGCCTTATGGATTTGATGTAGGTCAATCTGAGAGGGGATCCGTTCTCAAAGGATTAGACCTAGGTGTTGAAGGCATGAAAGTAGGAGGCCAGGTAATGAATTTCCCCAGTGGTATCTTGAAAATTATGATCTCTACCATGACTTATAGTTCACATTTTTCAGAAATGATCCACATTATTCCTTTTTTCTTCAATATCAATGTATTACCACTCCAGAACAGATCAATAACAAAGAGAACTCTTATAGTTTCACAGATATAATTGTTCTTTTACCATATGTAATTGTGTAAATGAGATATGTATCTGATGCCTGCACTCTCCACAGAATGGTTTATTTATGTTGTCTTGAGATTTGTTATTATCTGTCTATATGGTGAATCTGGTGGAAGCTTATTGTCCTCTCCACAATATTGACTGTTCAATACTGCACTAGGTAGTAAGAATCCAAGTCAATAGTTCACCTGCTGCTTAATTGGATGTTTTTATGGCTGCAGCGATTACTAATTGTTCCTCCTGAGCTAGCATATGGAAGTAAAGGAGTCCAGGAAATCCCTCCAAATGCAACAATTGAGGTGACTTGTTTCAGTTTCTTAAGTTTACTTTCTGGATGTTAAGAGCATGTTGGATGATAGCTAGAAATTGAATGTTACCATTATGGAAAAACATTATGTTTTGCATATATTTTAAATGTACATCCATAATGAAGAACATGGACATTTTAAAAAGGGGGTCCATTGTCATAAATCACAGTTTGCTATTGATCTCAATTATGAATTTATTCAAAAGTTATATATGAAACATAGTTAAGCAATTCAATTTTATTGCACATCCAAAAATGCCCCAAGGATTTTGGTTTTTTGGTTCATCCTCAACTGGTTTGATACCCACTTTTGTGGGTGGAGAGTTGGGTGACAGAAACTCAACCCAGTTTATGATTGGACTTGAGGAACTTTATTTGCCTTGAAATTTTTCTCGCTTGGACATAAATTCCCTATTTGGAATCACCCATTACTAAAAGTAGTGCTCTCTATTTATCAGATAAGCATATGATTGTTGATTCTTTTACTTGTATGGAATTAAGCTCCATATTTTGTTCTCAAATTATGATTGCCTTTTTCTCTTTTCCCTTCTTTTATGGCCTTTTTCTTTTTCATTTTTTTTTTAACTAGTATGACTTTTTTGGGTCTGCAGTTGGATGTTGAGCTTCTGGCCATCAAACAAAGCCCACTTGGGTATGTAATGGGTTCTGAGAAGCATATTGGAATGTTGATCTGCTTTCTATCTATTGTATTTCAATATTCTTTCGCTTTATTGTGCAGGACTGGTGTAAAAATTATTGAAGGATAATGTGATAATGTTCTGCTGCTTGTCATGTTGGTCCGTTACCCTGGATGAACTGAAGACTAGATGGCAGCATCCCCTGGCAGAAGTGGTTGACAATTGTTTTACCCTTTACCGCGGACCATGAACCTACAATTTATTTGTCCCTGACTAGGAAAAATGTGATTGTCTAAATCAACACGAATTTTATTTCAAATACTGGTCATGATTTTGCAGGTTTTAAGATGTTTTATGATGATGTTTATTCTGTTCAAAGTTCTCTCTCCTTCCCAAATTCTCTGCTTCATTTTTTTTAAACATTGAATATAGAAGAAGTGTTGCCCGGGTTGGAAAGAGATTGAAGGTTCCAGAGTAAATAAGTTATATAGAGGAGTTTAATGAAAAAAAGAAGAAGAATATTATCCAAAATATCAATAAAACCCAACAAATAAGGAGGAAAATAGGAATTTTAATCAGATTGTATTTGGGTACCTTATGCTACAGGTTTCATACCTTCTGTCACCATCTGATTCCCTAGATTTTTGCATGCCCTCAAATCTCCTTTTTTCTTTTTCCTTCTTCTGAATGTTCTCAAGTGGATATTAGGATACCGTTCCTTTTCTCTACATGGGATATTTAGTTCCAAAATAATTAGTAGTACAATACAAAATGATATCTGTTTCCCATGTTATCATGCAGCTTGTGACTACCCATATTTTTTTTCCTTGCATACTTGTGCTAATATGTTGGAAAAAAAAATGATTTAACATTTTTCTTTGTAGACTATTTTTGGTTATCATGAAATTTTTTGCTCCCCTAGTTAATGCATGCTGATAAAGGAGACATTATGTTATTTGAGATTGTGCATTGTACATCCCTTCTACCAATATGTATTATAAAATGATTATGTATAAGCCATGTGTATGCTATCAAGAGAACGGAACATTGGATTTAGTGGTGGTGAAAGACTTATTATTCTGCAAATATCTTTTCTTATACATAAAAAGATCCCTATCTTGTTGATTCTTCTCCTTTCTCTTCTTTAAGTAACATTTGGCTCTGCCATTCGAAAGATAGAAATGAGGAAAATCCTTTAGTTGGCAGTCATACCTCTTCGGGTTATGCATTTCCTCAAATAGAGACTAGTCCAGAAGTTTCATCTTTATGGGCATTATAGAGGGGGAATCGAACAGTCCTCCTATGAAAGGCCATAAGTTTCACCAGTTTTTTATATAGATTCTTGCAGGCACTTTTCTAATCATTACTTCACCCACTTTATTCTCTTCCACAGCCCTTTATTTACCCACTTTCCTTCTTCCTTATACCATAACCCCTTCAGCTCTGCCCTTGGCTCTTGCAAAACGATGGCAACTATTCCCAGCATGAAACGACCTCTCCTTTGTAGTTCTCTTCTCTTTCTTCTTTTCTTCTGTCATCACTCTTCTTCCCAAAAGGACTGTCCAAACTGTGGCTCCATACAGGTCCCATATCCTCTAAGCACAAACCCCAACTGTGGTGACCCAGACTATTCACTCCGCTGTGATGGCGACTCCCAGAAACTCTACTTTGATGGCCTTAATGGGAGCTCTTATCTTGTTCTCAGAATCATGGCTTCATCTCAAAGGATGGTGGTGCAACCATCACCATGGCTGCCTGGCACATGTGTTACTCAAGACATGCCAGTGAGTGAGGGCCTCTGGTTAAACCAGACACGCCCCTTCAAGATCACCTCATCCAACACAATCTTCCTCTTCAACTGTTCGCCTCGCCTCTTGGTCTCACCTCTCAATTGCACACCTTCTAGTCTTTGCCACCACTACCTGGAGAGCTCAGGTCATGTTGACAGAAAGCGTGCTCTTCAGTGTGCAAGTGGTCTTGATCCCTGCTGCACTTTCGTGGCAGGTGGTATGCCTTCTGCATACAAGATTCGACTTCACAGTTCGGGTTGTAGAGCATTTAGAAGCATCCTTGGTTTGGATCCAGAAAAACCTCCAAGTCAATGGGAAGAAGGATTAGAGATTCAGTGGGCTCCTGCTCCAGAACCAGTTTGTAAAACACAACTTGATTGCACCAGGGATTCCAAATGTTCTCCTGCTGGTGGAAAAGGTCTCTTGCGCTGCCTCTGCAATAGGGGTTACTACTGGGACCTTGCTCGGGGTACTTGCCTGAAAAAGGAGAAAAACTCCAAATTGGCCATTAGCCTGAAGGTTTCAATAGGAGTAGTTTCCTTTTTCTCTCTTGCTGTAGCAATTGCTGCAGTCACAGTGAGGAGATCTGGGAAATTTTCTAACCAGGAAAAGCTCGTCAAGGCAAGAGAAGAAATGTTGAAGTCAAGCATGGGTGGGAAATCTGCAAGGATGTTTTCCCTGAAAGAGGTAAAGAAAGCAACAAATGGGTTTTCTAAAGACAGGGTTTTGGGAAGCGGGGGCTTTGGAGAAGTATACAAGGGTGAGCTTCATGATGGCACCATTGTGGCTGTCAAGTCAGCCAAAGTTGGCAACCTCAAAAGCACTCAGCAAGTACTGAATGAAGTTGGGATCCTTTCTCAAGTCAACCACAAGAACCTGGTTAAACTACTGGGTTGTTGCGTGGAAGCTGAGCAGCCACTGATGATCTACAATTACATTCCAAACGGGACCCTCCATGAACATTTGCATGGTAAGCGTTCCACTTTTCTGAAATGGGATACCAGGCTGCGAATTGCTCTACAAACTGCTGAAGCATTGGCTTATCTGCACTCTGCTGCACACACCCCCATCTACCACAGGGACGTGAAGTCAACAAATATACTTCTAGATGAAGATTTCAATGCAAAGGTGGCAGATTTTGGGCTATCCAGATTGGCTGAGCCAGGGCTAAGTCATGTGTCAACTTGTGCTCAGGGAACACTCGGGTACTTGGACCCTGAGTACTATCGCAACTACCAATTAACAGATAAAAGCGATGTTTACAGTTATGGGATTGTGATGCTTGAACTGCTGACTTCTCAGAAGGCAATCGACTTCTCCCGGGAGCCAGACGATATAAATCTAGCAATTTATGTGAGCCAACGAGCCAGTGATGGTGCAGTAATGGGAGTTGTGGACCAGCGGTTGCTTGGACATAATCCTTCTGTTGAGGTGATAACAAGCATAAGGCTCTTCTCAGAGCTTGCCCTTGCCTGTCTGAGGGAGAAGAAGGGGGAGAGGCCTAGCATGAAGGCCGTGGTTCAAGAACTTCAACGCATAATCAAATTTGTGGATAAAGAAGAGGTTTTTAGTGAGGTAAGTGCTTCAAAAATATGAATGCAGTATGAATAGTTAATGTTTTTAGTGTACTTGGCAATAAATAAATAAAAAGATGTATTTGGATATAGTTAATGTTTGAATATTCATGTTTGTAAGGTTGAAATAATGCAAAGCAAGACCCTTATTATGAGTTGTGGTAGGATACAGAAGCTAAAGTGATTCCAAGATGGATTTGGGTGGGGGGTGGAAAGACAAAAGAAAAAGTTGGGGATCAGATGCTTACTTTGCACAGAAAGTATGAAATGATCCAAAAGACATGGAATTTCCGGAGATGGGTGACTGGAATCTCTTGGGATTTACTTGGATTGCACACTTGGGCCTGGGGGGAAAAGCAAGGTTGCTTTAGTGAAATGGGGAAGGCATTTTGTATACAAAGTATGAATTGAAAATTCAGACTTGTTAAATGGATAAACCATTACTCAGTTGTTTTATAATTTCTTATTTGTTGTGCCCATCATTCACTCCACTGCTTGCATCTAGTTTGGGAAAGTTGTCATTATGCTTCACAACTTCTCCAGTTTAGTGGTACTTATATACGTGGTAGCTATAGGTGTCCTAATGGGGGAAATGCTGTAGTTTCCTCCTGGGGTTACTTCTTAGAACAGCCACATGTAGTGGACAAATGCCCTTTCAACTTTTTTCTGAATAAATTCCTGGTGCAACAAAGTCTCAAGTGGTGGGCACTGCTCATTCAAAATAAAAGGGTGTCACTGGAAGAATGGGATTAGTCAAAAAACAAGCAATTACCATCATAGTTTCCATTGTTGCTAGAGCGTGGGAGGAAATGTATTGGATAATATTTTTGAATTTAGTGACCAACGATTAATAGTTCTTTAGAGCAATGAAAATAGTTTATTAAACCATAAGAGCCAATGATGCTGGAGAACACATGCTTCTTTTGGAATCACCAAATATGGAAGGATAGGGAGGCATGAGTGGAGCTTCCCAGCAATAAAAGGGGCTGCAGTTTTCTAAGACTTATCCCATGCACAATAGTATAAGTATTCATGATTTTATATAAGAATTAATAGGATAAAATGGATTGCCCTCACTTTATGAATCTACCCCTTCCCACATATTTTTACTTAAAAAATAACTCATTTTTGACATAAATGTCTTTTATTATTTCAAATATTTACATATAGGGTTTAAAAAAGAGAGTTATTTTTATAAGAAAATAATAAAAGCATTTTTGTGCCAATGAAACTAAAATAAGATAGAGGGTTAAATTTCAAAATTTGGGTTTTCAATGACCCTTTTAATCAAATAACATTTTATAAAACATTACCGGGCTGTCAAGATATAGTGTTAATTTTTTCCTTTTAAATAAATTTTTTTATATTGAAAAATTTAAAGGAAAATGTAAAATAAGAAAATAAGAAAAAAAAATTAGAAGAAAAGAACAAATGAAGAAAAATAAAAAATATATTTAAAATCAATTAATTATTTTTATATGCTATTTTCAATTTATTTTACTTATTTTTTCTTTTCCATGCAAAAAAAAAAATTTTAATTTAATTTTTTTTTCTTTTTTTAATGTTTTTCAAGAATCAAAACTTTAATTTTTTTTTTTTATATGAAATATTTGTAGAATATTATGGTAATTTTAAAAATAATGATAAAAATATTTTTTTTAAAATACTATATTTAGTAAAAAATAACCCAATTATCCGCATTCCTGCAACCAGCCACAGATTTATGATGAATGACATTTTAGGTGAAGATGCCAAGGGTTTCGTGATATTGCATGTATGATCGCATTTCAAGGGCCACATGGGATATGGGCTTGAACTAACAGGCCCAGTGGGCTTTCTGAACGCAGAATGGTTATAATTTTGTAATTTTTTACCTGGTGGAATTTATTCAACCCAAAACATAACTCACCGAGTCACCGCCAACAAAATTTAAGGATTCAATTCAAACATCACAAGATTTCATCCTCCGCAAACTCTTACTCTTCATAACAAAGTTTGCTTCTTATGACTGTTCAAAAAGGAAATAACATTAAATTTTTTCCTTAGATTTTCTTTCCAATGGTTGCTACACTTGAAAAGAAAAAAAATTATTTTTAATGTTTTTAAAATTTAATAATTATTTTGAAAAATAACTCTGAAAAATATAAACGTTTTTGTTATTTTTAATTGCTTCTCAAAATTTTTTTTTATTTTATTTTAAAATATCTCTTTGTCTAAAACTTCTAGGTTTATGAAAAAAATTTTGATTTAAAAACTATCAGTTGCTATTTTGTCTTTTGCGTTTTGTATGACTGTCCCAAATTTTGCCTGTGTGTCCCAAACTTCGGTTGCATATGCCTAGGTGGCAGGAGCACGCTTTCACCAAATCTACGTGTTAGAGCAACGGAACCACGTAATCCGCCGCCAAGAAATCAGAAACTGTATGATTTGCCGACTTTTGTCACTTTCCACGCTACTTTATTACATGAATGCCATACCTCTATTGTTTTTTTTACGCAAATGCCATTAGCCTGGACATATTTAATACAATAATTTTGAAATAAATTAAGTAAAAAACTAAATTCTAATATGGTTAATAAAATATTTTTTCATTTTTGTTTTTTTTTACAAGATTAGGTGTAATCAAATACGGAAGATATTTAGAGTATGTTGCAATGATTTTAAAAAATATTTTTATTCTTTTAAATATTAAAAAATATTTTTTTAAATCAATACTAAATAAATTTTAAATTATTAGGATTTTAAATTTCTCATGGTTGAATTAAAAATTTAGTCCTAAATCAGAAGGAAAACAGATTAAATAATTTTTTATGAAAAACATTATGTGATTAATCTCTTTGAGTAGTATTAAATATATATATATAATTTATTTTTAAATTAAAGCAAAAATATTTTTAATTTATTTAATTTATAAATCAAATAAATTTATATATATATATATATATATATATATATATATATATATATATATTTGGAGTAGTATCTAGAAAATGGAAAAAGAAATCAACAAAATAAAATATTATATATAATTTTTTTTAATATAAAAATATATTAATAACGTTTCAAGTTATTAAAGAAATTTTGTTTTTAAAAATAGCAAAGAATGATAAATGGAAAACTCTTCCTCCCAAAGAGGATGATGGAATGATGGTATTTTGGACAATTTGCGGTCCTACAGTCCTACTGCCATGGACCCGTGGGTAGAGCGTAATGATTTTATCATATATATGTGCCATCGCTTATGATTATTATTACTAAAGTGTCACTCCAGTTTGTACATTTTGAGAAGGATCCATCCATTGACCCTTGTGGACCCCATATCTGATCTGTCTCTGTCTCCCTCCCGGCTTATAATAAATGAACGATTTTCGCTCACGCACGCCATTCTCATTTTCACTCTCGTGGTTTGTTTTGTGATTTTTTATTGTTGTGAGTATGTCTGGGAGAGAGCGAAGCTACGAAATAGGGGAGTCGCCATCGTCGTCTGAACGAGGGCCGCAGCGGGCAGCGGAAACCTCTGCTGGTGCCACTGCCCGACGATACGACAGATATGAACATCAGAGGGCGCCTGGGGCCTTCACCCGTGACGGTGGCGGCCGACATTACGATCGGGTTGAACAACGCTTTCCAGTGGACGCCTCCTTGGCAGTTACTGAAAGTTCAGGGCGATTTGATCTCCATGACCACCACCCGACACTGGAGGCCTCCTCAAACAGCCGTATCGGTCGTCGTAGATATGATCGGGAGTCGTCAGCGCAGACATCGTATGGTCGCAGCGGTGGCCGACGACATGATAGATACGATCATCCGTCGCTGGCGGAGTCTTCATCATCTCAAGGAGGTCGAGCACGCGGACGTGGTGTCGGCCAAAGGGCTTTAGGAGGTTATTCACCGACTTTGCCGTCGGAATTCACTCCGGTAGATAGCATTAGTCATGACCTCGAGGAGCGTCTCACACTGCAACCTCCTTTTCAGGCGTCACGGCCACCTTTTTCGATACCGTCTCAACCATCCACTTCTAGAACTCCTGCGGCGGCGCATTTCTCTTCGACTGTCTATATTCCTCCGCAGAGAAGAAATCAGGCGCCGCGTCCACCTCTGACCTTGCTAACTCGTTCCACAGCTTCCGGAACTCGGGGGGAGAGCACGCAGGTGCACAATCCTACACCAGAAGTAAATGCCACAAAGGAGCCGCAGATGTCTCCAGCGTCGCTGCAAGTTGCTACCTTCGCGCCGAGGCCAGGGTACGGTACTGTGGGAAAGAGGTGTAGGATTACAGCGAATCACTTTCGGGTCGAACTCGTCGACAGAAATATTCACCATTACCATGTAAGGACACTTTTCTCTGAAACCTCTGTTTAGTTGATGTTCAGAACAAGAACACTTAAAACCTATGAAGTTTCATGTAGTTCGACTCCATAGTTTTTGAGAAAAATGTGATATCAGATTGGCGAGAAAGTTTTGTTTGAAGTTCTTAACACTTTGAGCCCCTCTAAATCATGTATACATGTTTTAAAATCACGAGGACACCTTGGGCGAGGGCGAGAGTGGACAATCTCTAAATGATTTGTGTAATTACAAAAAAAAAAGTGTGGAAGAATTTCAGTTTGTTTTAAAACAATTTGAGATGACAACTTACACTTGCTAATCACCCCAAAAATTTTCATTATTTTTTAATCTTGTCAACAAACAATCAAATCATAAGCAAGAATGACCTTATCATCAAGAAAGCAAATCACAAGCAACAATGACTGTATGGCACTCTCCTAATAAGATAATATCATTCAACACTCTCGATCAAAATGAGTTAAATACCTACCTTTTTGTTACAAAGCATACAAAGAGTTCACACCAAACTTGATCTCACCTCTTGTTGAATACACAAGAAATTTGGATTTTACCTGAAAGATGACGAATATGAGAATACGGATGAAATATACATTGAATCGACCTATTTTCTTCATTTATCCATAAGACTTAGGTTGTGTTTGTTTTTTTGGCTTTTTGCTGAAAACCATTTAGTTTTAGAATTTAGGTTGTTTGTTTTTTTACTTTTTCATGACTTATTATAAACTTTTTATTAAATAGAAAAAGCCAAAATATGTAGCTTTTTCTAAATAAAAAAAATAACACAATAATTTTTTTTACTTTTTAATACTTAATAGAAATAAAATACTACAAAAACAAACAACCTAATATTCAATACTATTAAATATTAAGGTTCTATTTAGAATTAAGTAAAAAAACAAACACCACCTTAGTTCTTTTATAGTACGCTTGTGATTTTTTATTTTTATTTTTTTTGTTCTAATAAATTTGTGCGATTCTACTAATGGTTAATTATTTAACAGTCTTTTCTTTGTTTCACTTTATTGGAACCTTTGCATGTCTGTTTGGCTGTTGAGAAATTACTGTTTACCAACTAAATTCATAGTCATGTATACCCTCTCTTGCTTTTTTCTTTTTCTTTTTAGTATTAATGTTGTGCTTAATCAAGCATGTGTTTATATATGTATGGGTTTTGTTCAACTATCTTTCTTTTGCCTCAGTTTGGCTGCTGTGAAATCGTTGTTTTACTACAAAATGCACATTTATCTCCCCTTTCCCCTTTTTTGCTACCGTGTTGTGCTTAATCAACCATGTGAGCATATATATACCCTTGTGTATATGGTTTAGCACACTTTATTGTTGCTATAATCTATCATTCCTTTTCGGGTTTTTTTTTTCTTTTGTAAAATAGAAAATGGTGGTAACTTTTATTGACAATGCAATAGTTTTTAATACCTCACTTTAAAATTTTTGAAAATAATTTTTAACAACATAAGATTAGTATATACATATTGTGTAAGAAAGTTCTTACTTTTACATATAAGTTTTTATTTTTAAAAACAAAAAAAAACAGAAAATGTATCCAAATGAAGTAAGGTATGGTTTGGATATATTCTTATTTTTTGTTTTTAAAAGTAGAAAATGATAAATCCTATATAAAATGTAATAACTGTTTGTGACTTGCAATAATGATTTTTAAAAACTATTTAGAAAATTGAGATATAAAGTATTTTACTACCTCAATTTTTAAAAATTTTGAAGGTAATTTTTTAAGGACATAGGGTAAGTCCATACTTTTTATATTGGAGCTTCTATATTGTATATAAAAGTTACTGCTATTTTTTGTTTTTAAAAATAGAAAATATATCGAAACAAGCACTAAATTTTATGTGCTCTCTTCTTTTACCACCCCCAAATATTGAATAATTTATTTTAGATAGGCAAGGAGCATATATATATATATATATATATATATCTATATATATATATATATATATATATATTTCTAACATTAATTCCTAGCAGCAAGTCAAGGCCTTAATAATAACTGTTTGAACCAATGTTAAAAACATGTGATTTTCTCATCACTAGTATGTTAACTAAATTTAGTAGATTAGTGAAATCATTAGAATTATGAATTCTAATCATTCAAAGTATTAAACTATTAGTGGTTAGCATATGAAGTGTGGCAATCATGTGTTCCATCATTAAAGGAGCCTTCATTGGAAAACAGCTTCAATTGAAGTGGTCAGAAAATAATTGATTGCATTTGATTGAACATAAACTTAGATGGAGATTATAAAAAAATTTACTGACTTAAACTGCTACAACATGGCTGATCTTTCTTTACTTGTATTCTAGTGATTTTGTTTAGTATGCCTTTTTGCATCTCTTTTCTTTCTTTTGTCTTTCCTTTCTTCCTTTGGGCATCATTGAAAGTTCCTTACAGCTTATTTTACTTTGCCCTTTTCATTTCATCCTTCAAATGGCTTGACGTTGTTTGATTTTACATAAGCTTTTGAATTAGAAAGTGGGCTCTTGTATTAGAAACCTTATGATGTTGTTTAATTTTATTTTATTTTTTTATTTCCCTTTATTATTCATTTGCTTATTTCTTTTAGTTTTTTGGTTTCTATTTCTTGGACCCACATAGCTTCTGGCACTTTAAAGACAGAAAAAATGTTTGTAGAAGTTGATCCAAGCAGGGCACCGGGTTTTTTCTGAACCATCATTTGCATGGTCTTCTGTTAATTCAGTTTGTCTTGAAGTGAGTGAATTATATTTTGAAAGCAAACTCAGTAGGACATTTTATTGTGTCAGTACCATATGCATGATTAATTTTGAACTTAATCCTTGTGTAACTGTTAATGATTTTATGATATAGGTTTCAATAACTCCTGAGGTGACATCTCGAGTCCTTAGCCGGAGCTTGATCAAAGAACTTGTTCATCTGTATGGACAGTCACACCTTTATCGAAATCCTGCTTATGATGGAAGGAGGGGCATTTATACAGCAGGTCCTTTACCATTTACCTCAAAGGAATTCATGATTAAGTTGGAAGAGGGAAATGATGGAACTCATGAAAGGTCATCTCCCCCTGCTTCAGATCCCATAATTTAACATTTTTGAATTAGTTTCTTCTTTTCTGTCACTTTAACTTGATAGTGAAACAACATTGTTTGCCGAACAGAAAAAAGAAGGAATTCATAGTGAAAATTAGATTTGCTACCAGCACAGACATTCACAATCTGCGAGAGTTCTTGCTCAGCAGACAAAGTAATGTGCCATATGAAATCATCCATGCTCTTGATGTGGTTCTTAAGGATTCTCTATCAAACAACAGGTCATATCTCTATTAACAGAAAAGATACAAGACTGTCTACTTTCTGATGCTCTTTAAAGATTGTTCACCTCCAATATTTGAATTCCAATATTAGTTTATCCATCCATCAGTCTTCTTAATGCAGATGCACTCTGTCGGGGAAGACATTTTTCCCACTTGGTTTAGGAGCAAGAAGTGAGATTGGCAATGGGGTACAATGCTGGAATGGATTCTACCAGAGTCTTCGGCCCACCCAGATGGGATTGTCCCTGAATATTGGTATTGTTTTATCCTAGATTTCCTCCCTCTTATTCTTCTCCTTTTCTTTTTCTTATAGTGTGTAGCTTATCTAGATATTTGGACATTGTGTGCATTTCTATAGATCTTATTGTAACTGAATTTTATGATACCTATAAACATCATTTTTCTGCTTCTAGATGTGTCCTCCAAATCCTTTTACGAACCAATTCCTGTCATCGAATTTGCGGCTAAATTTCTAAATTTGGAGGATCCATCAATAATGGCCCGAATGCCTCTGTCTAATGATGATCGTTTAAAGGTATTGCTTGTGAAGGGTGCATGGGAAGTTTTACAATTCTTACTTATGTTTTATTTAATTTTTCCTATCTCTGTTCTTTTCCACCCCAAATATTTGTTTCTCAAATAGGTTGTAATTATTCATATCATCATTTATGAGACCTCTTCCCATTAATATACATGGAGAGGAGGCACACTTTTTGCATTTTCCCTGTAATTAGTTGGCTAGTGCCTACTTCCTACAAATTTGGAGGACAAGAAGGGTGGTGGCCCTAGCAAGCAAGTGGACACAAATTTTAGGATTTGAAAATTTTGTTTTACCTGCTTTTTTTCCCCCAAAGTGAGGCGATGATCTGAGTGTAATCAAGAGAACTGAGCGGTGGCAAGTAAAGGAGAGATGAAAAGGCTTGACTTTTTTTAACTGTGTACATTTGATATTTTGAATGTCTACTGGTCGTATAAATTGTAAAATTTTCCTTTGTTTATTCATTAGCATCACCAAGTTTTGTTTTTCTTTTTGCTACTTCAAGTTGAAGAAAGTTCTGAAAGGAATCAAGGTGGAAGTCACTCATGGGGGACAAAGGCGTTACAAAATTTTTGACATAACAGAGCAACCAACAAACCAACTAAGGTGAGCTGCTCCTTTTTCACATATTTTTCATGTCTGCTCTTTTCTTAATCTCATGCACTGAATGATCCTGTTTTATGAGGGCATGTGGTATTATTCCATGTTCATTTGGGATTTATTTGGCAAGCAGCTATCTTTATTTTATCTTAATATAGTGACAAATATCTGTTTGGATTAACAGCCGGCATATTGACAACACCTTTTTGTTTCCTTAGGTTTACTGAAGATGGACAACAGAAGTCAGTGATTCAGTATTTTCGTGAGAAATACAATATTGTCCTTCGTTATGCCTCTTGGCCTTCACTTCGATCAGGGAAGGATTCAAGACCCATTTATTTACCCATGGAGGTTATTTTGTTTTTGCTACAAGCCCTTTTTTTGTTTTGTCATTTGATCCTAGATCTGTATGTGTTCAAATCTGATTTTGGGATTTTATCTTGTGCAGACATGCACAATTGTTGCAGGGCAGCGTTATGCTAAGAAGTTGAATGAGAGGCAGGTTGCGTCCATGTTGAGAATGACATGCCAGCGGCCCTGGCGGAGACAAGAGATTATACATCAGGTGTTAAAACATATCTAGTCTCTACATCACATTGTTTTAGTTTCTGGTTCTAAGTTGTTGTTTATGGTGTTTTGTACCTCATGCAGCTCTTCCATCTTTTATTGGTGATTATGCTTTTATGTCAATTGCAGATTGCTGATCAAGATGATTATATAAGGAATGATTTTGTCAAGGAGTTTGGAGTTAATGTGAGTGTGGATATGGCAGCCATTGATGCCAGAGTTCTCCCACCCCCTGCTGTAATTCTCTTTTTCCTCCCATCTGATTTTAATTATGTTTAGCATGACATTATCCTTCTTCTAGCAGTTCCTGACATTCTACAGTTTGTTTTGGCTTCATCAGCTCAAGTATCATGATTCTGGAAGAGAGAAAACTATTAGACCACGCACAGGACAGTGGAATGCGCAGCATGTGGTGAATGATATTTCCTTTTGTGCTTATTTGGACAGAAGTTAGAAGTTCTATCTGGTTTTCCATATTAATTCTGAATTTTTATTGCTGCTTCTGGTGGTATTTTTTAGAAATTATATCATGGTGCTGTAGTGGAGTACTGGATGTGTGTAAACTTCTCTAATTTAAAACAAGAAGTGGTTTTCAATTTTTGTCAGCATTTGGTAGACATGTGCTGCCGCAAAGGAATGGTAAACCTAACCTATATTTGTGTTCTTTACACCTGCCATTGTCACTCGTATTTTGAGAGGTAACAACACTTGAAATCACCAATGTGTTGCCAGGATTTTGCTCGTAACCCTTTGTTTCCTATTCAATCAAGTCCACCTGGGCAGATAGAGGCAAAGCTCTCAGATGTTCACCACCAGTGCAGAGTTGAGGGAAAGCAACTCCAAATGTTGATTATTATTCTCCCCGAAGTCAATGCATACTATGGTAATTGGATCTAAACACTTGCTCTGGGGCATGAAGGAAGGCAACCGGTCTTTTCTTCAGTGGGTTTTTTTGTTGTTATGCAGGGAAAATCAAAAGAATATGTGAAACAGAGCTTGGAATGGTTTCTCAGTGCTGTCAGCCCAGACATGCTAGAACTTGTAATCGGATTTATCTTGAAAATATCGTCTTGAAGATCAATGTGAAGGTTAGTCATGTTCCCTCTATAGTTTGATATTCTTGTTAATCACATTTGGCTTCTTCAATATTTTGATTATTTAATTATAATATAAATAGGCCGGGGGTCAAAATGCTATATTGGAAGACACTCTGTATGGAAGAATACCTCTTCTGACTGACATTCCTACTATTATATTTGGTGCTGATGTTACCCATCCACAATCAGGGGAAGATCAAGGCCCTTCAATAGCAGCAGTATGTACAAGGAACTTGTCGCTCTAACTTTCTAATCCTGTGGAAATGAGTTTAGATTTCTGCAGGAATTGAATCATTTAATCATATAAATCATAGGTGGTGGCATCAATGGACTGGCCAACAGTGGTTACATACAGGGGCCTGGTTTCTGCACAGCCTCATCGATCAGAAATTATCGAGGACCTCTTCAGAGTTAAAGAAGATCCAAAGAGAGGCGTAGTTCATGCAGGAATGATAAGGTAAGAATCTAAAGTATCCTATTTGGCTAGTGCTTTATCTATAGTTTTCTTGTTTCCTGATCTCTTTTTTCCCTTAAATCTTTTCAGGGAACTCTTACTTGCTTTCAAGAGTTCAACTGGCCTCAAACCTTTGAGGATTATCTTCTTCAGGTATATATTTGCCTTTGGATTGTGGGACTGGATCATTTTACATATTACTGCTAATTCTGTTTCCTTTTATATTCAGAGATGGCGTTAGTGAGGGCATGTTTGAAATGGTGCTGCTGAAAGAAATGGATGCCATCCGAAAGGTGAAGGTTCTGGTTAAGACGTAAAAGCATAGGATACCATGCTGTATTTTAAACTCAAGTGATTGTTTTCTCTTCAGGCTTGTGCATCTCTAGAGGAAGGATATCTCCCGCCGGTCACTTTTATTGTAGTGCAGAAAAGGCACAACACCCGGCTGTTTCCTACAAATGAAGACAATATGGATAAGAGTGGAAACATACTCCCTGGTTTGACACTTTTCGTCACAAGTTATTAATATGGTGTTTTTATTATTCCTTTTCACTTTTTCTAAAGGCCTTCATTTTGAGCAGGAACTGTGGTGGATACGGTGATCTGCCATCCATCTGAGCATGACTTTTACCTGTGCAGCCATGCAGGAATTCGTGTATGGCTTTCTGAATATTTTTCGTCACTGTTCTTTTGGTCTGAAGTTGCTTTGCATGAAATGAAGAATGCAGGATCATGATTCACAAATTTGTACAGGGTACCAGCAGACCTGCGCACTATCGTGTTCTCTTGGATGAGAATAAATTCTCAGCTGATGCATTGCAAATGCTGGCAAACGATCTTTGCTACACGTAACTTAAAAATTTCTTCTACACTTTTCTTTGGTTTAGTGTGTGGATTTTCTGTTACTTCTAAGGATTTTACCTTATGGAGCAATGTATAAATAAATCTCTACTTTGGGTTCAGTGTTTTAATATGTTACAAAATTGCTGCAGGTATGCAAGGTGCACCCGGTCTGTTTCCATAGGTTGGTCCACTGTCCTAAAAGGCTGTTTTATTTTTGGATTCATGAAGTATACCCTGATTCTTTTTCCTAGTATTTCCCTAGAGTTATTAACGTAGTAGCCAAGAAATTGGTTGAATTGTGCAGTGCCTCCTGTTTATTATGCACACTTGGCGGCATTCAGGGCGAAGTTCTACGTGGAAAGAAGCGGTGCCCAATATGAAGGTGGATCAAGCACAGGGCCTGATGATAGAATAGAGCTGCCGGAGATAGATCCAACTGTGAAAAGCGTCATGTTCTATTGCTAAGACACCTAATGTACTATTCTCTCTCCTTTGACCTCTTCTAGGCTTCTTTGGAACTTCTGTTTTTGATCTTTAAATTTTTGGTCTATGCTTTATGATCTCTATTTCAGACGGTATAGCTTGACGCAATTCTTATTCTTGCAGCATCATGTTGGAAGAACAATATACTGTTTTATTTTTGAGAATGAGAACAGCTTATGATGGTCTTCATAGGGCGTCTTCCTCCCTGATGGGTGGATTCCTATGTTATCCATTTTGTTGAACAATCTCATGTACCATAATTTGTAACTGAAGCCCGGGACCCGGAATTTTATGTGTGATTGCAAACTAAGACCGTTTCATTTTAATTTACAAAGGAAAATATCGAAGAAAATTTCCAAGAATGGAGGTATACAGCCAGAAACTCAAGTGGACCACTTATTTTGATTCCATACATGTCATTTTGAATGGCCAATTACATATATAGGCACAACCAATAGATGTAATCGTGTCTAGCAATAGATAGGATCGTTGATTTGCGCTCAAGACCTTAATTATATTTGATGTATCTCCTTAATGTTTGATTGAATATCAAATTTTAGTTGAGGTTGTACTTGTACAGTGCTCATTAGTTTTTTAACTTTCGGTTAAAAAGTTTTTATTTTACTTTTTATTGACTTATTATTTATTTTTTAAAATTTTTGATAGAATAAAAAGAACTAAAATATTCGATTTTTTTTAATGTTAAAAATGAACCATTACAGTCAAAATGAATCTATTAGTTTTTTTTAACCTTTTAATACCTAATAGAAATAAAATATTAAAAGTCCAAATATAATGAATTTAATTTTCTTTACCATGTTGCCTAATGGAAGGCATCACTTCTTGGTTAACCGAATCCCTGAGCTGCATCGACAATCTTTTGTCACAGCCATCGGCTCGCAAAGAGAATCTTTTATGACCCTCCCAAGTCCAAACTTCTACCTGGGCCTTAACACCACCCCCACTCCCTCAATGGGCGTTTCGGCCCTGCCTATAAGCTCCAACTTCTAGAGAGCTTTTCACGCCCAAAAATTTCTCCACAGGAACAAGGCCCATCTCCGAACTACCCTAGTAAAACGATTTCAGCTAACATGTAACGGAAGGAACCCACTTTGTTTAGCAATCAAAGTAAATGCCATACCTTTGAAATAGATGGGTCAGCAAGGAGTTGGGCATTCGGATTTATTGCTATTTCTAAAATAGATAGAAGTTTAATTTACTAATTGATGAAGTTCGTAAAAATGCTACAATACGTTGTACTCATAATTTTAGTTATCAATATTAGTTTTTTTTTCAATATTAACAGAATACACGAGTCTATATCATGCTGAATATTATTTTTTCAATATTAATAAAGTACACGAGTCTACACTATACTGAGTATAATTAAGGACAACTCGAGAAAGTAGGCAAACCTTTTTTCATCCAGCACAACTACATGGGGCAAGTTCCAGGTCGCCTCCAATAAGTTGGAAGAACTCTTTCACAATCCTCAGTTCCCTCCATGGGGCAATTGCAAATTTAGTGTGGGAAAAAAGATGGGTCTCAAAACCACAGACCCACGTCTCACCTGCGGTATCGGTAGCGCTTGAAGTTGAAATAAACATGCAAAATACCCCGTTCGAATGTGCACTTAAACCCCTTCTTATGAGAATATTCCCATTCTTTATTCACAATCCGGAATGCCTGTCGTGGATTAGGAGAAGCAACTGAGCAATCTAACTCTAAATAGCAACAAAAACAATAAAATTAGCAGATAAAGAGCACTTACAATATCTTCATAGGGTGGCCCAGCGTGAAATCTAATCAGGCACGTCTCCCCACTGCTCCCATCCTTCTCAATGGTATAAACTGGAGCCTTCGTCTTGTCCACCAGGTCTGGGTAGAAAATATTGAATTTGTATCCTTGCACAATCTTTGGAGGTGGGTTATCATGATCATAGTGAGTTTGATTGTATTTGTTCCACTCATATCCAGTATGAACACGGTTGAAGTACTTTGGCTTCCTAGGTCGGTACTTGTCATGCCACCAGTACACCTGCAATCCACATTTTATATGTTTAGAAAAATATAATATGATTTGACAAGGCTTGTAAAAAGAAGATGGCCAATATCACACACCTGAGAGTCCAGGTTTACTTCAGCACCAGAGCCAAATACTGCATCACCTTCTTCCATGGCTCCCATAGCTTTCATGACCTTCAGCTCCAAGTTGTCTTCAGATGGAGTTGGTTTTGAAGCCATTGCTTCTTGAATCCGTTTTTGCTGTTCTTCTAACACTGCAATGCGTTTCCGTTCCTGTTCAAGTACCAGGACACATGTATCGGTTAATCAAGAGATGTACTTAAATACAAATTGACTCATATATTGAGAGACATTATACCAGTATAGCTCTATCCTCTTCAGGATCAATTGCTTCTTCATTTTCGTCACCATGCAACAGCTCTGGTGAAAATGAACCAGCCTCTTCTTCTGCTTCATGAGCCTCTTCATGCAAAATGGGTTCTGGAGAGAATGTTTGAGCATCTGCATGCATGACATAATATTAGCTAACCATTCTAGGTATAATAATCTCAAAAAGCAACCTGCCTTTCAACAGAAATGACAAAAGTCTATACCTTCTAGATCTTGGATGCTATCCTCCACTTTAGGCTCTGGACCAGGTTCTGCTTCTAATTCATCTTCACTCTCTGAATGAGGCTCAAGATATTGAAGATGCTTGTGTAGCATTTTGGCATGAATTTCCTTCAAGCAAGCCTGTAATTGCAGAAATGGACTTCTTAGGTCCAACAATGAAAATTCTTCAAAAGATAATAAGCATTAAAAAAAATAGAGGTATTGGTACCTTTGCCTTGTATATATGGAGGCGTTTTAGAACAGCCTCCCAGTACTCTACCACTTTTGCTGTGCCAGAACGCATTTGTGACTCAATATGTGATTGCAATACCTCCAACTCACTGTATGTTTTCCCTTGCAGAAGATTCTTGACATCTGCTTCAATACTTGAATGCAGACCCCTTTCTTCAGCAAGCAACTCGGCAGGTGGTTCCTCCCCCCGCACCCTAGCTCGATCCA
This sequence comes from Vitis vinifera, assembly GCF_030704535.1. Taxonomy (NCBI): domain Eukaryota; kingdom Viridiplantae; phylum Streptophyta; class Magnoliopsida; order Vitales; family Vitaceae; genus Vitis; species Vitis vinifera. The sequence continues at coordinate 19,496,606 of NC_081812.1, forward strand.
ATGCATCTTTTTTTCGAGCTTCAGCTAGTTCCCAATCACAAACCACCAAGAGTGCCTGTACACATACCAAGATCAACTCTAGATGGTAACTACATTAATTTTCAAGCTACATGTGGCAATTAACATTCAAATTCCAAGTTTTTAGGTGTGATGTAGGAAACATGGTCGCCCCCATGGTGATTAAAAGTGTGCAGCTTGGGGATTCAATTCAAAAAACTAGGTAGTTTAAAATAAACTTCAAGATAAAGCAAAGTATGACAAAGAAAGTTCAGAAAAAAGCTTTTTTTTAACAACAATGGCCTAACCGCAAATTTGGGGTTAACTACCCGAACCTATTCTACCCTTCAGCTCTATCTAGCACTAGATGTTCTTTTATGGGTAGATTTTGAAGGAAAAGCAAGGAGGAAATGTCAATATAGAATATTCCTAATTATGAGTCACCAAAAGTAAAACTTTTCTGCAGTACCTGAAGAGCTACTTTTCTGCCAAAAAAAGAATAAAAAGGGCATCTATGAAAGAAAGCACTTCCCCACAAGACATTGGCACCTCCTCATAGCACCATATTAAACCCACTGCACCAACTACTCACAGAAGGGGTCATCCCAACAATTGCTTCAACCAATATTGAAACTCCATGTAGTGAATTATGATTATGAAGGTGATCTCTGAACTAAATCTTTCCCCCAATCCTTCTGTAGTCTTTGTGATTTGTTTTTGCGGGGAAATAGAACAAAACTTACATGGAGAAGGAAATCAAAGAATGATTGGCTCATATCCTAAAATACCTAAATGAACTTGGATTTTTAATGGAACTGAAGCATTTGAATATGACAAGTGGAGTACGGGATGCGATCACATTAAAGACTATAAATAGGTCAGTCAATACATATATAGACAAGGTAAAGTGATAATACCTCCCAATACTCTATATGTGTTGGTGTTGCCCTGTCCATATCTAGATGCATTTTGAGGTCATCACGGAGTTCTTCCATTTCTTTTACTGTCAAACCCTGTAGCATACATTGTCCCAAATGTCAATTTTTTTAAGCCAAACAAGATGAAAAAAATATTGAATACATTAAACATCAGATGCATGAAGAATCATACTATGACATTTATTCATGAGTGACACAGACAAAGAAAAATGATGGGAACCAAAATTGTTGTTTCCAGTGGATTAGCTGAGATTAACACCAATAAGAAGCAGAAAATTCTGCCTGACACTGAAACTACATAAACATAGTTAAATTTACTTTCTGATATGGAAACACCAGATGGAAACCACAACTCAGAGAACGAAACAATTTGCTAGCCAAATTAACAACCACAAAGCCTTGAACAATAACTCCATAAGTCATAATAATAGTTGTGCATGATTTTAAAACCTTCCCAACACTTCCATTAACCAATTCCAGTCTTAAAATAGACTATCTTCTAACCTAAAGTCAAACTTGAAATACAATTTGCATTTTTTTAAATTATTGTCAAGCTTTTCTTCTCCATGCGCACTTCCACTCTCAAACCAACTGAATTTCACCCTGAAGACAATTTAAACCTTTTTTTTTTCTTTGGTAAGTAAAAAGAGATAAATATATATTAAAAAGAGACACCAAAACAGTGACTCAAAGAATACAAAAAAAGATACACCCACCCCCACCCAGCTGGAACAAAAACAGCTGACAAAAAGGAGGTGCAAAAATTAACCCCACCCTCAATGAGAGCCTAATCAATCAATGCAACCAAGTAACGTTGAAGGACCATCTTTTATGAACAATTTTGTCTCCGACCAAAGAAAACAAACAAAAGAACTTTTAAGTCTTTGGATGGACAACACATCATTTTCAAACTGTTCCTTGTCTTCCAAACCATCCAAAAAATACATAAGGGGTCTGCTCTCCAAACTTCCCTTCTCTTCTTTCCCACAAAGGACCCGTCCCAACTCAAAAGTGTCGCCTTTAATGAAGAAGACAGCACCTACTGCACCCTAAAAAGAGTGAAAAACATTGCCCATGGAGTCCTTGTCTTAGCACAATGGAGGAGGATGCGATCTATCGATTCTTCATGCATTTGGCAAAAATAACATCTATTCGCTAAAGGTCATCCTCTCTTCTGAATTTAGTCCAAAGTAAGAGCTTTGCCCCACATTGCTTCCTACCCGAGAAAACTCACTTTGGACCGCACACAAGATTTCCAAATGATATTTGATGGGAAAAAAACTAGAGAACCTGGTTCTAAGGCTTTGTAGAGAGACTTAACGGAAAAATTCCTGCACTTAGCCTCTGTCCAAAGCACCTTATCCTCCTCATCCCACTAGGCACTCTTCCTATTGAGACCTAATAAGAATCTGCCAACCTCATCCACCTCCTAATCATTGAAAGGTCTAGAGAAATGCGGGCTCCAACTTTCCCCTCCATCAGAGAAACTCCACACATCTTTCACCTAGGCGTCCTTGGAGACGGCTAGAGCAAATAAAGTAGGAAAAGACTCACAAAAAGGTGAAGGCCCGCACCATCTATCCTTCCAAAATTGCACCCTCCGACCATTACCCACCACAAAAGAAAGTCTACTACTTACAATGTGTCACTCCTTCCTAATTGCTTTCCACAACCCCACATCATACCCATCCCTCACTTCCTTACAACACTATCCCCCTTGCTCCTCCCCAAACTTTCCCCTTATCACTTGATTCCAAAAAACCCCTCTCTCATTTGCAAACCTCCACTCCATTTGCACAAGAGAACCTTGTTAAGAGTAGAAAGACACTTCACCCCAACCCCCCTTTTCTTTTGTCTAAGCAAACATTTGCCCACCTTACAAGATGAGATTTCCACTCAAGAACCCCACCTCCCCACAAAAAATCCCTCTGAATTTGCTCTAACCTCAATCTGACTGTCCTGGGTAAATAAAGCACAAGCATGAAATAAATGGGCAAGCTAGCCAAAGTGCTCCACATCAAGGTGATCCTCCCTCCTTTGAAGATATATTGTCTCTTTCATATCACCAATCTCTTTTGAAACCTCTCCTCCACTCCATCCCAAGCAATCACAGACTTAAAAGGAGCACCCAACAGCAATCTCAAGTAAGAGGAAAGGAGACTCCCGAACTTGCAACCAAGTTCTACAGTCAAAACCTTCACATTTTCCACACATCTCACCTGGATTAACTCACTTTTATCCAAATTAATTCTCAACCCCGAAATGGCTTTAAACCACACTAAGGTCCAACATAAATACTTCATTTGATCCTGAGAAGCCTCACAAAAAACCAATGTATCATCTGCAAACAATAAGAGACACACCCGAGCCCCTTCACCACCTCTACCCCTCACCTAACAAGCCAACAAAAAACCCCCATTCACAACTATCATTTGTAGGCAACTAAACCTTAGTAAAGACAATTTAAACCTTAGTGACCACTTCCAATAACATTGTCCATTAAACCATGATTTAAAAAATAAGGTTAGTGGGACATGGTTGTCTAAACTTAATAATTACATTATTTTCTTAAATACAATAAGTTTCCTATGTACCTATTATACTTATATATAAGTAAAGTAAAAAAAGAATATGATCTTTGAATTAAAAATATCCATCTATCTTAGGGGTCATCCAACCATTCTAGTATATTCGGGCAGCAACATGAAGTCCATTCTCTTCAAAACTAATTTTATTTTTTTTCCAAAATTTTTCATATTTAAATACTAGTCCACAATAGCACCCCCTACTTCAAAGCTGGGGATCCAGGCGCACAGCAGAACAAAATGCTGCATATGGAAACAAGGTCTTTCTTTTCTAAGAAAATGAAGAAATTTGAACATGTATACAATGTCTTAATTGTTATTCTAATTCTCTATCTGGAAATAAGAAGAATGTATTTTTCTCAGGACTACGATACTCTACCACAAGCTCAGGAATACCAAGAAACCATGTCAGGTAATATTTGACCCCAGGCAAAATAAAGACAGGAAAAACCATCACATAAGATATAAACAAATTGGAGGATCTTGGTGATATCATTGAGCAGACAAAGATTCTAACTGAACTATTCGTAGCTTTGGGATGGCATGAATGAAGGTCTAGGATACTGAAAAGTTAGGAGAAAGCTAAAAGGAACATGGTTAGATTTGATAATAATAGATTCACAATTAGCAGAATAAGTGCAGTAAGGTAAACAAGTCAAGTAAACTGTTACTGGTCCCAAATGTTTAACATCAAGGCATTTCAATTTTCAGATAGCAAATATTTACCTTGAAGACCATATATGGTTCGCTTATATCCATATCAAAATCATCTGAGCCATTGAGCAGATTGGAGAGAATATCAATAGGCTTTAAACGCCCTTCGCGCAATCTAATATCTGATCTGACTTTGCTTTGATCAAAATGGAACTGTATATTGGACATGTCAGATAATTACAAATGAAAGAGAAATGGCAGCATTAACACAGCCAGAACAGCATAATTGAAAAACACATAAATAGTCATCCATTGGAAGAAACAGGGATAAGAGAATAGAGTGACAGTAGTTTAGAACCATACCTCTTCTTCTTTCTTCTCCCAATCTTGGAACTCAGCCCGAGCACGTTCTCTAGCAAGCAATGCCTGCAGAAAGCAATAAAGTTATATTAAGACATCCTACCCCAAACTATATCTGAATGTCAACCAAATAGAGAAGATGAAGTAATTAAGCCAAAATCTAGTTATCTTAATCAACAGACCCAACAAGAAGCCACTTGCATCATCAGAGGACCAAACTTACCATTTCTTCCTCATGTTGTGCCTTTTCAATTGCCCTTTCCTCCCTTCTCTTTTTCACCTTTTCAATCTCTGCCTGTAGTATGAATGCAAACATGAAAATCTGAAGGCATGCAATAGTGAAGAATAATATATAATAAAATAATTACAACATGCATATGATGTTTGCAGCAGATAAACCCAATGTTGAAGGCATTGTGTTCAAGCCTTAATGATAGCCAAATAGTGATTAATTGAAAGACCTATGCTGTCTAGAACAAAAATCAACTACAGTGAAGCCCACATTGGGATAGCAATCTCGCAACAATGCTAGTTTGTAGAAAAACCCAATACAAATTCAATAAACAAAATGGCACTCTTGACACAATTGGAAGATGTCAGTAATTTTGCTTTAAAATGGAAGGTGGAATGATGACAATATAAATTTCTGTAGGAATTTTTAGCAGGGGCTATTGTTTAACTATAAAGTGAAGCTCAAAAAATAATCCTTGCAATGCAAAAAAGAATATATTTCTCTTCCTTTGTGTGTCCTGAAATGAAATGTTCTTTCTTCATAGGTATCCCAGAGACATCAAGAGGGGATAAAAGCAAATACTCTCTTTGTGGGTCAATTTACATAGTGTGGAAAAGTGTAGGAAAAAAAGATAAAAAACATTCAACAACCATCACATTTTTCTTAATATTGTCACAATTTTCAATGAGAAGTGGAGTTTAGCAGATTGTATCAAACTTCTAATCACACAATGCATGTGGTTCTAGTCTCTTTTGGTGTGGTAAATCTCTTCCTACCGGATTTCCTTCAAAGTTTTCCACTTCCTTTTCTTCTTTTCTCCTTTATTCATGCCTTTTTACTTCTTTTATCAATACTAACAATTTCAAATGTCACAAGAGAAAGGTTGTCTGGTTAGCATAATACCATATTTTGTTGTACTTTTAACTATAAACTCTGTCTAAACATGACAATGCAAGACCACTCATGCCTTGTGTCACTAGGTACAAATAACTAGAGAAAATTTACTAAATGATAGTATGATACTACAAGGCTAGTTAAGATTATCAAAAGCTTATAAAACAGAAAAAATCAAAAAATGATTTCTGCAAATAACTCTCAGAAAATAACCTTAGCAAATCATAACATACCATCCTTTCTCTCTGTCTTTTTTTCTCGGCCTTTACTGAAAACGTGTCAAGTGGAACACCTTGAGAAACATCACGTTCAATCTTCTTTCGCCACACAAATCTGTGAATTTAAAGAAATCCAATGTCAACAGTAAAGCATCTGAGGTTATCTGTTATTATGTCAAGCCCAGAATCCATCAGATAAGTAGTTTTAGCTCATATAAGATTTGAATGCAAGTGAAATTGTTAGATTGGTTGGAAATTTAAAATAGTGAAGTTTTTAGGCTATGAACTGCTCATACAGGACTTGCACAAAAGGACAACCAACAGCAGAACATGAACAATATGCAGCCCTACCAAAGCATAATTACAAACCTAAAAGTTATAGGAGGATTATCTTTTCTTTATGTCTCCAATACACTAAAGAAATAAAGGAACTACAGTTGAAGAACTTTATTTTCAGGCTGTTTCATCAAAGGCTATTACCAGTGCAATTCTTTTTTCAGGGTTTGGGGGGTAACAGACTTCACCTCAACTTTTTTGCATGTAGCAGTCACAGAGAGACTCAACCTGTACACATTTCATTGTTTAACTAAATAATCATTAACAATTAAGCATTTATGAAAGCTGTGATTAATCCCTTCCAAGAGTGGTTGTAGTCTGAGCAAGGGACAGTCTAAGACTCATATCTCGTTATACGCATAATCTTCTCTTTCTTGGTTCTAAATTTCTAGCTGGTTAGTCCTCACAGACTGACAAAGTTTTTGCCACATTCCTTTTAGCAATTCAAGCTAGCTCACAACTCATTCCTCCACAAGATAATCACACCATCCTCATAACTGCTCCTTCACCCATTTGAATTTAGAACATTCCATATTCTCATAATTTGGACAATCTCATTTTGGCTACACTCAGTTGCGCTCTGGTGAAAGCGGAGTTATCCTAAAGAAATAACAGATATCGATGAACATAAATCATGTCCCTAGATTGAAAAATGGTACAGATCCTCACTTTATCAAATGGATAGAGTGGACTTAAATTTTTGTTTATATGCACAACTTCATGATCAATGATCACAGACAGTCTCATTTCTGTGGTTAGAGACATTGATGAAGACCCAAACATCATCACTGTGAAACCCTAGGCCACAAAGTTTTCTTTGTTCAATTGGTTCTTATGATATCATCTTCACAATTTTGTTCGATGTTAGCAAACAAGAAGCAAGACATTGTTCAGCTGGCTCTTGTGAATAATCATCTTCACAATTTTGCCTCATCTTCGGAAAGATAAAAACTACTGCAAGAATGACCTAAGAACAATCTCCAGCTCCCAAAGATGTATATTATTTCACAAAATTTAATCAGACATCTAAGATTATAATTTTTCAAAATAAACAAATCAAAATATGCAAAAATAAAATAAAAAATAAATAATAGGGCATTAAATCAATAAAGAAAAAGCTAATCCACAGAATAAAAACTTACTTTTCATTGAGATTGGCATCACCAAATGGATTTGAATCATTGGAATACCCGGAAACGGTCTGCGACTTCAACTTCTTAGCAACTCGCAACGCCTAAACAATCAAAACAATATAAATTCTTGTCACCTAATTATAAAAAAATAAAACCCTAGAAATCGATAACAAAACCCAAACACATGCTTTTTTCTGAGCTTTTTTGGCCAAATAGTCAGCAATTTCCTCTTCGGTAATGTTTCTGGAGGACCTCTTCTTTCCGCCACCATCACTTTTTCCACTGCTATCGGAATCATCCAAATGTCGCGAAGAGCTCCGGCGGCGACTGCTGCGGCTGCGTTCTCTTCGTTTGGTGGAGGACCTATCCGGCGAGGAGTCAGGGGTATCAGAATCGTCGGAATCGTCGGATCTTCTTCGACTCTTCTTTCTCCTACTGCTGCTACCGTGCGTTCCCATCCGAGGACAACCAGTAGAGAGAATGACACAAAAGCCGTCGGTACTTGGAACAACCCAAGAGTTTTTTCGCACGTATTTTCTTAAAAATATATATATAAAAGGAATGTTACGTCCGGAGACTTATGGTCGGAAAATAACCGCTGAAGTGTAATTTCGAAAACAACCATAAAAAAAAATTATTTTTAAAGATGAAATGTTATTAACATGTTCTCTATTTTTTTTAAATATATTTTTATTTATAATTTGTATTTTTAATTATTTTTTATGTTTAAATAATTATCTTTTAAAACAATCCTCAAAAAATAAAGTTTTATTTGAGAAGTATTTTAAAAAACAATTCTATAAAATAGTTTTTAAAAATTATTTTACGATGTTTTTAAAATACTATTTTTTTTAAAATAATATTATTTAAATAAAAAATTCAATAGAGATTTTCTTACACAATTTAAAAAGTAAAGGCTAGTCGGTGATAGCACGGTTTGTGCGCGTGTGTTTTTACAAGCAAGATTATTTTTCTAAGTATAATAATTCATGTTTAAGTGTTTGATTAACTTGTTGTTTAAATTATTGAGATGTAAATGGAAAAAAATTTAGCCAATTTTCCTTATTTATGTCTAAAATTAGATATGGATTTAAATAAATCATTATTTATTTATATTATAATTTTGATATAAAAAGTATGTATTTATGGGTTTTGTTTGATTGATTAATAAGATATAATATTTATGTTTTAAGATATCATATTTTTAATATGTATATATTAATACATCATTTTTAATGGACTGTCATACACTTAAATATTTTTAATTGGATATGTTGTGTTATAATTATATTTGATTTATAAAATAAAATAAAATAAATATATATATATATATATATATACAATAACAAAATACCTTTTAGATTTCAATGTTTAATATTTATTTAAAATATTCCTTTACTTACAACTCAACAGTTAGAACCACCTGCCACTTTTCTTTTCTCTGCCTTGCAAATTGCAAGTTGCAACAACCTGCAAGTGCTACATGCAGATGGAAATAAAATGGGGATACTTGCATCCCATTCATCATTTCTCTAGCGAGGTGCGGATTGGCTTTCAACTACTACAAGCCCACCCAACCTCAAATGTATATGGCCTCTTCGGACCCTGAATGAATGTGTTATATACATAGAGAGACACACACTACTATCTTTTGCTCTTCACACACTATTATCTTTTGCTATTCTTTTATCAGCTAAGAATTGCCATCGATTCCCACAGACATCAGCTACCTCAATATATCTTCTGACCTAGACAATGAAATCCTGCAGCAAAAGGCTTTGGTCTTAAGGCAGAATCAAAACTAAATCAAATGGAAATAGCATGAGCATATCTTCAACTAACAGTTCAGATAAGATAGATAGATAGATGTGTTCTTCAAATGTCAAATATTCTATACTGTAAAGACTAAAGTGGAAAATTGTTAAAAGCCAGAAATTAAGAAGGTCCACCAATACAGACTATCAAAAATATCGCTCACTCGGAGTTCCAGCCCAACCATAATCTCCAAACTTTCAAAAAGTGGAAAATTGTTGGGCACAAAAGCCTTTTCAGTTAACCGCAACCTCAGCAGCCAGGTAACTAGGATGAAGTGTGTCCTGTCCAGATGGTTTAGATTTGGAGAGCTTGAGCACCTGCACAGCTTCTTCCACTTTGGCAGCCAATGACTCAGGGGATTCCAATAACAGGAGCAGTTCCGAGTTGTCCATCTCCAAAAGCATTCCCGTTATCTTTGCAGCAAGATCAGGCTGCATAAGAGGATTTAAGATTTTTAATGGTATCAAGGACACAATTTCTTGAGAAAAAATAACCATGAGTGTATTTTTAAAACAATTTCAAAGAAAAATGACTTCTAAAATAAAATAAAGCAAATATAAAATTTAATTTGATTTTAACAGTGTGAAAAGAGATTTGTAACTATTCTAATGCATGGATGTATTATAAAAATGTGCAGGTTCAGACAAATTCCACATTCTACTAGTGTTACCTTTTGTTTCTGGACAAGGGGATAGAGATGCTCGCCCAGAATCTGCTTCTGCTGCTCAGGAGAAGCAGCAGCAAGCATGCTACTCAGCATCTCCGATCCTTGAGATCCAGTTCCAACAGAATTGGAAGCAGCAGATGGGATTCCAGATCCTTTGCTCATCTCATAGGAACGGCCATTTGGCACATACTTAGCCTGCCCAGCCCGCTGCAATTCTCACAGATATTAGAATTTGTAGCATATCAATGGTAGACTAAACCAGTCATGTTCCTTAGGGCAAACAGAAAACATGAATCTCAAGTGGAATTGCGCTTGATGAGAAACCATGTATTTCAACCGTGCTTCACCTAACATTCTTTTTTATGTGCAAGTAAACGGTGAAATGTCAGTTAAAGCTTCTAGCATCATAACAAACCAAAACAAGGTGAAAGTTGTATATATTCTTAGATTATGCTACTTAACATTCAAAGGGCATATGTGCTACTTAACATTCAAAGGGCATATGTGCAAATAATGACAAAACATGAATCTCAAGTGGAATTGCACTTGATGAGAAATCATGCATTTCAATCGTGTTTCACCTAACATTTTTTTTTATGTGCAAATAAATGGTGAAATGTCAGTTAAAGCTTCTACCATCATAACAAACCAAAACAAAGTGCAAGTTGTATATATTCTTAAATTATGCTACCTAACATTCAAAGGACATATGTGCAAATAATGACAGGGCCAAATTCATTTTAAACCATGTCAACCACATAATTTGAGAAAGCCTGCATCTTGTGCAAGCATACGTGGGAATTTGCATGAGAAGGACTTGAAGGGTAAGGTGATTCAAACATTTTTTTACTGGGCTGACTATCACAAAGTAGCAGGTCCAGTTTATCATTAACAAAGTGTTGAGCAAACCAGACAACAAACCGATTTTAAGAAAGTTTTCATACTACTTCTCATTGTTTGTTAAAAAATTTACCATCTTACAGTGCATGCGTATCCACCTGTTTATTTCCAGGTGGCATTTACATCATGTGAGTCAATCTATCTGTAACTTTATCTGAAGTTTGGAATAAAATTCCGGATGAAGAGACACTGTCATGTTATAAAGAAGGGTGAAGACAAAAAAAAAAGGAACACGCTGATAGTCATGGAGGAATTTCTGAGAGAATGCTGCTCATTTTCCATTCTCTAAGATCCTATATGATACCTCAATTTTTCCTGTCCCCAACCCATCCTCACCCTGCATCCAAGATGAAGATTCTTCACTGCTTGTTATAACATTAGATACAAGATTTTAGACTAAATAGCAACAGAAGAAAGAGGATAATTATTTTCCCTACATCTCTATTTGAATGGAGGAATAGCCACCCACCACCTTCCTATTAAAGATCAAACAACATTTCTTAACACATCTTATTAGCAACTGAGATACACAATATATCAGGAGTACCCTTCAACATTCAAAGCAACTTTAGGCAGCAAAGCAAATCAATAGCAAGTTGAACGTGGGGTATCTACAGAAACTACTTGGAACTTGGAGTAGACTAGCATCCCTTCCTACCTATCTAGTTTGTTTGCCAATGATACACTTTGAGGGATTATTAAGTTGAAAGCAGTTTAGTTACATTGATTTTGAAAAATTCTAGTATCTATTCTCAAAAGAGCTGATATAGGAAGAAATATTTTTAGAAAGGCCAGAAAAGAAAAAAAAAACTATTCAGTGAAAGGAAAGGAGAATTATTAATACTATGGTTATTATTTAAGCCTGCAAAATTGTGTATCCAGTGTTAACGTCTTTTCTTAAAAAATTTATTTGAAATTAAATATCTAATTGGAAAGGCATGGGTTCTTCTGGGCATTGTTTGTATGCAGGGCTACACTACACTACACCAACTGTATAATAACAGCCACCAGGCATGGAGAGGTAGAAAAGGTAGGTACCACTCATGGACTACAAAGTTTGTGGAGAAGACACCAAATAGACAGGCCTTTTTTATGGTAGGACATATCCCAAAGCCTTTCCTATGATAAAACATATCTTAAAACAATTTAGTCCAAACAAGTCTTTCTATCTCCAAATAAAGCCAAATGAATGTTTCCAATAATGTATATAGAAACCCTCATGATATCAAATGGGAATTAGATGACATAAATAAGGCATCTAAATAAACCATGCTTGAGTAGTCATGCAGCACTTATGAAATGTAGGGAGCAGCAAACAAGCAAAAGAAAGACCGGTGAATATGGGTTGAGGCATTGAGAAAAAAAACCCAATTACCAAGGATTTAACACAAAATTTATCCAACCTCACATTGCTTATTTGAGTTGAGCCACATACAGGACTGAACAATGCATTAAATTCATCAGTAATTGCAGCAAGTGAAAAGCTCCACCATACCAAACATAATGAGAAGAAATGGTAGCATGAAGAAAAAGATGGAAAAACCTGCTGATTGATTGAATCTTTTGGTGAAATCACTGGTTGAGTTGGCTGCTGCAAATGTGGCATAAATGCAGTAGAGTGACCACCACCCTGTGGAATATGCCCATTTGTCCTGCCCCTGTTTTGCCTGTGCTGCCTTGGAGTATTAGGCATCTGTAGAAGGAAAGTTAAAGAAATATAAGCAAGTCAATTACATCTCAACCATTAAAGACAATGGCATAAACAAAATACTTGTTCACTTTTCTAAATGAATCGACTATAATTATTTTTACAGCAACGGCAGATGATTTGACAGAATCTAACCCATAAAATAGAGCAAAATGGCAAAAAGAGTGCATGTGATCAGGAGAAGACTTTGTCCATGAGTCAGCAGAGAACTTATAATATAAGACATGGTATTTACTATTTACCAAGGGAATTGATGATGGCTGAAAAGCTGGTCTGGTTGGAGGTATAAGGTTGTTAGCTCTCCATCCTGTGCGCAAACCCAAAGGCTGATACATCAGGCCCTGTCTTGGAGGTATAACACCAGGAGGAGCTGTGTAGTACAGAGGAGGATATCCACCAGGGATAACAGGAGTAGAAGGTCCTGCAAGTCCTGCCATACGTTGTGCATAATGAAGCTGCAGTTGTGCTTGCCTGTCCTCTTTCCTTTGAGCAATAGCCACATACAATGGCTTTCTGTGAAACATGTACCCTGTAAGACATTCAATGGTGAGATGATTGGCAGCCTAAAGAATAGACATGACTACTTCTACTGATAAAAATAAAAGATCTTATGTATCAAACAAATTGTAAAAAAACCATATGCATGCAAAGAGGACAAGTGCAAATACAAGAATTGTGATGGTAACATTTTTAAATATTGTTTTCGCTCCCATTTTTCTTCAATATGACTAATCTCCCTGTCAATCTCATGGATTTAATAGCATAAATGTGAATACACCATTAACAACTTTGACTTGTATGTGACCCTCAATTGACGACATTTATCCTCAAGAACTATAACTAGACACCGGGAAAATGACGAATGTAACAAGACACAACCTAATGCACCCGACACAGAGAACATTTGTACAGGCCAATATTTGACAAGGTTCATTTATTTTAAATCATCTGATGGTAAACTTTTTTAAATGCTTCTTCGATCCTATCATATGATTATAGTAAAATTGGAGAGTACATGATTCTTTGCCCTATAGATCTCTCAGTTGTGTTTGTTTAGTCATCCAATCCTCATTCTCTCTTCTAAGACATAATTCTGTAAAATTGGAGCTATGAGGTTTAAAAAATTTGGATTTTCCCATTTATTTGAACTTCCTATAGCCAAACTTATATGGGAAGTATGAGGATAGATAATATTTTGATGGAAGTTAATCTTCCATTCTACATTGGCAAGTTGACGAACACATTTGAGGTTAGCTAATGATTACAAATGTTAGAAAAAGAGGATGAAAGTAATATATGCTTTTTTGCACATATCATTTTATACTATGGATGAGGAAAGATTCAATGAACTGGATGATAGAGCACCATAAATTCTATTGAAATTCATTGTTCTATTGACTGCATTGTCCACATTAACTTATTCATGTGATTCATTTATTCTCATATTGTGAAAAGTTTTTAAACGCAATATGGTTTCCAATAAATAATGTTAAAATGGAGCTAACCCCTTTACTAGAAATAGCACATCATTTCTCACTAAAATGATGGACCGGTACACTTCCTCTATTCTAAAGACATTGCCTAAAAATTAATTAGGATTCACAAACAAGTATTTGATGCATACTAATTCTTCTCCTCTCAAGTTTTTTCAGCAGATTTTGCGCTTCCATAATTTCAACTTACTATTATTTACATTACCTAAACTTTCAGAGCTTTGATTTCAATTATTATGACATCAAGTTAAGGCAGAGACATATAACACATGCATCACACCTATTAATTGTGTCTTGGGATCTGTCTCATAGCATTTCATCCACATAGCAAAAATAATCCATCTAGAATCAACTTATGCAGACTGTAAGAAGGTAACCTCTTTTTTTCCCTCAAGATTACAAGAATAGAACACCTGCACTGTCCAGACCCAACAAGGTTTATGTCTGTGATTTGATTTTTCCTTTCTAAATGGGGAAAAAGAAACAAAGAAGAGTAGGGAAGAAGGAACTTCACCCAAACACCAGTGTATGCCTATGTTTTGTTTTTGCCTTTCTAAAGGAAATGAGAAAGAGAGAGAGAGATGAAGGAAGAAAGAACTTCCTTGGAAACTAATCATGTGTTAAAAGCAAAGGTAGTGATTGAAGAACACCAATTATAAAATGAGATCTCTGTTAAGTGGTATATGAGCTAATAATTACACATCAATATATTGTTCTAAACCATGAAACAGGAATAATTTTCAAGATCATGAAGAGTGAAATTCTATGACGTCTAGCCAAATATGTAACTCTACCAACTCACCATGAAAAGTGTTCACAGCTTTACTGGCCTCATCAGGAGTGGAGAAGCAGACAAATCCAAACCCCTTGCTTATCCCTTTTTGATCTCGCATGAGTTTTGCAGAAGTGATCTTGCCGCACACACTAAAGTGTTCCCGCAGGTCATCATCATTGACATTATCATCAATGTTCTTGACATACACATTTGAACCCTAAAAGTTGGAGAAAAATGACTGTTAAGCAAAAAAGAATACATCCAATCGCAAGTAGACAAATTTAGGGAGAGAAAAGGGCAATGAGGAATACCCTGTATTTTAAGATTTGCTCGTTACGTTTCTCCTCAAATTGGCGACGCAAAAGCTGCTCACGTTCGGCTTTCTTCTGTGCCCTTGCTACATACAGAACCTTCGAACCTGCTCGGAATAACCAGTGACATAAAATGTTTTAAATTGAGCAGTTGGTGCATGCTCGACAATTTACATTGACAAAAATATAACCTACCAAGTTGCAATCCATTTAATGCTTCCAGTGCTCGTTTGGCATCTTCCGGGCTCTCAAAGTTCACAAAACCAAAACCTCTGGACATCCCATTTTCATCCTTAGAAATAACCAAGCTAGCAATTTTCCCAAACTCAAAGAACTTCTCTCGTAGAGCTTCTTCTGTGACATCTGGATCCAAATTCTTGATGTAAAGATTTGTATATTTGGCATCAGGATTGGGCAGAACCCTATCAGTCTTTCTGACAAACTTCCCAGCATATCTGTGCCATAAATTAGCATTAAAAAGGGTCAATACCTAGAGAGCAAAAAAGAAAGATAAGGAGAGAAAATTTGACCATTTCAATCACCATATACAAGTAATGGACACAACTTCTTTCAGTACATAATTTTCTTGACAGGGAGAAACAAAGGAAGGTAATTGCACATACATCTGTTTGCCGTCAATAATGAAGCCATTTAGCTTCTCAATGGCAGCATTTGCATATTCCTCAGACTCAAACTGAACGAAACCATATCCTTTGCTCTTCCCATCCTCAGTCACAACCACTTTACAAGACAAAATATTGCCAAATTTCTGAAACATGGCTTGAAGCCTCACATTATCTATTGAGTCACTCAAATTCTGCCACAAACCCAAAACTCAAATATATTACAAATGCAACCAGAAAACCACATACCAAACAAACAAGAAAATATAGTTCAGCATCAATGATACTGGTCACAGCAAAAAGATATACCTTAACAAACACATTCCCTATTCCACTCCTTCTTGCATCTGGATCACGATGTGACCACATAACTCTTATCACTTTTCCATGCAGCATAGTGTGATTCTTTGCCTCAATGGCATGAGAAGCTATTCAAAATCATAAGATTGCAAAATCAGAATAATTAAATTTACTATCAAAATTATCCTAATAGTGCATCCAGTATAATCCAACCCACATTAAAATAAATAGTCTCTTCGTTTTTTCCTTGATAAATCAAGAGCCACTCATGAAGGACTCATCTCTTCTGTCTGTTCTCTTTCTTGATAAATCAGAACAGTTTCACCATCAAATGTGGGAAAAGGCTAAAGTTAGTACATTGTTTGAGAGAAGCACGAAAAGGTTGAAACCAGAATTTCAATTTGGGCCACAAGTAAGAAACTGAGGCATAAACTAAGTTGAGTAAACAAAAAACATAAGATTCAAGATTCTCTATTCTTTTTTCTCCCTTTTCTTAAAAGGGAACATAGAAAGGATCAAACAGGACAACGGACGTAACGATTGTTGTGCACAACCTTTCCGGATGCGAGATTTCTTCATCCGATCAAACGTTCTCGTTTACTCATGGTCCCAAACAATGCAAAACCAATCCATTCCCAGAATTTCCATTTATTTATCTTTTCAACACTTTCTAGGAAACCAAACAGAGGTAATAAAGGAACAAAATGCGAAAATACAACAGAACAATACGGATAATTACCGTCTTGAGGAGAGATGAAGTTGACGTAACCGTAACAGAGGGAACGGCCAGAGGAGGAGTCACGGCAGATGCGCACAGAGGCGAGGCTTTTAAATTCGGAGAAGGCGTCGAAAAGCAGGCCATCGGTGATATCAGGGTGCAGGTCACCAACGTAGAGCGAAGCCGGAGCGGCAGGGACGGTCGGAGGAACCGCCATTGACGAACTCACAACAATGCACTTGTAGAGAGAAATAGAGAAACACACTAGAGAGAAAAACCAAATGGCGTTTCGGTTTGGCCTCTCAATTTCAGTAAATAAATAAATAAATATAACAGGTGGCGTTAGACAGAGAAAGAGAGTACTATCAAGGAAGAGAGAGGGGGCGACAGAGGCACTATTTGTCTGTTTGCCTGTGGAGATTTTCTCTTTGAGAGAGAAAGAAAATTAGGGAAAATTATTAAGGAAAGATTTTTTAAGATGGAGAGAGAATTATGTTTTTGTGCGGAACTGCGGATTTGCATGGCCGCGGGAGGTTGGGGGTTTCCTAAAGGATGCCAACGCTAGAAACGAACTCCTACGCGCACTGCGGGTGCGTTTCATAACCATGTTTTAGCGTTAACAAAGTTAGGAACTTAGGAAACATTACTGCATCAGATTTCACCAATCAGGTAAGTCGGAAGTTTTTTAAAAGGAAGCAAGTATATATTTTCAAGAAATTTTTTATCAAAAGGATTAAAAATAACTTTCTTATTTAAAAATTGTATAAATAATCTCATTTTGATTTTTTTTTTATCTTTAAAATTTTTATTTAAAATTTATTTAATGTAAGATAAGGATTCGAAAATTATTAAAGAATATTTTTTTTTATAAAAGAGATTACATTTCATATTAAGAAAAAAAAAAAAAGTCCTTTCTTGGTGATTTATATTTTCTGTTTTAATCGAAATAACCTGAGAGAGACTCTGGGTGAGGGGGAGGGGAGCGCGTAGGGAGTAATGGACACGTGTATGAGAAAAAGGTCATGGTTGGAGAGTGAGAAACGGGTTAAAAAGTGGAACCCAATGACCAGTGCGGGTGCTTGAAACCTCACTATTGACACTTTCACAGCCCGACCTTAACCACAGCCACAAGGGCCGCCCTAAGCCACGGACACCCACCCTTTCAGGTCCTCTACTCCACTTTTTCATCCCTATTCTTTCTTTTATTTAATTTATTCCAAAATATAATTAATGAAAATTAGGCCTCTAATACCCGGCCCATAATGGGCTGCTTCGAGCCCGATTAGTGCAACTCCGTCACTTTTCTATTGAGAAAGTGACTTCTTTTACGATTTATCAGTCTCCAGCCATACCATTCTTAAACATCATTGCTTACTATTTTAAGACAACTTCAAATGCACAATTACTTCTTAATCAGGAAAAGGGGATTTATATGGAAAGCAAGGACGCATAAGAATCTTCAGAGTCAGTGGGCCCAAACATATGAATGATCTCAATGGGTTCGAAAATGTAGACATTGTTTGGATTTTGTCACAAACCATGGTTGATAGCTCATTATGATTATACCCAATGAATAAATATTACAATAAATTCACAGCATTAATGTAAATTTTAAACCGGTATAAAATATTGGAGGTAATATTGTTTTTATCACATGGTTTTGACCAGGCTGAGGAAGTAGTAATATTTACTTTACCGTGCTTTAAGGTTATTTAACCTTTTGATAATGAGTGGTTCAATAATAATCGTAGGAAGTAGTAACTGATGGAAAGATGGTCAATGAAAATTATCAAACTGATAGATGGTGTTTGGAATGTCCAAGTATGGCAATCAAACATGCACAGAACCTTTTCTTTTTTTGTGTTGGGGCGGTTGATGGTTGGGTCATGTAGAACTTAAATGAGTCTCCACTACTCATTTTAAGATGATGTGAGAAAGGCTTAATAATTGAGTGTATGATAATATAGCACTAATATATAAATGATCATTCACATCAATCAATGCTGTCTCGGAAGCAACAATGGGATGGCAGTGAAGCAAGGGAATTACATAGTTCAGTGGGAAAAAAGAAAGAACAAAACAAGGTAACAAATACGAATCTTTTTTTGCAATTGCCTAATAGACCTTACAGATATCGGAGTGCTGTACTTGGGCACTATACATCTCTTGCTAACTCAACAACAATTGATATAGCTGCTTTGTGGTTTGTACCACCAATGATGCCATAGTTCAATTCTTCAACCCTCAAGAAGTGGTGTAGATACAATTTACAAGGCAGCATTGCTCAAGATGCAGTACTCTCTAGGAGGAGGAAATTTTGGTTAGAAGAGGGTACACAACACCACATTTGCTAGCAATCAGAATTTGAATTATATAGGACAAGAACCAGCTACTGCTAGCAATCCAAATAATAAGGGAACTGTTGGCCAACCACCATAAATAAGAATTGACCAAGGCCAAAACACATTGAACAAGGAATGGGATTTCAAACCTGAGGCTTAAGTTACAAAGAATAGGAACCCACTGAACACTAAAATGTGGATAAGGAGAGCCTTAATGCTTCTAGGTATCGGCTCAAAGAGCATGTTCTGTGACGAGCTGCTCATACTCAGCTGTCCTGAATTTATGAATTCATCCTTACCAGATGTTACAGAGACATTTACAGACAATGAACCTGAAATGGGAAATTTTCAAAAGAACAGGTACTGAGTCAGAATCCCTACAAAATAACCAACAAACATTTCATAGGGGGTATTGCTGATTGAACTCACAGTCATAGTTAGCCCATCCAATCCGTTGATGAGCAAGGTCATAAACAAAGATTTTATCCTTTAGAACAAGATCTGCAAAAAGAAGAAACCATGGAGATGTGAGTGTGAAGCATGGTATTGGAAGAGTAATGGAACATCAAAATGCTGCAATTCAGATTAGATTATATGTTCATGCACATTTTGCAAAATAATAAATAAACAATGCTCCACAATTGTTTCTATCGATGGTTTTTATTTCCAAAAATAATTGAGTTGTAGTCAGCCAGACATTAGGTGTAGATTCATGAGTATATAAGAAACACTAGACAAATACTAGAACACAAAAGAAGAGGAAAGGCACACCAAAGAAGCAGAAAACTAGAACAACAGAAATGCAATTTGATAAAAACACAAAAAATTTGGCTGCACAATAAGTGAGAGCAATTTGCTGCACCCCCAATACCAATACATCACATCATACCTGTGAAGTGTTGGGTCATTCCTGTAATGTATGGTAAAACTTAGTTACTGGATACCTTACATTTTACAGAAATGATTCAACACCCACGGTAGCTGTAGATGCAAACACTACAAAATTGGTGGTTGGACTGATAGAGCAAATTGTCGCAGCCCCAACCAAGTATGCAGCATAAGTTCATTAAAAGAGGCTGTAGTCCAGAGTCCAACCTCCTAAAATTGTTATCCCTGGTTCTGCAACTTTCTGAAATCCAATGCACCACATTGCAGCACCATCCTGTAATACCAAGATTGCAAATGACAAAAGAAATTGTACAGCACATCTCACTAGTGACAAGTGAAAACAGAATCATGTCTACTTCCATAAATTCAAGGAAATTAAAATAAAAGATGCAAGTTGAACAACTTACAGAAAAACCAAGATGCATAAGGTATTCTCCTGGTTTTAAAACCATGGATGCACCGCCAGCAAAGTTTAAACTGACTGGAGGAAATATTTCATCTACACTGCACAATAAACAGATTTGGATCCAGTCAGTATTTAAATAATGAAAGTAAAAACATAAACTTGCAGAGCCTTTCTTGAAATAAACATGGCCCAAAAATCACTGCTTGGTTAATAAATTAGGAAACCAACCTGGTGGAGACTAGATAACACTGGTTTCCTTTTGAAAGGACAGGAGTCGTAGATGATGAAACAGTTGCAGTTATCTGTGCATTCAATGTTACAAATCTAAATTCAGAACACGCTGAAAGTAACTTTAACAAATTTCCAATTCAAGAAAAAACAGCTTGTTACCAAGCTTCAAATCCATCACAACTGGGAGAACTTGTCCTCTTCTAAGTATAGAAATTGGCAACAAAGTGAAAATTAAGCTTATGTCCCAGAAATTACTAAGAAAAGAAAAAAAAATACTAATGAACAAGAGGAAGAAAAATGCAAAAAGAATTTTCTCCCCATTTTCCTTGGATAAAGGTAAGGAAAGTTCCTCATCAATTCAAATTTCCTTCAATTTTTCTATAGACAACCAAACAAAAGAAATTCTATAAAATTTTCTTACATTTTTCTTTCCTTGTATTTTTCCTTTTTATTTTATTTCCTTCAAACTTCGCAAGAACTAAACATAGGCTAATGTTTACCTTGGAGATTACGGCAAGCACCTAATTACAGAGCTTCCCAATTGTTAATAACATTACAGAGTTACGAATGAACAAAAATAAAAAGAATAAACAATTACAAAGTCTTATAAACTTTCTGAATAAGCGGTAATTATCAACTTGGCAAAAACCAACGTCCACCCAAGGAACTAAATCTATTTATGCCTTAATAGGTAGTTAATGTTTTTTCCATATATAGAATCTTTATTATAGACTAAGCAATGAGGCTAATGAGGAGGATGCACCATCAAAATGGCCTATTTAGAGAGCCCACGATGAAATGTAAAGGATTTTACTGACCACATCCATTTCACATAACAAAAACCCATGTCACAGTGAGGATCAAACTCATTAACCGAATATTTTTTTGATAAGCAAGGAAAACTCATTAACTGAATATCATATATAGGGTTATCATCAACTGAATATGATTACCCTTCTCCCTTTCTCTCAAGTGTTTATACATTTCTGTCCATTTTCTAACCTCAACTTTTATGCAAGTCAAGTTGCTTATCTGGAGAGAAAGAAAAGTATATTTAGTTCAATAAATAAATAACATTACATTCCTAATTTTATTTTTTATTTTTTTTGTGATAGGTACACATTCCTAAACTAATTACTAAGAAGTTAAAAAGAATCGGAAAGAAAAAAGAGAACTTACAGCGCTTACAAAAGGATCATAAGCGGTTTCCACTAGGTATGTCAAAGTTGTTCCAGAATCAACAATTGTTCCTTGGTTGTTGGATGTTGCAAACACAGCCGGATCAATTGGCAGCAGTTGCCCATTGACAGAAATGCTCTGCAGGTTTAGATTATAATGAGACCTGAAAGTTTGAAAATGAAAGCAATCAAAACTTTTGCAGAATTGCCATTTAAAATATAAACAAATATTCACACCACTGTGGATTAGTAACAGAAGGTATTAATATAGAACTAATTAAAAAGTGAAGAAAATGTGGCAATAAGAATATATGTTTGCATGAGATAAATTCATATATAGAGCCAAAAAACTAAGCTCATCCAGCAAAACAGCAGTTGCAGATTAGCAATAGAAATATATTTAACAAGGATATGGTTCAGAAAATTCCCTCTACCACAAGGAGCAGACATCAAATAGTGTATAGCTGTTAGTAAAAAAGGATTGGTGGAGAACTTTCCCACCAAAATTTGCACAACATTCAACAAAAGTCCCCAGAGAAAAAAGTGCAGGTCCCATAGGAAACAAAAGATTGAATGAATTTAAGCATAGGTTGAAAGGCAGTGTGCAAAATTAATCCCAAGTGAGCTGCAAAATGAGCATTTGTACGGTACCAAACATCAATCTGTTATGCCCAATAACTGCCATAGAACCATATACTAGTGAGATACACCGAATGAATGAAATGTTATTCTTATTTTTCTTTGGTACAAACTCAATTACTACCTACACACAGTCAAATATCTAAAACAAGCTTAAAATTTGAATTAGCTAAATAGACAAGACCCTATGGACCCTTAGGATGTAACAGAGATAGTACAGAATTGAACTGCAGTACATGGGCCAACAAAAAAGGTGTGCATATGAACAAAAAAGTAGCTAGTTCTAAGTGCTAAGTATATAATCAAATATTGAAGAAAAGATTGCTGTTGACAAAGAAGAAAGTTTCCCATACTGGAAAGAGAACATACTGTGATGGCACAAGTGGACTATAAATTATATTTGGCTCCAAAATCTCACCAAGGACCAGCTTACCCCCACCATCTCCTTCTCCTTTCAAGCAATGGGAGAACACCTTTGGTGTTATCCCTAGTGATGACAATTGTGACACAACAGATAGATCCTGTTGGCCAAACCCAAAAATTCCATCAATTGCCTTATCCACTTTAGTCAAGTCTCCGGATTGGTAGGTGCTACACCTGTTTCCAACACCACCATCCAAGACAATGAGCTCCAACTAACCAAACCAAAACGAATGTTGACGAGAGACTAACAGCAACTTAAATAGAAATGGAGAGAAGAGAAAAGCAAAAGATGAAAAAACACACAATTGTTGATTTATTGCATGTTCATTGCAGATTTGAGATATATTCCATAAAAGGTAAGCACTCCTCAAAGCCTTCTGGTTTAGTTATAAAACCCTTACCACTCCGCCATTGTTTACATAAATAAATCGCCATTAACCTAGGAAATTCTGCACCGCTAACTATTGTTTTATAGAAAATAATTTAGTAATCATTCTCAAGTGCTATAACAAGTGCTATAATAGGAACTTTAGGTAAAGATCATGCAAGTGAGGAGATGACTCCAATTACCCGATGTTCTGTCAATCAGTGTAATGTAACTTTACAGTTCTTATTGTATATTCTCACTAACAACCATGAAACTCTTATGCTAGTAATGGTACCCACGTAATAGTTATTGTTGGGAAAAAACTTTGTTGATGTATTTTTGAGGTGGATTTGTTCTTTGATTCTTCTGCTTATCTTTTCTCTCCGTTGGTATTGTTTAATCCCACATCAAATACACCAGATTTCTATACAAGTCATAACAGCTCACCCAAATACAATGGAAGCTGAGGAGTTAGCAATCAAAGAGTCCCCCAAAACTGTGTCAAAATACAACATGTCGGATACATAATAACCTGTTGTCCCACTTCCATCCCCATAGTGGAATGAGTAACTGCACTGATTACTCTGAGGGGAGCACTCAGCTGCAGTGGTTTGAACTAGGGAAGTACATATTGGGTGTGAACAGGAGACTAGAGAAGTGGTTGATGAGCTGGAAGGATCAAAAAAACTGAGCTCAATCTGCATATACAAAAAATGCAAGTTAGATATCAAACTGTATTGCTTATTCTAGAAACTCAGATGAAATAAATTTTTACTCCGAGTCCGCTGGTTCTGGGGCAATCATTGCACGAATTGCAGGTAACCCACAATATATCACTTCCAGTATCAATCTGCACATTGAATTCCCTTGGAGGAGAGCCCAGTTTCACTTTTGTAAAATAAAGCCTACCATAAGAGCAAGAACCCAATAATGGAAAACAGTTTAATCAATGCCATATAAGAACCATATTTTGAATACGAAAATCACGAAATAACTGTTAGTCCCATCCTCAGAAGAAAAGACAAACAGAACAAATGAGAAGCAAGGGGAAAAGGGAAGAAAGCAGAACATCAAACATTGATCAATTCATGGATCCCGTCACAAGCGGCAAAATGCTTGAACTCCCAAAACAGAGGAACCAAAGTAAACAACGGTTCAACTATAAAGGATTTTGAAAAAAAATAAAGATCAATGTAGCCTTTAATATCAACCAAAATAAATCTATAAAAAGAACTGTTGAAAATTAAAAAAAGGCAAACCCCGTCAACTCTGAGACTCTTCGACAATTTGGTTAGCAAGAAAATGTGAGAAAGTTAAAAGAAATTAAAATCCCAACTATCATATTCCCATAATTTTTTACACCAAAGGAAGTGACAAAAACAAAAATCTCCACACCCCACTGAGACTAGTAGAATCACTGGCCAGGTTGAATTGAATTTTTCTCTTTCTTTGAAAACCAAAACAACAGAACCACAGAACTCATTACTCTGCTTTTCCTTTTCCATCTTCTCATTCATCAAAGGCAACATATTTGGATTCTTAAACACGAAGAAAAAAAAAGTATCCGTAAATAAACATCCAAAACTTGCATAAATGACAGACCAACACGAATCAAAACCACCAATTAAAAGGCCTATAAACAGTCAAACAATCATCTGAAAAAAAAAATCAGAAAATAAAATTATAGACAGGATTTGCGGGCTCTCATAAAATTACCCAACCAGGTACGGATCGGAGGTACCATAGACGGTGAAATCAACAACACCCCCAACTACACCTCGCAATAATCGTCCGTGCCTGGCTTGATCACGAGCCCTGAGTACCTCGAGCTCGACCCGCTGGTTCACCGGAAAAGCCCTCTCCAGAGTGAGAAGGCTGGCCGGAGAACCACAGTGGACTACGGCCGCCGTCAGTAGAATGGCGGCGAAGGCCAAGATCAGGGCCAAAATTGAAATAGACGACGGCATTGGAATTGGTTCTGTGGTTCAGTAGCAAAGATCGATGTGATTGCTTTTCAGCATTTTTAGAGAGAGAGAGAGAAAATGAAGGGAGGCTTTAGAGAGAGAAAGGAGACCAGTGTCATAGACAGAACAGCTGATAATAGAAGATTCAAATTCGGATTAGGAGTCAATATGTTACCTGAAAGATAAATTAAATTAATAAATTACGAACAATGATTTGGGCACCGCCTACTCTTTCTTTGACTCTTTCCCATCCCCTCATTGACTACCATGCCGTGGCATTTTGTTGTTCCATCGATTTATTTCTCCACTAATAATCTACCAATATTCAAAATAAAATAAATTATTGTTCCTTTTATTTACAAAAAATAATAATAATAATAAATTTTTTAATCCAATTCTTAAGCTGCAAGTAAGAGCTCCGCCACGCTAAATCAACATCATCTTCTTAAAACACCGCGGGCTTTGAGTCAATAAAAAATAATTTTCATGATTTCTTCACTCAATAGCTCAACCACTGAATTTAACAATGAAATTATTAAATAAAATTGACTGAAATATCAATATCACGTGTTACTATTATAATTATAATATATGATTGTCTTTCTTGTCGGGCATCATTTATGGACGAAAGAAGCATTGTTCAAAGGTCGCGGTTCAAGCGGCCGAATCCATGTTCACATTCTACCACTCGGCTTGAAATTGGGTACAAGTTTCTCACGTCTTTCTAGAGGAGATGCATGGAGAAAAAAATGAGTGGCTACTTGACCCTGCATTTGTTGGGCTAATAATGGCAGCAGGACCCATGACAACGAGGGTTTCTCCTCCTTCCCATCCAATTAACCTTTTCCGAATTCAATACTATGTACTGCATTTTTAAAATAAGTGAATGCAATGCCTCAGGATTATTTTAATAATTTATTGAAAGCCTTTTGTATAGATATTTTTTGGTAAACTCTACTTTTTAGTAATTGCTTTTCTTTGTTTCTATTTTTATTTTTTATTTTTTTTAAAGGAAACATCTTTCTTAAAGTTGAATTTAAAATTTCAAATATCTTATCTCAAAAAATATTTAGTGCAAAAATTGAAAAAAAGTCCATTAATTTTCATGTTGTAGAGTCTGGTAATTGGTTTCGAACACAATATGAAAAATGATTTTTGAGTCCCATTTTTGTAAAATAAAAATCCATTTAAAAATTTAATATATTTTTATATATAATGTTTTATTTTTAATTATTATATATTTGTATAAGTATTTTTTAAAATAATCATTAAAAACAAGTGAAGATAACTAAAAGTTGTTTATGAAATACCATATAAAAAAATAATTTTTGATTGTTAAATATATTTTATATGTTTTGTCATGGAGAATAGGCGATTATTTTCAAAAATAATTATCAAATTTTAATTTTTTATTACTTAAAATAAAAATAATTATTTAATTTAAAAAATATATTTAAATAAAAAGAAGTTTGAGATTTTTTTTAAATATGTTATTTTTCAAGAATAAAATTTAATTATTTTTAGTTGTTTTTCAAATGTTAATAGAAATAATTTAAATATGATAATATTTTATTAATTTTTATTCTTGAAAATAGTTAACATTTATTTGAAATCCTTGGTATTGATATTTGAATTGAATATTGGGGGATGGTGATGGAAACGTGAATAAAAGACATTATTAATTTGTCCATTTGTTAAAATTTTCGGCTCAAAATTTGCTGCGACGTGTGGTGGTTTACGTATTTCTTTATGATGTTTCAAATTTCAATGGTGTGTTTACGACACTTTCCAATTCAGGAGACATGATTTGATATTTTGATAACAATTACTCACTTTTTTGGTTCATTAAAAATAATAATCTGACCCTTTGATTTTCCAACGGTACTATTCTCGAGCCGCAGTCCGACATGTTCTTTTTCCCTAAAATACAGCTATGGTCCCTTTTATTTATTTTATTTTATTTAAAAAATAAAAAATAAATAAAGTGGGTTAAAAAGATGATTTAAAGCATAAAGCTAAGTCGGGGATGAGTCATTTTTCAATCTCATTTTTGGACAATAATTATCAATTGCAATTTGGTTTATTATTTCCTTTTTCCATGTTTTGTTATGTAAAAAATTAAAAATAAAACAAAAGAAAAAGTGATTTTTTTTCTTTAAATTTAATTTATTTTTCCTCTTTGGTATAAGAACTAAATAATTTGAAAATATATATAAAAAAATTAAATTTTAATTATATTTTATTTGTTTATATTTTCTATGGTAATAAATGAAAATTTAGTTTTTTTTTGGTATTTTCTTTTTTCCTTTTCCTAATTTTTTTTCTAAAAAAAAAGGTTTATTTTTAAAAATTTTAATTATTTGAATATTTAGACTTTGGTCTTTATTTTAAAGTCTTCTCTCATTTACGTCGATAAATGAGAAAGATACTGGATGTTTAAGATATCACATGAATAAATGAGGAAAAAATAGAAAATTAAAGATTCATCACATGGGAAAATTTAATTTAAAACAAACAAATACATGAATTCGTAGTTTTGATTCTCTGCCATTTCAACTTACTTATTATCAAGGCTTATAACAAATGCTACTACATATAGATATGGTAGGGAGTCACCATTTGAAGCGTATCTCGAAGTTTCTATGGGATTTACAATATTGTACCTATTTTTACAATATTCTCTGCAATTTCAATTTTTCTTTTTTCTTTTTTCTTTTCATCTCTCAATTCTCGAGCAACTCGATGAAGTAACAATGGTTTATTGATATAATTTTTACTTTAAATGATTTTGAAAATATTGTAAAAACTTCAAATAAAGATGATAACTTTTATGTACTTTCTCAAGGTTTAATGATTAAACCTTAAAAATAAATCAATGCCACCAAAGATTTCTATAATTTAAAATAAAAAATGGATAAAGAATGTCATATGTCATTCTTTTCTCTTTGATACAATTGTGTAGAAGTAAAGTATGAATGTTAATAATTTAATGAACACTTATTTTAAGTCTGAAATAAGATTAAGAATTTGACCCAAATAAGAGAATAGAACTAGGATGTAAATAAAATTACCCAGTAAAAATAGGTAAATCTCACACCTTACGACTTATTAAGGGGTATTTAGTAAAAAAAAACTAATTTTTGAAAGGTGAAAAAAATTATAGGTCTCCATTTTTAGGTGCGTCTGACAATATAATTTTAAGTGGGTAACTCTAGGGACTTACAAAATTACAAATATTTATAATTTTTTTATTCCATCCTTGTATTTTTTTTATAAAATAATTTATTTTTATTCTTGATTTTTTTTATATAAAAGTTAACTTCTTTTAAATTAAAAATTTATTATTACTTTATAAAATACAATAAAATCAAATTCTATAATTATGGACCCTGCATTTTGGACGATGCGTTCCCACTCGATGGCGAAACTCGTTTTCATTTATTTATTTGGTTAAAATTTGATTTTTTTTAGGAAATACTTGGAGTCGCCACTTATTTTTGTTTTATTTTTAAAAGGAAAACAAATAAGAAAGAAAACCCTAAGTATGACTCTTTATTTGAAAAAGATGATTTACGAAAAACCAAATTTAGGCTTGGGGGTCAGGTTACTTATTGGGAATGTACATAGCACCCCTCTAAGTCCCTAAAAATGGGTTTCTACTAATGAGATGAAGCAAGTATGACAATTGGTAAGGAAATCAATGGATACCAAAATGAAATAATAAAATAATAAAGCAAATAATGGAGTTTGGGGTTTTTAGAATTAAATTTGGAGATTGAAAATTTGGAAAACTAAACTTTCATATAAAAAGAAAAAAATGAAGACTTAAAATGAAAATGTGGGTTGCACAGGCATGAAAGAGAGTTGGAAGATATTTAAGTGGAAGAAATAGCGAGAGAAATAATAAATAAATAAATAATGGGTTTGGTGGTGGAACGAGTGGAGGTCATCAAACTAAAAGTCTTATTCATGGCCCAATTTCCCATATTTGATGAAGAATCCATGCAGCGTTACTATGTGTCACCTAAGCCAAAATGTCTACATTTTCCACTCTTACACCATCCCATTGCAGTTCGCACCACAACAGCCACAACAACAGAAGTAGAAAAAAAGACATGCCACATGAGTTGACCATGATGTCACCTTTTCCAATGCAAACAATACACTTTCAACTGGAGCTCTGAAATCAACAGCCACTCTAGCACGACAGCGATGTAGACTATGACATCGATTCCAACGTGTTGAGAATGACGGCCTTTCTTGAGGCATCTACCGATACGACCGACCAAAAATTGAAGACTAGTTTTAACAGAGTGGGATATATGCTTCTTCTTGGGACCACCACCTTTCCTTCCACCAACCATCTTCTTAACTTTTCCGGTAGACTCCATTTCTCATAGTTGCAGACTTCACTAGTGGCGATGAGCGTGATCGGGAATAATGGATCTGGAGCTGTCGGAGAAAACAGTTTTCCTCCATTTACGAACTGCTACCTCTCTATCGCTACTTCGAGCCTCGCTGCCAACAGCTGCACTAAAAGCTCCATCGCCATGACCCACAAGAGTAGCCACAACGGCGAGTATCCAGCAAAGGCGTAGATTTGCGGATTTCCTCCAACATTAGCGACGATCTTGAGTGCTTATCTTTCATCTCTTTACTTCATGGGTGGCTTGGTAATAAGGTTCCGGCATGGAGTTTTTTAGCTTGAGCTTGGGATTTATTAAAAGAAGGATTTTGATGGAGGCTTTATCACAACTTTGGGTGGCCATGCATGTGGGTTACAGATCCATGAGAAAAAAAAAATTTAAAAAATGGGTAGGAGTTCACGAGGAGTGAGCAATGGAATAAATGAAAAGAAATGGATGGAAAGAGTGATTGGCGGGCATACAGGTATGAGATGAACTGGTGGTGTGGTATGAGTTTTGTGGGTATGTGGGCAGTAGGTGTGGAATGAGTGATGAATAAAAAAAGAATGGGTTTGTAACATAAACGATTAATCTTAAAACATCACACAAGAGATAAGAAACCAGATTTACACACATATCCAAACAGAACCATATGAACAATAAATGAGACCATGCCACAACAAACCATTGTAAGAGTAAGAAAAATAAAAAGAGAAAAAAAAAATGAAAAGACGAACTTCAACATTAAAATACAAATTGGGAAGCTGTAGGGAAGTGGTGTATGGAGAGTCACCATGACCATACCGGAACAAACTCACAAACAATGCAAAATAATCACGTAAAAATAAACAAATAAAAAAAGGTAATAGGATAACCAGTAATAATCCATGAACCTGATCAGTCTTACTAGGTAAAGCTCTCATTCACCTAGAGTTTACTGGGCTTCGACCCAACTTCTTCCTCTCTGCTTCGCCTTTCTCCGCTTCTTGTTGGCTTTTCCTTCTTTCTACCACCCCTTGTCCCATCTGGCTGCCCAAAAATAGCTCACCCATGCCCTGTTTTTTTTTTTTTTTAGTTCCAGTCCCATCTCGCCGCCCCAGAACAACTCATTCCGTCCTCTCTAATTGCCCTAAAACGACTCATCCTCGAGGTGGTAAGAAAAATGGGAAACCTTATCCTGAGGGGTATATATATATATATTAATTTATGAGATTCATTTCTAATGAATATCTCTTAAAATGAAACCTTTCATTTTTTATTTTATTTTTTAATTTTAATATAATAAAATTAAAATCATAAATAATCACTATTTAATTTATTTATGAGAATTATGTTTTTTTGTTGAAATGTTCCAAACTTATTTTGTATAATTAAAGAGAAAAACAAAAGGAAGAAAAATTTTAGGGAAAAGTGTGATTTGATTCACCAATATGAAAATATACATAAAAAAGCCTCAAAAATTTTAAATTAGTATTATTTTTATCAATTTAAAATTAATTTAAAATACATGCACTTTTAAATGAGTTATCAAATTATTCCAAAAAATGTCGTTTTACTTATCATATCATTCAAATCAATTGACAACTAAACTTCTCTTATATGTTCCCTTCATTTTGGATATTTTATTATTATTATTTTGAATTTTTTTTTCTCTAAAAACAAATATCTCGTAAGATTCTTATTTTAGTTTCCTCAAAGTTTAGGAAAATATTGTACAAAAAAAATCATATTTAAATAGGATATATATTATTTATTTTATAGAATTTTAAGAGGAAATATTGTCAAACAAATCCTGTTTAATCATAATTATCAATTCAAAAAGTAATAAGGTTGTTTATTAAATAATAAATAATAACTAAAATAATATATATATTTATTTTAATTATGATTAATTTATTTAATATAAAATATTTATTTAATATTTTTTATTTTATTTTTACTATATAACAAAGTACAATCATATTGTCTTATATTAAACCATTATTAATATTATATAATAAATACAAATTTGTGAAACCAAAGTTTGGTTAATCTTGATTTTGATGATAACAAAACAAGGTTTAAAACTAATGATCATATTTCAAGTGTGATTATGTGAGACGATTTCCAAAGTGGTACGATTTCCAAAGTGGCAATCACAAAGACAAATCAAGTCAATGAGAAATCATGAAGAATAAGACCGCCTCAAAGAGAAGTGTTTTTCAAGATCCAACCTTCAGAAGATTTATTTGTAAAGTTGTTGGTGTACTAGGATTTTCATGTACTACATTATTTACTTATACACCAAAATCATTCAAGAGTTATTTTGTTTTAAATATTTTAAGAATTTGATAATTTCATGTTTTCAACTAAAACTTTGTGTTAAGTATCTTTCAAACTTGTTTTAAAAGGTTTTAAGTTTAAAAAGTTGGGCGTTGAGCCAAAAAATGTTTCAACCGGTTCAACCGGTCGACCGGTTGTACTCGTCCGGTCGAGTACTAGTCGAGGAAGGCCAACAAGTTTCTCTCTCTCCCAGTGGCCTTCTCTTCCTAATCGAGGTACAGTCGAAGCCCAACGGTCACTTGCCAAGCATTTAATGCTAACGACTAGTCAGCCGGTCAACCCCTAGCTCAATAAGTCGAATCCCCAAACGACTAGTTTAACTTTTCTCTTCTATAAAAATGTTTCAATATTCATTGTTTAATAAACTTAATCTTCTTAAACCTTTCTTGATTATATTTGAGCCTTGGAATAGTATTTTTGAGTGCACCATTGTTCTAAAACTTGCATATCCTTAGTGCACCTTTTAATCTTAGTTTTCTTGTATCATTTGAGCTTAAAGTTGTTGTACTAGGATTTTGTGAGATCATTTATTTGTAAATCTTTGAGAGGAAGTTTCTCAAGTGTGGGGTATCACTTGAGGGATTGTTCAAGAGTGGGACATCTATTGAGAAGTGTAAAAGGTGTTTGGAGCCAAAAGTTCAAGAGGGTGAATTAGAACCATAATCTGATTGTATTACTTAAAGGCTTGGTTTGGAAGCCTTTAATTAGTGAAACCTCAAGCTTGGGATTGAAGCTAGAGGAGAGTGAATGTAGGCCGAGTTGGGTCGAACCACTATAAAATCTTGTGTTTGCATTCTTTCTTCCTTACTCTTTTAATTTATATGTAATTGTATTTATATTGCTTATTATATACTTGCATATAATTGTCTCTTATATTCATATAATTTAAATTTGCAAAAAGAGACCATCACCCTTTTCACCCCTTCTCTAGGGTGATTACCATAAATTGGATTAGCCTAATTTTTCTAACAAAATTTGTTATTGGTTTATTTATTATCAAGAATATGAATTTATTTTTAACTTATTAATACTATAATAAACTTTTTTTTTTCAAAATTTTGCTTTATAATATTTCTAGAGAAAAAAATCTCAAATAATAATACTAATACTAATAACAATAATAATAATATGATTTTAATGTCATGACAAGTAAATGAATGTTTTTTGAAATAATTTGATGACTTATTAAAAAGTCCATGTATTTTAAATAGATGAAGATAATAATAATTTAAAAAATTTGAGGTTTTTTTTTTTTCATATATTTTCATATTAGTGAATCAAATCTCATTTATCTTAAAAATTTAAAAGGTAAAATATAAGATATATATATATATATATATATATATATATATGTTATTTATTTATTTTTATATTTTCTATTCATGAAATTATTTTAAAATTTAAATTTATTAATATATTATCATAAATGCCCTCACCCAAATTTGATTCTTATTCTTTTATAAATTGAATCTATTTCAAATTATTTTAAAAGTAATTTTCAAAATTGGTTTATATTTTTTCACAACAAGTTTATTTGGGAACTTAGGGATCAACCGTTTTTCATGTTCTTAATTTTAAATTTTTTTTTTAATAAGAATTTTTTATTTATTATAAGAACATTTTTTAAAAACAAAAATAATATTTTTGAAAATAAGAGCCTTATTGAGGAGTTTTTAAAAACAATTTTATATTTTTTAAAAACAGAAAACAGTTTTTAAAAACTCATAACACTGTTTGGTTATTGTTTTCTATTTCCAATTTTTAAAAACAAAGTGAAATAAAGAATAACTTTTAAAGAACAAATAAAAATTATTTTCACCCGCTTTTAAAAATAATAGAAAAACACACATACTCCATTATTTTTCTTATATATAAAATTATTATTATTATTTTTTTTATTAGGCAAATTAACTCTAGATTAAACACGCTTTTAAAAATAATAGAAAAACACACATACTCCATTATTTTTCTTATATATAAAATTATTATTATTATTATTTTTATTAGGCAAATTAACTCTAGATTAAACAAGATTTAATGCGTTGAATTTGTTAATAACTCTACTAATTTTTATAAATAATTTAAAACTTAAATAATAAATTCATTAATACCATAAATTTATTAATATAATAAAAATATATATTTTCTTATATATATATATAATAAAATAGTATATTTTCTACTAAAATATATACTTCATGATTTTATTATAATATTACTATTTATATTTTACTAAAAACTATATATTTTTAAATTTATTTTTAATTACAAAATTATTTTCATTTTCAATAAGACTTCAATTAAATTTAATTAATTATATTATATAAATTGAATTTATAATATTTTTACAAAATCAATTTTTTTAAAAAAAAAAATTTATTTGAACAAGTCTTTTTATTTTTTATTTTTAAAATCCTTTTATAATAATAACTTATAAAATATCCTTAATTTTATAAAACATAAAAAAACTTTTTTTGATTCTTTAACATTAAAATGGTTTCTAAAAAATTACATAAGAAATCATGATATAAAAAAAAAAATTAAAGTACTTAATTGACTTGTATTAAAAATAAATATTAAAATTATTTTTATATTATAGAAATTTTTGTTTCACTATAATAAAAAAATTGTATCATAATTTAAAAAAAAATATATTTGTCTTTAGTTTATATATAATTATAAATTTAATTTTTATTTTTGAATAAGACTTAACTTGAATTTGATTTTATATTATTATAAATTAATTTTATAATTTTTTTATAAAATAAAAGTAATAAATTATTTTTAAAAACAATACAAATTCTTTCCTCCAAGCTTTTTATTTTTTTATTTTAAAAAACCGTTTTTTTATTCTATATTTTGAAAAACATCGCGATACAACCCTAAATTTCTTTGTTTTTAAAAACCGCCTATCGGTCTCCCTTTTATGCAAGGGTAATCATGAATATATCGATAATTTGATTTTACGGATATATCGGAGAAATATCGACGGATATTTTGGAAAAAAATTTTGATAAGTAAAAAATTAATCAAAACTTATGAAAATGTAAAAAAACCTCGTATTAATGTAATTAAAAGTATAATAAACAATTTAAAGTTGTTTTGGTGAAGAATTTGATATATATATATATATATATATATATATATATATATATATATATAATATGATTTGCGATATTAAACATAATTATATTATGTCAGTTGTACTTATACACTCATTATGAAGTTTCATGAAAAACTTATTTTAGTAAATATCAATAATTTATACATATTATCACATAACTTGAGATTCAATTCTGACTATTGGATCACATCCAGTTTTAATTTGGACCATCAGATGCACTAGGGTCCAAATTAAAATATCAATAAAATATTTTATTTGAGATCTAATTTTTAAAATTTTATTAAAAATATGTGGTAACAACTTTCTTTTATTAACATTAATTTATTTAAATAATTAAAATTATTAATAATTTATCTTATCAAATTAATTTTAATTCATAAAATATCATCGATAAAAACCAAATTTTAATCCATAATAGTGATTTAATCATGGATAATTAATAATTATTTATATAGAGTGAGGAAAATTGTTCTCATGATATGTTTCTTTTTTTTTTTTAATCTCTACTAAATCTAAAAATAAAAAGGGCCACCCACTTCTCTCACTCGGGCATCAAGAAGCCCGAAGCCCTTTTCTGAAGTTGCCCTCCAGACGAGAGAATCCCTAAAAAGGCCCTATTTTCCTCTGCTACTCTCAATCCTCCCAGGTACTAATCTAATCTTGTTACTTATTTTTATTTTTCTGCAACCCCGTTTGATTCCCAAGAAAATCCATCCCCCATTCGATTTCTGGGAAAATTCATCCTCGTTTGATTTCCGAGAAAATCCATGCAAAACCCCCAAGGAAAACCAGAAAGATTGCTTTTTTTTTTTTTTGCTTCCTGTGTTTTCTGGATCTGTTCTAGGGGTCGCTTTGCTTTTGTGCCATTGGATTTAAATTTCACGAACCCTAAATCCACGATTTTTGAGCCAGGCTAAAAAACACAACCTTTGCCTGCAAATCATGATCAGATTTTGTCACCTGTGCGCGGGCTAGACTGGTAGGAAATATCGGGAAATTTTCAGAAAAATCGGAAAAAAAATCGGCTATACAAACCGAAAATTCGCCGATAAATTGCAGTGTCCGGCTATTTTTTGAAGATTTCGCCGATTTTTCGTCTGCATCCATTTTTCGGCGATTTTAACCGAAATTTGGCGAAATTTCTCCCATCGACATTTCACCCCCCTCTTTCGTATCGCCGACCACCGAAACCCGAAATTTCGGCGAAAAAAATGGAAACTTTCATCCTTGCTTTTATGTTCCATTTTCTAAAATTAAAAAAAGAGCATTTTGAATAGAAACGGAAAGTTAAAAACGGGGAACGGAGTAGAGAGTCGGTTTGTAATTTTGTAGGAGTGAAAAGGGGAATGGTTACAAAATAGGGGTTCTAAAGGCGGTGAGCGAGCAGTACCTTGACTTCACTCTCAAATTACTCTGCTGTTTCCTCTCTCAGTTTGGCATGGCGGAAGATGCACCAAAGCCAAAGCAACTGTGGGGAGATGTGGAAGATGATCCTCCGTCTTCATCTTCCACACCTGCAGTCGACCTCCCCGTGGAGTCTTTGACTATTCACGATGAGGCCAAGGAGGCCGAATCACTTGACGAGCCGAAGGATTCGAGCATCCAGGCGGTAAGACCTCCTTACGATTATTTCTCATGTTTTATATGAATTTATTCGATCTACTTGCTTGCTGAGAAAGAGGTCGAAGGGAATAACAGGAGATCAAGTTTTATCACAAACGCTTGCGAATTTCGAGCCCTATTAATTGGAATCAGCCGCTGATCATATTCTAATTATTTTGTTTATTTTGGGTAGATTCTTTATCCGCGAAATATAACCATGAGAAATATGAAGCTCTGAACTTTGGTGTTTCTGGATTTTTTGCCCTTTTTTTTGTCAGCAACCAAACCCTAGATTGAAGGTGTTTTTATTTTATTTTATTTTTGTTTATATCTATTTTTTAAATTTTATTCTGGGTTTTTTGGAGGGTGGGTTATGGTAGGCGGGGGCGGCGGAAAGAAGGGCGGGTTGGTGTTGGTCGGATGGTTTGGTTTTGCTCTTAAGGTAATGTAGGTCATGACAAGCTATTCGAGATCTCTTCTCGATGTTGTTCTCATTCCCCCGTTGAATGCCAGATTCTGTTTGATTGATCGGAAATGTTGGGGAAAAAATAGATCTGGAAAATTTCTAATTTACTCTAATGATCTTACTGCTGGTTTACTTGGCTGGATGAATGTATTTCACAGGGCTTCAAATTTCGATTTTCTTCTATTATCTTCCATTTTCTCACTGACCAAGCTAAGGATAGGAAGTTTGGTTTGGTTTTGGTCTTTATGAGTTTTGTTATCAAATAAATTTAGGCCCGTCTTCAATGTGTCATCATTAAGGTTTTTAAATTTTGATTGTTGATGCATTTGTGCTTTAAGTAAATTTTGGCTAGACTTGCCCATATGTTGTGGATCGGATCGCCGATGCATTTTGTTTTAATTCAAGGTTTGGTTTTGACTGTGATATATCTCTAGTTTGATATAATTTAGGTTGTTGAAAGTCACCCAAAAAGGGGGTAGTGGTGTTAGTTGTTATTTTTTTTATTAAGTTGGATCCTAAATGCAGGTTACTTCTGGTGATACACCATACACTTCTGCCAGTACTTTTGAGGATTTGAATTTGTCACCAGAGCTGTTGAGGGGGATTTATAGTGAGATGAAGTTTGAGAGGCCTAGTAAAATTCAGGCAATCAGTTTGCCTATGATTTTGACTCCTCCTTACAAAAATTTAATTGCTCAAGCTCACAATGGTTCTGGCAAGACGACTTGTTTTGTACTTGGAATGTTGAGTCGTGTTGATCCAAAGCTGCAAGTTCCTCAGGCCCTTTGCATTTGTCCTACAAGAGAATTGGCAATACAGGTTCTGTTCCTCTTTATTATTATTACTATTATTATTATTTTATTTATTTTTTATGTTGCTTTTTTCTCTGGAAAAATTATATTTGAGGGAATTACCTTTCCAATAAAAAATATTCAGGCATAAAAAAAGACTTTTTCCTGGAATCACAATTAAATACCTATGAACTAAGCCAATAGATTAGTGTCCTTGCGAGTTTTTACAAGAGAAGACACACACTACAATTAATACCCTGTGAAGTATTTTTTTTTTTTTTTTGATAGGTGCCTTGTGAAGTGATTTTGATAGTTTATTACTCAGTACTTTTTATCAGAATTATATCTGCTGAAACATATAGAGGCTTATTGTTTGAATCTTTGAGGCTTTAGGCTTTAACAGCGGAAATTTAATGGTACAGAATTTGGAGGTGCTTCGTAAGATGGGAAAGCACACAGGGATTGAATCTGAATGCGCTATTCCAATGGACAGTGCAAACTATACTTCAATTTCACAGCGACCACCGGTGAAGGCGCAGGTAGTGATCGGCACACCTGGTACAGTAAAGAAATGGATGTCACATAGAAAATTGGGCATAAGCAACATGAAGATTCTTGTTTTTGATGAAGCTGATCACATGTTGGCTGAGGTAATCTAACAATCTTGTCAATACAGTTCAGAATCAACTCTGGGTTTTCTGTTACACTGTTTGCTTAGGTGGGTTCTGTTGGAATGTTCACTTGGACTCATTTAGGCTCCAAAAAAAGGGAAATAATGTTTCAACTATTGGTTGGCAATTTGACATCTATCTCAAGCTGCCACTATGCAAAATTTTTTCAACATTTGTTGATAAGTTCCTGTCCTTATGATTTACATAGGGGTTTGGAGGTCAAGCTTGAAAAGGTGAAAATTTTAATATATGAGTATTAATCAGTCGACATAAAAATTTGAAGGTGTTTTTTGTTTTCAGTGTGAGTAAATAATCAAGTTAAGCTATAGGTAAGCTTTGATTATATTCTGAAGATTTTTTTTGTGTAGTTTTTTTAATCTGTAGAGATTCTGTTGATGGATGGCTTGTGAGTGGTAACTATAGTCCTGATAAACCGGGGGCATATGACATGGATATCAACTCAAATTACATCCCCTTCACTGAAGGGAGGGAGGGAACATTAGAAACTTTACCTATTATGATATATATTTGGGATTTTGTTGCTGTTGGGTTGAGGTTGTTTGAAGTTTGCAGGAGTGTTTAGCAAGCTACAACCTAGATAAAAAATGAAGTTGTTGAACTTATATTCACAGATGATGCTGTATTGTGTGTGTGAAGTTTACATACTACCGAGCAAATAGCATTGCAACTATCTTTCTCTTTGGATCATGTAGGAGAGTCACCAGTAATCATTCTTGTTGAAGTTTGGATGACGTTCCCTATGATCCTTAGTATTATGATATATATCCTTTTCCCCAATTCTAGGATGCAATCTTCTCCTTCTTTAATGAAAATTGGTTATCGCTGCCGTTAGTCACCCCTGAACGGCAGTGTTACTTGAACGAATAATATTTCACCATTGTTCTGATGCTTGAAGTACATGCTATTAAGAATTTGTTCATCATTATATTTATTTTGATGCAGGATGGATTTAAGGATGATTCTTTGAGGATAATGAAGGCTATTGAAAAGAGTGGTGCTCAATGCCAGGTTTGTACCCAAAGTTCTTTGCTATTGGATTGTACTTGCATATGAGAAGTTGACAAAAATCATAGCTAGGAAGATACATCACAAGCTTGGTTTGAGGATGTGTGATGGATGACTGCTTAACTTTGTATAGCCAGGCTTCTGAAATCAGGGTCTAATTTTTTTTTATCCTTCTTTCTTCCTTTTTTTTTTTCCCTAAGAATTAAAAATGCATTTCTTTATTTTGGGGAATGTTTTTTACATCAAACTGATGTCAAGACTTTTAGTTTCACCCTTAGTTACATTCAACTGAGAAAAAAAAAGAAGAAGAAAAGACTAAGGTTCTCCTCATTAATGCGATCTCACTTGCACATGCAAGTTTTAAGTTCTCATTTCTTGGATGGTTTGGATCTTTCTGATCAAGTTCTTAGTTTCATGTCAAAGAGCTAAAATCATACTATTGACTTCCTTTTTTTTGTTGTGTCTTGAATTTCATTAGGTGCTTCTGTTTTCTGCTACTTTCAACGATACAGTAAAAAATTTTGTAACAAGGATAGTCAAAGACTACAATCAAATGTTTGTAAAGAAAGAAGAACTATCCTTGCAGTCTGTGAAGCAGTATAAGGTGAAATGCCCTGATGAACTCTCCAAGATTCTTGTGATTAAAGACAAAATTTTTGAGATAGGACAGAAGCTGGGGCAAACAATTATTTTTGTCAGGACGAAGAATAGTGCAGGAATGTTACACAAAGCACTTGTGGATTTTGGTTACGAAGTTACTACCATTCAAGGAGCTCTTAGACAAGAAGATAGAGACAAGATAATCAAGGAGTTCAAGGATGGATTAACCCAAGTTCTCATATCGACTGATCTCCTTGCCCGAGGTTTCGACCAGTCAAGGGTAATTAAGTACTTCTAGTTTCTGTCTTTCTTTCTTTTTAATTTTTTTTATTCCCTTTACTGATAATGAATTTCCATAATGCTATTTGCTTCAAATTTGTCTCTGAAGGTGAACTTGGTCGTCAATTATGATCTGCCGCTAAAATATGGGACACAGGCAGAGCCTGACTATGAGGTGTATTTGCATAGAATTGGTAGGGCAGGACGTTTTGGCCGCAAGGGTATGTTCTTGATCCCATGCTTCTGCTGTTGTTACTTTATGCTTGATATAATACTTCCTCCATTGAAATGTAATTATTATGCCTGCTTGTATGTTGTTGATCCCATGATTCCTTTTTGTTTCAAATATGGGAAATCAATAATGTAGTTTGATTCTCCTGTTGCCAATCATTTCAAGCTCAGATTCTAAATTGATGTATCCCCACCCAAAAAAAAGAAAAAAAAGTAGAGTATTCTAA
This sequence comes from Vitis vinifera, assembly GCF_030704535.1. NCBI lineage: Eukaryota > Viridiplantae > Streptophyta > Magnoliopsida > Vitales > Vitaceae > Vitis > Vitis vinifera. The sequence goes on from NC_081812.1 coordinate 19,537,446, forward strand.
CGGATTTGTTTTACATGATTCTACAGGAGCTGTTTTTAATTTGCTGTGCAGTGACAAGGACAACATCCTGATCTCAAAAATTGAAAATCATTTTGGGGTTCAGATTGCAGAGGTAAGGTCTCCTTTATGATTGATTTGGTTGAGCATTTATTTATATAGGATAATAGAAAAATTTGGAAAAGATTTTGGAAATCATCCTGAGTACTACATGGGTTTACTTTTTGAGCAAAAATTAGAAGAAAGTATCAAAAAGATTTTAAGTCTTATTCCAACAACATGGATCACAGATTCCTTCGTGGCAAAATGATGATGACTTTGAGGCGGCAATGAAAGATGCTGGACTTTGTTAGTGGATAGAGCCAAGTGGATTATGGATATTCCAGTTTCAGAAGAGAGTTGATTTTTTCAAAGAGGGACAGAGAGACAGATGATAGTCATCTAAGGACCTTGCCTGGATGGAGATGATTCTTTCCTAAGCAAGACATACATTCAAGAAAGACTTTTTGGAAGATGTATCTTTTATAATTTTCTTGTTATTTCAGTTGGGTTTTTGATGCAACTTCCTCTCCCTTTCTCTCCCTATCTCGTCAGCTTCATCTCACATGATTGGTTTTTTGTAATTTTTACAGTCTTAACATACATTCAAGAAAGACTTTTTGGAAGATGTATCTTTTATAATTTTCTTGTTATTTCAGTTGGGTTTTTGATGCAACTCTACCCCTTCCTCTCCCTTTCTCTCCCTATCTCGTCACCTTCATCTCCATCACCGGTCTATGATTCTCGGAAATTATTTAACAAATGTAGTTGTTAATGGGAGAATTTGGGGCTTTGGTCTTCTGGTCTTGTTAGCAGCTGGCTTTGTGTTTGTGAGCGGTTGTGTAATGGAATTTTCCGATTTATGTTTTGCCTCACTTCCTTCTCCAGATGCAGAGAAGTAAAATAATTGAGCGGGTGGTTTTTCAGTTATGCAATTTGTCCGTTTCTTTGTGTCTTTCGTGTCCTTGAAGTAGGTTCTTTCAAACTTCCAGTTTAATCCTTTGTGGAACATTGTATGAGACCCATCACTTTGCAGTCGACTGTATACTCTGTATTACATTCGAAATAAAAACTTAAACAAGATTGTTTCATTTGATGATGATTACCAAAGGAGATAAGACGGGATCAGAAAGGGACGGTAGGGACCTATTGGTTCCATGTCTTTCACCCTTCCCTTAACCAACTAACCAAGTGAGTTAGAGCACGGGGAATCCGGCTTCCTTCCCTTAACCAACCAAGTGAGTTAGAGCGAGGGGAAAGAGTTATTGGACTTCAGGAATTCTTAAACCAATAAAAGGTAACTAACCCACCTTCTCCGGGCGTGCCCAGGGTTTGGCTAGTGGTCCTTCTGCCGGTTGAGGGGCGTCATGTAGCCTACTGTGGGCCGATTTCTCAGCCTCGCCCACCGACCTGCTACGAAGGTGGAGTAGGAAGTGGCCGATACGCCCTGACGGAAGGTCTCTGACTTGTCAGTGTCGGCCTCCTCCCTTTGTCGACCAATCACTCGGTAGGGACATGCAGCCAGCACCTGGCGTCCCTCTTCTGCCTTTCATGCGGAGGTACGCAGCTATGCTGTCTCTCTTTTGTCACTCGGGGGCGTCAGGCATGGTTACTTTCCGGGCGAACGTGCTCTATGGCCATGTCCGGGGTGTGTGACGACAGTCTGCCCAGATTAGCCGTTTTGGATCCCCTTTGACCCAGGGTTAAGAAAATGGTAAAAGAAAAAACAAGGTAAAATTGGCTTTTATTTGAAAAAGAAAGATGGAGTTAAAAGATAAATTAGTTGGATGGTGATGAGAATGATAAGCTATTCATATTTAGAACATCACTGTAATGAGAAATGTAATGCTATGCTGATTCAGGAACGAAAAATATGTTATCCATTCCATTTTTTTTTTTTTATAAAATATAAAAGATATTCTTATAATATTTGATTTTTTTTAAATATGAAATCTTTTTTATATTTAGTGTTACTTAGATATCTTTTCAAAATTTATATTTTAATAGGGTTAATTTTATTGATAGCTTTTAACTTTTAAGGCTTGGTGTAACTACACCGGATCATTCTTGGTTTCAAATTTTATTATTAATATTTCTATAAATTTATTCTGATTATAAAATTCATTTTAAGAGGAATTTAGGTAAAAATAATTTAGATAAGAGTGTTAAATTTTTTTCTAAAAATTAAAATTTATTCTTCAAAAAATAAAATTTATATGTGAAATACTAATATAGAAGTAATAAATGACGAAATTTGAAATTAATAGTGGCCTAATGTATTTACATTAAATCTCAAGAGTTCTCAATGAAATTAATCATATTTTAATACATATTTATTTATTTATTTTTATTTATATTGTTAAGAAGTAAAATATTTAAAATTTTATAGATGAAAAAAATTATTATATTATAGTGTCAATCTTATGCTTAAATAGGTAATAGTATTATATTGGGGCATATAACTAGTATATATATATATATATATATATATATATTTCTTTTTTAAGGTCAAAAGTAAGTAATATGAAAGAAAGAAGGAACATGGGAGAAATAAATTGAAGGAAAACTATATCTCCATACGCCTATTTGCAAAAACATTATAAAGTAATAACTCAAAATTTATAAAATCCAAATTTTATATACTTATCTAAAAATAGTTAAAATTTTGTAAAAAACTATTATTCAGTATATTAAACTCGAATTATTTTCAAATGGTTCTTATTAATGTGTGAAAACATATTCTTCTCATAAACTCTTAAAAGTGAAATATTTATATTTTATATCTACCCATGAGAATGAGATATTTATATTTAATATCTTAAAATATATTTTTTCTCGTATACTTACGAGAATGGGATATATTCATATTTTATATCTTAATGAAAGTTTATTATATAAAAACACACATATCTTGTTTTATCTTGGTTAAGTATATAAAATAAATGGTTATTCGATGAAAAGGGTTTTTGAAAACCAAATTTTTGAAATTTGATTTCCCATCATTTTTCGGTCTTATTTGAACAAAAATTTCAATATTATTTTCTTATACAAATAACCCTCCCATTATTTCATCCTTTTAAATAAATATTTCTAAAATAACTATATGCTTCCATGCCAAATAAATGGATATAAAAAAAAAAAAAAAGACTAAAACTCGTTTAAACTTATAGTTTATAAGATTTTGGGTTTCTATAATTTTATCTTAATTGGTATATTTATTTTATTTTAGATATATGATTGTAAAGCGAAAAAAATAAATAACTTAAATGACTTATGAATGAAATTTATTTTTTGAACTAAAAATTATCCTCATTGATATTTAATTGATTTGTTCTTTTTCTATTAATAAAAACTATTATTTAGATAATAAATAATTATAAAATTGATCAAGAAAATGGAGGAGGAGAAGCCGTGTATTCATCTGCAAGTCTGCAACATATGAAATTCACTCCCCTTTAAATAAAATAATTCCAAGTAAAAGTCATGCGTATACTGTAAATATTGTCCAACAGAAAGTCTAAACTCTATTCTTTTAACCTAATCATCATTGCAAAAAGTCTAAACTGCAAAGCATCAATATCACAATTCCATGTCATCCAGATCAGGCAATGGAAACCTAAGAATAGCAGCAATCCCAGTTAACTGACCTAACTGCTCTCCCATTACATGATTGTGCGAATACACCAGGGCCTTCCCTCCCGCCTTCTTTACCGACTTAACTAAATCCGTGTACTTGTGCCTACTTCCATGGTTTGCACTCCGGTAAAGTTCATCACTTATAAACAGAGTGTCGATTGCCATAATTCATTTGCCTTCTCCACACTCTTTGATCCATAACACGCCCTACTTGAATCGTTGCTCAACATGTCGCACAAATCCTTCCATGCTGTTATCTCCACTGCCCCGTTTTTGCCCCGAATCAATTTCATTACCTCGGGCTCATGCAACACCGCTTTCAAAGTTGCTTTTCCTGAAGTATTCACCACTACCACACGTTCCTTATTTTCTTCTATTTGCTGCAGCTTCTGCCTTCGTGTGATTCTGCTAGCAAGTATTGCCGAAACTCCGTCCCGTTGGGACTTGCTATTATGACCAAGCTTACGAAGTTGAAATTCACGTACTTTACAAATTCTGTTAAAATGTTTTCAAAAAACTTGTTTGACTTTGACTGAGATTTCGATTTTGCAGCTCTATTCTTGTTGAGATTGGTTTTAGATGGGGCTTCAATGTTGGCACAAAGTGTAGTGGCTATTTTCCCTATCGAGTACAACTCCGCGGATACGTCTTGTATCAACAAGACTGCGAGGTCTGCTTTAGCAGCATTGCCGTAGGAGCGTAGTTCCTCGATTGCATCAGAATCCCAAGCTTTCTTCTTCAGGTCAAATGGTTTATTCCTCTCAATCTCTATGGTGTGGAAGGCACCGGCGTCAACGTGTTCATTGTGCACCAAGTTCCTGCCGGCGACGCGGATTACTGAGCCTACTTTATCATAATCGATGGCGGTGATTTTGATTTCAAGTGTGAGTCTAACTCTGCCAAAGGCGGTTTTGCGGGTTGTATCGGCAACGATGACATCGCCCTTAGAAATCAAATTGTAGAGGAGCCACCTGTCATCTGGTTCTTCAGGAACGATATTGATGGTTCCACCGCTATTAGGAAGGATTTTTTCTTCTTCTACCAGCTTCATCCTTTTCAGAGAAAGTATGGACTATGAACAACAGAAATTATAAGCGAAAATAATAAATAACATACAAAACATAAAAGATTTTATATAAAAACCATTCACAAAGTCTTCCAAAGACTTTACGGATATTAAAAATACAAGTTAGAGATCAAAAAATTATAATTCATTTACAAGAGGTTTATAAATTTACCTTCTGTTGTCGCCTCGCGTATCCGGTGGTCCACGTTGCTGCTAGATGGATGGACACGCGATTCTCAACACACAAAGGGTTCTTGATTCAGCGGTTGTACCTGCAAAAGGCATCCGGACAGGGTGTCCGGACGCACCCTCCGATGGTTTTGTTAGCCATGGTAAGAGAGGAAGATATATGAGGCAGTTGACTTTTTACTAGGTATCAGGAGGTTACTCAGAGAGAGAGAGCCCGAGTTCTTCTTCGTGTGAAGACTTATATATACAACTTTAAGGGTACTGTTCCTCTCATTAATGGTGATGAGATGTTTTATGTTGTCATGATGACATTAAGTAGCAGCAGAGACATCATCACCCTACGAGCGGCTGTCAGGAACCATGGTAGGTGACGCGACTGTCAGAGATCGTGGTAGGTGATCATGTAGAATGATCGTGGGAAGTGACTTGCTATCACTTCATCTTGTCTTCTCACTCTGCAGGTGACAAGATGTGGGCCATGGCTGCTTGTTGTGATTGCGTGTAAGACTTGCTTTACTTTAATTGACCATCCAGACGATTTATATCCGGATGGCTCATGCTGATTATCCGGATGTGTTGTGGAGACTATCCGGATGTCTACGCTCTGCCAGCGTCGTTTGCTCTTCCTTGGATAGGAGAAGCTGAAACGTCGTTTGCCTTTCCTTGAGGCGGTCCGGATAGGATAACTGCACCATGCATATCCTTAGGGGAATCCGGATGATGATGGTCCGGCTGATAACACGTGCCACGCGTCACCATGAGCTGCGTGCCACGTGTTTCCCAAGGGGAGGGGTCCCTACATTGCCCCCCTTTTTAACTTGCCTATTTTGCCCAAAAAATGGGCGGGTTAAAAATAACTGGCTTTTGAAAATTGAAGAGGTCCCTTCGTCTGACTGGGCCACGTGGCGAGTGGGGGTGCGGAAGCCAAAAAGGCATTTATGACGAGCCGCCGACCCTGTGTATCCCCAGGCAATATGTCGTTTCAATGATAACATGGCTGTCCTGCTATAAATAGGGTACTGTACCTCTTTTTGCATTTTTTCCTACTGCATTCTCTTGAGAGCCTTTCTTCTTCTTGTTTTTTTCTGCGCCCTTTGCTTCTCTGAGAAAAAACTTCGAAAGCTCTTTTGTACCGGTGTTTTTGTATTGCGACTTCGTTTGTTTGCTGCTGGTGATTTTGTACCGAGACAGTAACCGTTCTTCTTCTTCAGAGCTTTATTTGGTACGTACCTCTTTGCTACTGTCATTCCTTTGGTTGCGTTTGCTGGTTCTTTAAACTTGGTTTCTGGCTTGCTTGGGCATTGTTTTGGACAAGTCGCTTGCAATTGTTGTTGAATGTTGGTACTTTGTTGGTGTTCGGGGGGGGGGGGGGGGGGGTTTGAGGGGTTTTTCTGACTGCTTTGGGTTAGGGTTTGTGTATTTTCTGACTGCTTGGTTTGAACTGTTGCATTGCTTTTGTATGTAGATTTTGGCTTGGCTTTGTGGTAAGAAATGACTCCAAAAAAGACTGTTTCATCTGCCCGGGTTAGCGAGGCTGGCGAAAAGGCGATAGATAAATTAGATGTGAAGGAATTCCGGGAGCGGTTCTGCATCCCAAATGGCGTATCTATAGACTTGGTGAACGAGGAGGCGACTATGCCTACTGAGAAAGGTGAAGAAAACGTTATCCTCTTCACAAAGGAACAATTCAACGCGGGGCTCCGGTTCCCTCTGCCGGCGTTGTTCAAGGAATTCCTCCACTTCTCTCAGATTCCACCCATCTTCATTCATCCCAACCTTGTCCGGGTGCTGATGGGATGCAGCATCATCAACATGCTGTACAACCTCGACCTTACGCTACTGGAAGTGTTCTTTGTCTATTCCCTGAAGAAGGCAAAAAATGATATCTTTAGTGTGTCCGCGCACCTGCCCTCCCTTCAAGTGGTGATAGAGCTGCCAGATTCGATAAAGGGAGGGGCGAAGGGGCTGGTGGTGGTCTGGGGTGGATGGGCGGGGCTATCGGAGCGTGCGTCGAGGCCATTTTCTCCAAATTATACCTTAAAAATTCCGGGTATTCTTGTTTTGCGATTCTTTGTCCGGATTTTACTTTGCTGATTTTTCCGGACGGAATTCTCACCTTTTGTTGCTGTCAATGCAGGTCTGGAATTGAGGGGCCACCTTGTGGATTGGGTGGAAAAGGCGTCCTTCGCCTGTGTCTGCAAATTATTCGAGATAAATCCCAAGGAAAGGGCCTGCAAGACATTGCTTTCCGCGCGGAATTTGATGGCGGTTGTCCGGGAGTCCCAGGAATATGTTATCAATATTCTCCCCAGGAAACTGCCAAAGGATGAGGTAGTGCCTGGGGAGCATTATACTGTGAAGGAGCTCCCCCTCTATCAGGAAGCTAAAGAGGCTGATGCTGAAAGACGGCGAAAGCTCCTGGAGGATCGAGATCAGAGAAAAAATGAAGGCACTATCCGGAAGGCTCCCGGACAGAAGCGGGGTCCGGACTCTCCTCCAAAGAAAACTCCAGCAAAAAGGAGGAAGCTGGTGAAGAAGAATGGGAAGGATGTGAAGGAACCCACTCCTCCCAAGGAGTTTCCTCCTCCGTAAATTACCTATGAGGGGGAAGTAATGATAGAGGAGCCAGTAAACGCTGCTCCGCACTCTATCTCAAGCGACCCCGGACGCATCTCGGGGTTGAACCATTCGGGCACTTCCTTGGCCGCGGTTGCGCGTCTGGCTAACGTGGCTAAGGAAGCTGCATCTATCAACCGTCCGGGCAACCTTAATCCGGATGCTGATGCAGCTGAAACGACCCCGTTGGAGGAAGCGGGGGCAGAAAGCCAAAGTCAGCCTTCCGACGACCCGGATCGCTTGGCCATAATCCCGGTGAAAGGGTCTCCTTCAAAGAAGCCGCGTTTGACGCGCAACCTACGGTCCGGACTCCTTGGGCGGCTTCAAGAGCGGCAGCAAGAGATTGAAGTTAGCTGCGCTTCTGCCCATGACGCTCATCCGGATGGAGGCGAGGTGGAGATGGCAACTGAGACTTCAGCCGCCCCGGCAATAATTCCGGCTGAAGATGCATCCGGACAGATGCGTCCGGACGAAGATGTGGGGGTCCCGAATCCGGGACAAGAGTCACCTTCTGTTTCCTCATCTGAGGAGGAACCTGCTGACGATGCAGCTCCTGCTAGCCCTTTCAGCTACGCGGAGTTGGAAGCTAAGCTAAAACAGATTACACCCGGCTGGACTGCCATCAAGCCCTCTGCTAAGATGTTTGATATGATGGAAACGGTATACCGTTGTCTTGTGCTTTTGCTTTTTGATTCTTTGTTGCGCTGATGTGTTTGTTGTAGTATGATTTATGTCTTTGCTTTTCTTATTTGCGTGTCAACTGGTGAGGGGCCTCCGCGGCATGGCTCAACAACACGATCTTTTTACTCACCTGCTGCAGACTGCAGACTATATGAAGACCTTCTCTTCTCGGCGCCGAGAGATTGAAAATCAGCTGCGTCTGAGAATGGAGGAGGCTGAGGCCAGTCTATCCACCATGCGAGAGGAAAATGAAGCCCTCCGAGTGGAGTTGGCTGAGGCGAAGAGTTCAAGAAGAATCGACTGCGGGCCGCCTACATGAGGCGGAAGGTGAGGCAGCCCGACTGAGGGATGAAGTGAGTCAACTCCGGGCAGAAGTTTCGAATGAAAAGAAACAGAAGGAAGACTTGCAGCTGCGCCTGGATGTGCAAAAAGAAGAACTTGAACGGGAGTTTGCTGTGGAAAGGGGGGAACTTGCAGCGGATTACCAGCAACAAGTGGATGATACGTTTATCTTTGGGTATCGCTGCTGCATGAAGAAGAACGGCATCAAGCGAGATACCCCTTCAATTCCTCCGGGTGAAGAAAAGAAGCTCCATGAGAAGCCCGCTCCCTGATAGTTTATCTCTTTTTGCAATTTTTCTGCTGTAATTTTTCCTTCTGTATTTTTGTGGTCCGGAGATCTCTTTGTAATTACACTTATTCATATCAATAAAAACATACTTCTTTCTCATTTGCACTTGTGTATACTTTTTATTGATAGTACTGCTTTAAATTGGACACATTCCATGGTCTGAGTAACGGAGTGCCATCTAGCTTTTGTAAATGATAGGCTCCATTTTCGTTTGCCTTAGACACTATGTAGGGTCCTTCCCAATTGGCTTGGAACTTTCCTGCGCCTACTTCAGCAGTATTTTCAAAAACTTTTCTAAGTACTAGCGTACCATTTTTGAAGTTTCTGGGCCTGACTTTTCGATTGTAATGCGCTGATGCCCTTTGTTGATAATCTGCCATCCGGATGGCCGCGCTTTCTCTGACTTCGTCTGCCCAGTCCAAATTTCTTCCTAGTTCCATGTTGGCATCTTCTTGTTTTGCTGCATCGGTCCGGATAGTAGGAAGACTTATTTCAGTGGGAATGACTGCATCCATTCCATATGTGAGGGCGAAAGGAGTGTTTCCTGTCGGTCGTCCGGGTGTGGTTCGATAGGCCCACAGGACGCTGGGTAGCTCCTCCACCCACTTCCCTTTGGCTTGCTCAAGCCTTTTCTTTAAGGCATTGATTAGAGTTTTGTTTGTGGCTTCCACCTGCCCATTGCTTTGAGGATAACGCGGCGTGGAGTATGAATTCCGGATATTCAGTTCCGAACAGAAATTCCTGAATGCAATGCTGTCAAATTGTGGACCATTGTCAGCTATGATGATTTGGGGAATTCCAAAGTGGCAAACAATGTTCTTCCATACGAATTTGGTGACATCTTTATCTTTGATGCTTGCATATGCTTCAGCTTCTACCCATTTACTGAAGTAATCAGTGGCGACAAGGAGGAATTTCTTCTGGGCAGGTGCTGCTGGGAGGGGTCCCACTATGTCCATGCCCCACTGCGCGAAAGGCCATGGGCTTGAGACCGATTTCAATGCTGCCGATGGCATATGTGGAATGGGAGCATATCTTTGATATTTATCACATTTTTGGACATATGCTGCCGCGTCTTTCTTCATTGTTGGCCAATAGTATCCTTGTGAATGAGCTCTATGTGCCAGGGATCGTCCTCCCGTATGATTTCCGCATATTCCTTCATGTAATTCAGCTAGCACATACTAGGCCTTTGAATACCCAAGACAGCGAAGATAAGGCCCTGTGAAGGATCGCTTGTACAGGTGCCCCCCAATCAGGGTGAAACGGGCAGCTTGCACTCGGATTTTGTGCGCTTGTTTAGGATCTTCGGGTAAAGTGCCTGTCCGGAGATATTCTGCAATATCATGCGTCCATTCTTGATCATCCGCTTGGATTGCCTCAATGGTGTTGCAAGTGGAATTTTCTGCGACAGAGGGATTGGCTTGTACATGGATAGGCAATAGAATGGCTTCTCTGATGGGGAGGGAAGCAGCTATACCGGCCAAGGCGTCAGCATGCCCGTTGTCAGCTCGCTTAATTTTTTCGATTGTCCACTCGGTGAATTGCTGTAAGGTGCTTCTTACTTTGGCCAAGTATCGCGCCATGTGTGCGTCCTTAGCCTCATATTCTTTCTGGACATGCCTTACCACTAGTTGCGAGTCGCTGTAGATCCGGAGTTTGGAGACGGATAGAGCAAGGGCGAGGTCCAATCTGGACAGGATGGCCTCGTATTCTACTTCATTGTTAGACGCGGAGAATCCCAGCCGGATGGCTTGCTCTAGATGTTCCCCAGTTGGGGATTGTAGTAAGAGCCCAACTCCAGAGCCTGATGAGCGTGAGGCTCCGTCAACTCGTAGAGTCCACCACTCCTGTTCACTTGATTCGTGGTGCTGGTTGGGTCTTCGTGAATATTCGAGCACGAAGTCGGCCATTACTTGGCCTTTTTTGGATAATCTTGGTTGGAATTCGATTCCAAATTCGCTCAATTCGATGGCCCATTGTAGCATTTGCCCAGTTAAATCTGGTTTGTGCAGAATGCTACGAAGGGGTTGGTCGGTCAGTACAATCACTGGGTGGGCTTGAAAATAGGGGCGGAGCTTTTGGGCAGCACTTCGAAGAGCTAAGGCTGTTAACTCCATTTTTGAATACCTGGTTTCTACATCTGCCAATGCCCTGCTGACATAGTAGACAGGTTTCTGCTCCTTTGGTGAAGGGCAGCGGAATAGAACGACGCTGATTGCCCATTCTGAGACAGCCAGATACATGTATAGCTTCTCCTTTGGGATGGGGCTGCTTAGGATGGGTGGCTGCATAAGACAATGCTTAATTTTTTCGAAAGCACTTTGACAACTCTCCGTCCATCCTTGTGCTCCAGCTTTTCGTATTGCCAAGAAGAAGGGTCGCAATTCTTCAGTGAAGCGGGCTATAAAGCGCCCTAATGCGACGAGCTTGCCTGTGAGTCGTTGTAGCTCCTTCTTGTTCCTGGGAGGGGGTGTTTCCATGACTGCCTTGACTTGATCCGGGCTGACTTCTATGCCTCTCTGGCTGACCATAAATCCCAGGAACTTGCCAGCACTTACTCCAAAGGCGCATTTAGAAGGATTTAGCTTCATGCCATACCTTCGCAAGAGGTGAAAAACTTCTTGTAAGTGAAGATCATGCTGCTCTCGGGTTTTGCTTTTAACCATAATGTCATCAATATACACTTCTACCGTGTGGCCTATTAGAGGTTTGAAGATTTTAGTCATTAATCTCTGATAAGTGGCGCCAACATTTTTGAGTCCGAATGACATGACTTTGTAGCAGTAGAGGCCATGTGGTGTTATGAATGCTGTCTTTTCTTCGTCATCCGGAGACATGGGAATCTGGTGATATCCGGAGAAGGCATCCAAGAAAGAGAGCATCTCTTGCCCGGAAGTGGAATCCACAATTGATCTATTCGTGGTAAGGGAAAACTGTCTTTTGGACATGCGTTATTGAGATTGGTGTAATCAACACAGACTCGCCATTTGCCCTCTTTCTTTGGTACCACCACTACATTTGCCAACCAATCCGGATAAGACACTTCCCTGATGAATCCGACTTCCAGCAATTTGTCAATTTCATTTCGGATAACTTTTTGTCTATCCGGATGAAAGCGTCTAATCTTCTGTCGAACGGGTCTGGCTGCTGGAAAGACGTTAAGCTTGTGAGAGGCAATAGAGGGATGAATTCCCTTCATATCCGAATGTGTCCATGCGAAGATGTCATGGTTGCTTCGAAGGATATTTTGTATGCTCTGAGTTTCTTCTTGTGTCATGAGGGAACTGATGTTTATGAGGTGATCATTCTCTTCTGAGATTTGGATTGTTTGTAAGGGATCTGCTGCCGGGGGATCCTTGTCCGCCGGACCCAATAATTGCTATTGGCCATGCATATGGCTGGGTTCAGGGGGAGATGCATCCTCCTGGCTAGTTCCCGCTTCTCGTGCTATTTGATAGCACTGTCGAGCGGCCAACTGGCTGCCATACAAGTCAGTTTGCCCTTCGTTGGTGAGGAAACTCACCATTTGATGATATGTGGAAGGGATGGCTTTCATGTAGTGAAGCCATGTGCGTCCCAAGATGACATTGAAGGGTGATAACTCTTGTACCACCGAGAATTGCACGTTGAGAGTGACTGGGCCAGCTTGGACCGGCAGTATAATGTCTCCTAAGGATGTGGTTGATGACCCATTGAATCCGGATAAGATTCGTCCGGGGTTTTCGAGACCCGCGAGACTATGTCCCATATGGCCAACAACTGATGCTTGCACCAGATCGACTGAACTGCTTGGGTTGACCAAGATACGTCTTACATCGAAATCTCCTATTTCTAGGGAGAGGATGAGGGCGTCGCGATGTGGCTGTAGCGTCCGGGTGGGATCTACTGGTGGGAAAATGATTGTCCCATCTATGGGGCGAGGGCCCTCTCCAATGAGACCCGGCCGGATGGAATTAATGCGTTCGCGTATTGACGCGACTCGCAGCAATTTCTGCCTTTTCCGCTTGAAATCGTATTCCTCGTCAGATGGGCCCCCGTTGATATAGTTTATGACAGCCTTGGGGGCGACTGGGGCCCTCGGGGCCCCAGAGTTATGATGTTGAGATGCGTTCCTTCCTCCAGTATCTGAGCGGAGGTATTGTTTTAAATGTCCTGCTTTGATGAGCCTTTCAACTAGATACTGGAGGGACCGACATGTCTCTGTTGTATGACCATGGTCTTTGTGGAAGGCGCATTTCTTGCTGCGGTCTCTCATGGATGGGTCCGTTTCAAGGGGTCTAGGCCACCTGAAGTCGGACAACCCTTGGATCATTGGGAGAAGTTTTTCGTATGACACGGATAGGGGTGTGATGGGCGGCCTATCCGGACGACTAGGCCCGTCCTGCCTCCGGTCAACTGGTTTTGGCCGATACGGAGGTTTGGCATGTCTGTCCGCGTCATCTCTAGAAGCCCGTCCGGCAACCAAAACTTGCTGAGTGGCTGCACGTACGTCATCTTCGAGCATTGAATATTTGTTAGCACGTCTGAACAAATCGTCCATCGTTGTAGGAGGCTTTTTGGCCAGCGATTCGAAAAATGGAGTGCCTGGACAGATGCTTCTCTTGAAGATCTGTAGGACAGCATCCATGCTGCAAGCCTCTATTTGAAGTACGGCTTGGCCAAATCGTTTCACAAATTCCCTCAAGGATTCGTTGTCTCTCATTTTTATGTTCTGGAGGGTGCTGATATTCTGCTTGTGTCGAGCAGAGCACAAGTACTGTCCCACGAAAGCTTCAGAGAGGTCCCTGAAATTGTTAACAGAGTTAGGAGGTAGGCGATGAAACCATGAGAGGGCCTGCCCTTGAAGGCTGGCGGGGAATACTTTGCATAGCAATGCATCGTTGCCAATATCGAGCGTCATAAGCTGTCGATAGTGCATGATGTGATCGAAGGGATCGTTGGTCCCATCGTATGTGGAAAACTTTGGTACGAGGAATCCCCTTGGGGGCTCGTAATGGGTGATATGAGAGCAAAAGGGCGTGGAGAGCATGTCATCCAGCCTTTTGCTGATGGAGCCAATGGGTGGCTCGTTTGGGAGGTTTCTCCCAGCTGGTCGTTCCGCTAGGTGTGAGTGAACGTTCCGCATCGCTGGGGTGACCATGGGGTCACGATGCGGAGGTACGTTCTGCACCATGGGAGCGATCATAGGATCGGGGCGTGGTGCCCGGGTTGTGACTACTGGTGGCCTTGATCTCCCAGGCTCTTGTGGGCCTAGTCTTGCGCGCATAGAACTTGACAACTGTGATTTTCTATCACGTTGTCTTTTTGCTGAAAAATGAGTGGAATCTGAGCTTTCCTCACGGGGAGCTCGAGGCATATGTGTACGTGGCTCATGGGGCCTTGCGTTGTATGCTCCTGGGACAGCTCCTGTTGACCCAGGATATATTGATTCTGGCTCTGGCCTTGAGTTTGCCACCTGGCCTCTTGAACGCTGACGACGAGGAGGACCTGACGTTGAGGCTTGAACGCGTAACACAACGTTTTCTTCCCTTAACCTCTCTGTCTCCTGAAGGAGAGCTCTTAGCTGTTTTTCGCTCGCCAACTGTCTTTTTTCGATGGCCTGACGCCATTCGAGATTATCTTCCTCCCCTCTACCAGATGATCGACTTTGGGAAGGTGTGGCCATCTTTGCTAGTGACTGAATCAAAATAAAAAGTAAAGTTTCCCACAGACGGCGCCAATGTTGTCGCCTCGCGTATCCGGTGGTCCACGTTGCTGCTAGATGGATGGACACGCGATTCTCAACACACAAAGGGTTCTTGATTCAGCGGTTGTACCTGCAAAAGGCATCCGAACAGGGTGTCCGGACACACCCTCCGATGGTTTTGTTAGCCATGGTAAGAGAGGAAGATATATGAGGCAGTTGACTTTTTACTAGGTATCAGGAGGTTACTCAGAGAGAGAGAGCCCGAGTTCTTCTTCGTGTGAAGACTTATATATATAGCTTTAAGGGTACTGTTCCTCTCATTAATGGTGATGAGATGTTTTATGTTGTCATGATGACATTAAGTAGCAGCAGAGACATCATCACCCTACGAGCGGCTGTCAGGAACCATGGTAGGTGACGCGACTGTCAGAGATCGTGGTAGGTGATCATGTAGAATGATCGTGGGAAGTGACTTGCTATCACTTCATCTTGTCTTCTCACTCTGCAGGTGACAAGATGTGGGCCATGGCTGCTTGTTGTGATTGCGTGTAAGACTCGCTTTACTTTAATTGACCATCTAGACGATTTATATCCGGATGGCTCATGCTGATTATCCGGATGTGTTGTGGAAACTATCCGGATGTCTACGCTCTGCCAGCGTCGTTTGCTCTTCCTTGGATAGGAGAAGCTGAAACGTCGTTTGCCTTTCCTTGAGGCGGTCCGGATAGGATAACTGCACCATGCATATCCTTAGGGGAATCCGGATGATGATGGTCCGGCTGATAACACGTGCCACGCGTCACCATGAGCTGCGTGCCACGTGTTTCCCAAGGGGAGGGGTCCCTACACCTTCTACTTCTTCAAACTAACACTCGAGCCAACCAAAGCAAAACAATTACGAATTTTTTTTGAGAGTTTTGGGTTAAGTATAAAGGATAATAGCTCAATGCATAAGTTTAGATATATATATATATATATATATATATATATATATATATATATAAAGAGAAAACCTAATGAACTTTGAATCAAATTGGAACTCGAAAACCTAATGAACTTTGAATCAAATTAGAAATCATCTCCGACTAAAAAACAATTTAAAAATTTAAGAAAGATTTGAAATGCAATATATAAAGAGAAAACCTAATGAACTTTGAATCAAATTGGAACTCGAAAACCTAATGAACTTTGAATCAAATTAGAAATCATCTCCGACTAAAAAACAATTTAAAAATTTAAGAAAGATTTGAAATGCAATATTTAAATTATTTTCCAAATTTATTAAAAGATTTGAAAAAATTATATTTTCTAAATTCTCAATTTAATTCATTTTCTAAATTAATTTTATTATTTGAAAAGCTTTTTATTTTTAAATTCTCAATTTATTTATTTTTTTTCAAATTAATTCCTAATTTTCATAATTCCACTTTATACCTTTTGGGGGTGTTTGGTACATGGCAATAGGGAGTGAGAATAGACATCTCATTTGTTTTCTCCCTTATTCTTATATTTGGATAAATGTTAAGATGATAGAAATTGAATAAAAAATTATTCAGACAGAAATCAAATCCAATTTATAAGTCGTATTTGAATTCATCAAAAGTAGGTGGTATTCTGATTCATTAAACCTATTTGATAATATAAAATAACCTAAATTTACTATTTTACCATCTTATCTTCAAGTCCGATGCTTATCTTCTGATTTAAAAAACGAATATTTAAAATTTTTTAAGGTTATGAAATTTATCAGATATGATACTGTAGACCCCCATTTTGGACACATTTTCTTACCATTTCCTACAGCTCATTCTGGCCAGTTGTCACTCTTCTAGGAGGCCACGTGCCTTCTTAGGATTGGTCACTGTGGAATCACTATAGTGGAATTGATGGACCAATCAGGGAAAGACACCTGGAAAAGGAAAGAATTTTCTAGAAGGAGGGGAGCGTATCTTCTGTTACAAGGAGGATAGCCAGCTAGAGGCAAAGGGGGGGGTGGTGTCGTCTGGCAGCTGCAAGTTTTTGCTTTTATGGAGACGGTTAGAGATATTTTTGGGGGGATCCTTTGCTTGGGTAAGGAGGAGGCTGGTTACTCAGGGAGGAGAGAGGGAAAAACAGGGGAATCAGAGAAGAAAACGGAGAGAGTGGGAGGGATTCCAGGGAGAGTTTTCCATTAGAGAGGGAGTTGAGAGCTGTGATTGAGTTTCAGAGGAGAGGGCAAGCTGAAAACAGGGCATTTGCTGGAAAAAGAGAGAGATATAGAGAGTAGGTCTTCAAGCTGCAGAGGGAGAGAGAGCTACCTTGAGAGACGAGAAAGCAAGGAGAAGACGAGAGTGGCTGCAGGCGAGATTGGAGTGAGTTTTCATGTTCACCTTGATTCATATGGTTCTTTATCTTTTTCGCGTTTTGGATTGTTTTGCATTGCTCGTCTTGTTGATTTCTGAGTCATTTTTATACTCCATCGTTGTTGATTTTTCTGTTATTCTTGTGGTTTGGCTTGAGATCATTGGGGCTTTGTTTCTTATATATTCAATAAGTCTATTTTGAGATCTCCCTACCTGCGTTAGCCCATGGATATCGTATGAAACGTGAGGCTATGTTTGTTTTGTTATGTCTTCCCTCACCTATACTCTGTTTTCTTGGTGTATTTTTCTTCTTTCCCCTGTTTCTAATGTTTACCTGTGGAGAGTTGGGCACTGTGAATGTAAGACATGAAGAGTTTTTGAGTGCTCATGGACATGGGGTTCTGGGAGAGATGAGTTCACAAGACTCCATGGCATCTCCTTTATGGGCATCTGCCTGAGTCCCCACCATAAATTAAGAGGAGTTTTTATGAATAAGGTGGCAAGCAGATAGCAACCTGTGCAGTGTGTAATGATTCTTGTGGTTTGTGAAGATCACACCAATTCAGGCTATTCTGAATGTTGAAGGCAATGGTAAGATTTAAGACTCGCTATCAACTCGCTTTAGTCACCTCAAAAGGATATATACTGTTCATGTAAAGATCCTCTCAGTCATCTAAAATGACCAAGTGAGCAAAGAAGGTTGACGATTACTGGGAGATTTGTTATTCTTTGGGGAAGTAGTTTGTATAACCAGATTGAGAAAGTGGAGGTCAAGCTTCTCTGTGAATTTTGAAGGAAACATGCATTGAAGGAGAAAGGCTACTGAATTTCTGAATAGATGCTCACCACCTCACCCATCCTAGCTTTCACTCGACCCATTTGCTGCATACCTATTAAACCATTCATACCCATTCCATGCATATGGCTATATTCATTTCATCGTCTCTCACATTCATACCCATCATGCGCATGTTGCAATCACATTCATATTTTTCATACCCATATCATCATTTCTCTCTCTTCACCACACTACAACACCAAACCCATTTTCTCTATCTAGCCTTTCCTTCATCTCATTACTATCCCATATTCCATATCCCCCCACGAACTCTTTCTCTCATCACCTTCGTATTCTCCCCGCCACCTTTTCTCTCTCATCATCACTCAGCATATATACCCATCTTCTATCACATTTCAAACCCATTCTTTCTCCTGATGTATGGCCTTAAGTGTCTCCCCTAATGTCTATTACACTTTTCCCCAACCACCTATCTTCCATTAAACACCATTCGTACCCATATCTATCATCCATTCCACCCTTAATCCAATGTGTCATTTGATGACCGCGTATATGAGGCTCCATGCATGTGCCCATTTTCAATTCCCCATTCTCTTGTCTCTCATACCTATACCCATTTTCATGCTCCTCATACTAGCTTCTCCACTGTACACTTCACAGTGTTTCATCAGCCGCCTCGTCCAACAAATATATCACTGTCATCCCTTGTCTTGATGGTTTCACAGAAGAAGTTCCAATACCCAAAGAGATGGTGTCAAGGTCCAGGTTTGTCTTCGGTATCTCTACTGAAGAAAGAATAAGTCATTCATGCAAAGGTCTTCAAGGTGCTGAAGTGACTTAGAGAGCCGAACCTCCATTGTTTTTATATATACAGTCATGGGCATCAAAAAGTAAGCCCAATGAAAGTCTGGGCTGTTCTCACTGATTTGGGTTTGAGACTATGGAGAGACCCAGGTGAAAAGTCCAAGCCGCCAACAGCCCATATGCAAGGAAAACTCCCTGTGCGTTACAAAGTGGCAGTATTGGGTGGGGACTTCACGTTTGCACAGTCATCACGGCATCATAATCATGCAGCAAATTGCAGTTTTGATTAATTACGCTGTTCTCCTACGCCCGAGGTCTCTTGTCAAAATCTTTGAACATGGGCCCAGTGATGAGATTCAAAAGAGTGAGCATTACCAGTGCTTTGACATAGGCTGCTACAGCAGAAGTTGTTGCCCTACACGGTATTGAAAGCTTTGATGCGATCTTGAAGTCACTAGAGACTGGATGTGTGATCAATACTGAGGAGTTACGTGTCATGAAACACCCTCTCCAGGTGGCGCTTGGTTTAGAGGACCTCCAGGTCTTCCATATATCGTACCGTTTACTCCTGGTGGTTTTCCCATGGGACCGTCTCCTTATTATCGTCCCCAGATTTCAGCTACTGCCCTTGCCAACGCACGGCCAGTTCCCCACCATGAGCTGGACCGAGAAGATACCCCTGAAGAATGAAGATATGTATAGCCCACATATGCCCGATGCTTACATCTGTCCAGCCGGTTTTCCTGGTTATGAAGGGTGATCAGATTTGGATACCGGGTCATTTGAAGGAATCTCCAGAATAACGTCTTCAACAAATTCCGAGAACAACGAGCACAGGTTCATGGAAGTGTAATCCCAGACTTCAAGCCAGGAGAGACAAGTCAGAAGATTGATAATGAACTGTGATAGCCAAAATGACCCTGGAGAGGATGGTTTTGTCATGACGAAGGCTTTACCGGGTTATGATTCACGCTCTGAGTCTCTAGACTCATTCCGGGCTTCCTTTACACTGAGCCTATTCGCAGTGCACCAACAAAGCAGCCTCAGTGACCTTCTTAGGTCCGCGCATATGTGCATTCAGCTGCATGGCCACCTTTGGGCCACAGTGCCCTTTTCCCATTTCACCATCTCCAATTTTGAAAAATATTCTTTTAAATCCCATTCTTCAAATAATTTTCTAGATTTAGTTTGTTTTAAAATAATTTCAAACTCCTTCCCTTTGATTTCAAAATAATAATTTCCAACCCCGTTTTGAAATGATTTTCCAATTTCTGGGTTTTAAATAATTTCAAGTCATCAAATTTTCCATCCTTAGGGTTTTTAGATACCAACTTCCCATTTTCAATAAAATTTGGTTGCCATTTTCTTTCCGGCAAGCCACTTTTGCATTTTCTTTATTTTCAAAATGTTTTTAAAATAAGTAAGAATTAAATTCCGTAATTCCAAGTGATGGAAGTTATGAAATTGATTCATGCAAAATAAACGGGCTTTGGTGGGGGCCCTACATCAAATAAATTTGCTTTAAAATAAAAATGAATTTTGAATGAAATATCATGCATGCTATTGGTGCTTCTTTATCTGTTTTGGTGACATGAGTGACATACTTTATGTTCATTACTATGCACTAATCTCATTTTGTGATAGCACGTTGGTTTTAGGGTTACATAACAGGGGTTCTAAAGGCGGTGAGCGAGCAGTACCTTGACTTCACTCTCAAATTACTCTGCTGTTTCCTCTCTTACTTTAGCATGCCGGAAGAACTTTGGGGAGATGTGGAAGATGATCCTCCGTCTTTGGAGTCTTTGCCTATTGACGAATCACTTGACGAGCCGGAGGATTCGAGCATCCAGGTGGTAAGACCTCCTTACGATTATTTCTCATGTTTTATATGAATTTATTCGATCTACTTGCTTGCTGAGAAAGAGGTCGAAGGGAATAACAGGAGATCAAGTTTTATCACAAACGCTTGCGAATTTCGAGCCCTATTAATTGGAATCAGCCGCTGATCATATTCTAATTATTTTGTTTATTTTGGGTGGATTCTTTATCCGCGTAATATAACCATGAGAAATATGAAACTCTGAACTTTGGTGTTTCTGGATTTTTTGCCCTTTTTTTTGTCAGCAACCAAACCCTAGATTGAAGGTGTTTTTATTTTATTTTATTTTTGTTTATATCTATTTTTTAAATTTTATTCTGGGTTTTTTGGAGGGTGGGTTATGGTAGGCGGGGGCGGCGGAAAGAAGGGTCGGTTGGTGTTGGTCGGATGGTTTGGTTTTGCTCTTAAGGTTTTTAAATTTTGATTGTTGATGCATTTGTGCTTTAAGTAAATTTTGCCCTTTTTTTGTCAGCAACCAAACCCTAGATTGAAGGTGTTTTTATTTTATTTTATTTTTGTTTATATCTATTTTTAAAATTTTATTCTGGGTTTTTTGGAGGGTGGGTTATGGTAGGCGGGGGCGGCGGAAAGAAGGGCGGGTTGGTGTTGGTCGGATGGTTTGGTTTTGCTCTTAAGGTAATGTAGGTCATGACAAGCTATTCGAGATCTCTTCTCGATGTTGTTCTCATTCCCCCGTTGAATGCCAGATTCTGTTTGATTGATCGGAAATGTTGGGGAAAAAATAGATCTGGAAAATTTCTAATTTACTCTAATGATCTTACTGCTGGTTTACTTGGCTGGATGAATGTATTTCACAGGGCTTCAAATTTCGATTTTCTTCTATTATCTTCCATTTTCTCACTGACCAAGCTAAGGATAGGAAGTTTGGTTTGGTTTTGGTCTTTATGAGTTTTGTTATCAAATAAATTTAGGCCCGTCTTCAATGTGTCATCATTAAGGTTTTTAAATTTTGATTGTTGATGCATTTGTGCTTTAAGTAAATTTTGGCTAGACTTGCCCATATGTTGTGGATCGGATCGCCGATGCATTTTGTTTTAATTCAAGGTTTGGTTTTGACTGTGATATATCTCTAGTTTGATATAATTTAGGTTGTTGAAAGTCACCCAAAAAGGGGGTAGTGGTGTTAGTTGTTATTTTTTTTATTAAGTTGGATCCTAAATGCAGGTTACTTCTGGTGATACACCATACACTTCTGCCAGTACTTTTGAGGATTTGAATTTGTCACCAGAGCTGTTGAGGGGGATTTATAGTGAGATGAAGTTTGAGAGGCCTAGTAAAATTCAGGCAATCAGTTTGCCTATGATTTTGACTCCTCCTTACAAAAATTTAATTGCTCAAGCTCACAATGGTTCTGGCAAGACGACTTGTTTTGTACTTGGAATGTTGAGTCGTGTTGATCCAAAGCTGCAAGTTCCTCAGGCCCTTTGCATTTGTCCTACAAGAGAATTGGCAATACAGGTTCTGTTCCTCTTTATTATTATTACTATTATTATTATTTTATTTATTTTTTATGTTGCTTTTTTCTCTGGAAAAATTATATTTGAGGGAATTACCTTTCCAATAAAAAATATGCAGGCATAAAAAAAGACTTTTTCCTGGAATCACAATTAAATACCTATGAACTAAGTAAATAGATTAGTGTCCTTGCGAGTCTTTACAAGAGAAGACACACACTACAATTAATACCCTGTGAAGTATTTTTTTTTTTTTTGATAGGTACCTTGTGAAGTGATTTTGATAGTTTATTACTCAGTACTTTTTACCAGATATATCTGCTGAAACATATAGAGGCTTATCGTTTGAATCTTTGAGGCTTTAGGCTTTAACAGCGGAAATTTAATGGTGCAGAATTTGGAGGTGCTTCGTAAGATGGGAAAGCACACAGCGCCTTCACCGGTAGTCGCTGTGAAATTGAAGTATAGTTTGCGCTATTCCAATGGACAGTGCAAACTATACTTCAATTTCACAGCGACCACTGGTGAAGGCCCAGGTAGTGATCGGCACACCTGGTACAGTAAAGAAATGGATGTCACATAGAAAATTGGGCATGAGCAACATGAAGATTCTTGTTTTTGATGAAGCTGATCACATGTTGGCTGAGGTAATCTAACAATCTTGTCAATACAGTTCAGAATCAACTCTGGGTTTTCTGTTACACTGTTTGCTTAGGTGGGTTCTGTTGGAATGTTCACTTGGACTCATTTAGGCTCCAAAAAAAGGGAAATAATGTTTCAACTATTGGTTGACAATTTGACATCTATCTCAAGCTGCCACTATGCAAAATTTTTTCAACATTTGTTGATAAGTTCCTGTCCTTATGATTTACATAGGGGTTTGGAGGTCAAGCTTGAAAAGGTGAAAATTTTAATATATGAGTATTAATCAGTCGACAAAAAAATTTGAAGGTGTTTTTTGTTTTCAGTGTGAGTAAATAATCAAGTTAAGCTATAGGTAAGCTTTGATTATATTCTGAAGATTTTTTTTGTGTAGTTTTTTTAATCTGTAGAGATTCTGTTGATGGATGGCTTGTGAGTGGTAACTATAGTCCTGATAAACCGGGGGCATATGACATGGATATCAACTCAAATTACATCCCCTTCACTGAAGGGAGGGAGGGAACATTAGAAACTTTACCTATTATGATATATATTTGGGATTTTGTTGCTGTTGGGTTGAGGTTGTTTGAAGTTTGCAGGAGTGTTTAGCAAGCTACAACCTAGATAAAAAATGAAGTTGTTGAACTTATATTCACAGATGATGCTGTATTGTGTGTGTGAAGTTTACATACTACCGAGCAAATAGCATTGCAACTATCTTTCTCTTTGGATCATGTAGGAGAGTCACCAGTAATCATTCTTGTTGAAGTTTGGATGACATTCCCTATGATCCTTAGTATTATGATATATATCCTTTTCCCCAATTCTAGGATGCAATCTTCTCCTTCTTTAATGAAAATTGGTTATCGCTGCCGTTAGTCACCCCTGAACGGCAGTGTTACTTGAACGAATAATATTTCACCATTGTTCTGATGCTTGAAGTACATGCTATTAAGAATGTGTTCATCATTATATTTATTTTGATGCAGGATGGATTTAAGGATGATTCTTTGAGGATAATGAAGGATATTGAAAGGAGTGGTGCTCAATGCCAGGTTTGTACCAAAAGTTCTTTGCTATTGGATTGTACTTGCATATTAGAAGTCGACAAAAATCATAGCTAGGAAGATACATCACAAGCTTGGTTTGAGGATGTGTGATGGATGACTGCTTAACTTTGTATAGCCAGGCTTCTGAAATCAGGTTCTAATTTTTTTTTATCCTTCTTTCTTCCTTTTTTTTTTCTCCCTAAGAATTAAAAATGCATTTCTTTATTTTGGGGAATGTTTTTTACATCAAACTGATGTCAAGACTTTTAGTTTCACCCTTAGTTACATTCAACTGAGAAAAAAAAAAAGAAGAAAAGACTAAGGTTCTCCTCGTTAATGCGATCTCACTTGCACATGCAAGTTTTAAGTTCTCATTTCTTGGATGGTTTGGATCTTTCTGATCAAGTTCTTAGTTTCATGTCAAAGAGCTAAAATCATACTATTGACTTCCTTTTTTTTTGTTGTGTCTTGAATTTCATTAGGTGCTTCTGTTTTCTGCTACTTTTAACGATACAGTAAAAAATTTTGTAACAAGGATAGTCAAAGACTACAATCAAATGTTTGTAAAGAAAGAAGAACTATCCTTGCAGTCTGTGAAGCAGTATAAGGTGAAATGCCCTGATGAACTCTCCAAGATTCTTGTGATTAAAGACAAAATTTTTGAGTTAGGACAGAAGCTGGGGCAAACAATTATTTTTGTTAGGACGAAGAATAGTGCAGGAATGTTACACAAAGCACTTGTGGATTTTGGTTACGAAGTTACTACCATTCAAGGAGCTCTTAGACAAGAAGATAGAGACAAGATAATCAAGGAGTTCAAGGATGGATTAACCCAAGTTCTCATATCGACTGATCTCCTTGCCCGAGGTTTCGACCAGTCAAGGGTAATTAAGTATTTCTAGTTTCTGTTTTTCTTTCTTTTTAATTTTTTTTATTCCCTTTACTGATAATGAATTTCCATGATGCTATTTGCTTCAAATTTGTCTCTGAAGGTGAACTTGGTCGTCAATTATGATCTGCCGCTAAAATATGGGACACAGGCAGAGCCTGACTATGAGGTGTACTTGCATAGAATTGGCAGGGCAGGGCGTTTTGGCCGCAAGGGTATGTTCTTGATCCCATGCTTCTGCTGTTGTTACTTTATGCTTGATATAATACTTCCTCCATTGAAATGTAATTATTATGCCTGCTTGTATGTTGTTGATCCCATGATTCCTTTTTGTTTCAAATATGGGAAATCAATAATGTAGTTTGATTCTCCTGTTGCAAATCATTTCAAGCTCAGATTCTAAATTGATGTATCCCCACCCAAAAAAAAGAAAAAAAAGTAGAGTATTCTAACGGATTTGTTTTACATGATTCTACAGGAGCTGTTTTTAATTTGCTGTGCAGTGACAAGGACAACATCCTGATCTCAAAAATTGAAAATCATTTTGGGGTTCAGATTGCAGAGGTAAGGTCTCCTTTATGATTGATTTGGTTGAGCATTTATTTATATAGGATAATAGAAAAAATTGGAAAAGATTTTGGAAATCATCCTGAGTACTACATGGGTTTACTTTTTGAGCAAAAATTAGAAGAAAGTATCAAAAAAATTTTAAGTCTTATTCCAACAACATGGATCACAGATTCCTTCGTGGCAAAATGATGATGACTTTGAGGCGGCAATGAAAGATGCTGGACTTTGTTAGTGGATAGAGCCAAGTGGATTATGGATATTCCAGTTTCAGAAGAGAGTTGATTTTTCAAAGAGGGACAGACAGACAGATGATAGTCATCTAAGGACCTTGCCTGGAAGGAGATGATTCTTTCCTAAGCAAGACATACATTCAAGAAAGACTTTTTGGAAGATGTATCTTTTATAATTTTCTTGTTATTTCAGTTGGGTTTTTGATGCAACTCTACTTATATGTAGCCATATGTAAACCCTTCCTCTCCCTTTCTCTCCCTATCTCGTCACCTTCATCTCACATGATTGGTTTTTTGTAATTTTTACAGTCTTCTTTGGTCCTTTTTCTCTTTGACGAGGTTTGATTTTGATTCTCCATCACCGGTCTATGATTCTCGGAAATTATTTAACAAATGTAGTTGTTAATGGGAGAATTTGGGGCTTTGGTCTTCTGGTCTTGTTAGCAGCTGGCTTTGTGTTTGTGAGCGGTTGTGTAATGGAATTTTCCGATTTATGTTTTGCCTCACTTCCTTCTCCAGATGCAGAGAAGTAAAATAATTGAGCGGGTGGTTTTTCAGTTATGCAATTTGTCCGTTTCTTTGTGTCTTTCGTGTCCTTGAAGTAGGTTCTTTCAAACTTCCAGTTTAATCCTTTGTGGAACATTGTATGAGACCCATCACTTTGCAGTCGACTGTATACTCTGTATTACATTCGAAATAAAAACTTAAACAAGATTGTTTCATTTGATGATGATTACCAAAGGAGATAAGACGGGATCAGAAAGGGACGGTAGGGACCTATTGGTTCCATGTCTTTCACCCTTCCCTTAACCAACTAACCAAGTGAGTTAGAGCACGGGGAATCCGGCTTCCTTCCCTTAACCAACCAAGTGAGTTAGAGCGAGGGGAAAGAGTTATTGGACTTCAGGAATTCTTAAACCAATAAAAGGTAACTAACCCACCTTCTCCGGGCGTGCCCAGGGTTTGGCTAGTGGTCCTTCTGCCGGTTGAGGGGCGTCATGTAGCCTACTGTGGGCCGATTTCTCAGCCTCGCCCACCGACCTGCTACGAAGGTGGAGTAGGAAGTGGCCGATACGCCCTGACGGAAGGTCTCTGACTTGTCAGTGTCGGCCTCCTCCCTTTGTCGACCAATCACTCGGTAGGGACATGCAGCCAGCACCTGGCGTCCCTCTTCTGCCTTTCATGCGGAGGTACGCAGCTATGCTGTCTCTCTTTTGTCACTCGGGGGCGTCAGGCATGGTTACTTTCCGGGCGAACGTGCTCTATGGCCATGTCCGGGGTGTGTGACGACAGTCTGCCCAGATTAGCCGTTTTGGATCCCCTTTGACCCAGGGTTAAGAAAATGGTAAAAGAAAAAACAAGGTAAAATTGGCTTTTATTTGAAAAAGAAAGATGGAGTTAAAAGATAAATTAGTTGGATGGTGATGAGAATGATAAGCTATTCATATTTAGAACATCACTGTAATGAGAAATGTAATGCTATGCTGATTCAGGAACGAAAAATATGTTATCCATTCCATTTTTTTTTTTTTATAAAATATAAAAGATATTCTTATAATATTTGATTTTTTTTAAATATGAAATCTTTTTTATATTTAGTGTTACTTAGATATCTTTTCAAAATTTATATTTTAATAGGGTTAATTTTATTGATAGCTTTTAACTTTTAAGGCTTGGTGTAACTACACCGGATCATTCTTGGTTTCAAATTTTATTATTAATATTTCTATAAATTTATTCTGATTATAAAATTCATTTTAAGAGGAATTTAGGTAAAAATAATTTAGATAAGAGTGTTAAATTTTTTTCTAAAAATTAAAATTTATTCTTCAAAAAATAAAATTTATATGTGAAATACTAATATAGAAGTAATAAATGACGAAATTTGAAATTAATAGTGGCCTAATGTATTTACATTAAATCTCAAGAGTTCTCAATGAAATTAATCATATTTTAATACATATTTATTTATTTATTTTTATTTATATTGTTAAGAAGTAAAATATTTAAAATTTTATAGATGAAAAAAATTATTATATTATAGTGTCAATCTTATGCTTAAATAGGTAATAGTATTATATTGGGGCATATAACTAGTATATATATATATATATATATATATATATTTCTTTTTTAAGGTCAAAAGTAAGTAATATGAAAGAAAGAAGGAACATGGGAGAAATAAATTGAAGGAAAACTATATCTCCATACGCCTATTTGCAAAAACATTATAAAGTAATAACTCAAAATTTATAAAATCCAAATTTTATATACTTATCTAAAAATAGTTAAAATTTTGTAAAAAACTATTATTCAGTATATTAAACTCGAATTATTTTCAAATGGTTCTTATTAATGTGTGAAAACATATTCTTCTCATAAACTCTTAAAAGTGAAATATTTATATTTTATATCTACCCATGAGAATGAGATATTTATATTTAATATCTTAAAATATATTTTTTCTCGTATACTTACGAGAATGGGATATATTCATATTTTATATCTTAATGAAAGTTTATTATATAAAAACACACATATCTTGTTTTATCTTGGTTAAGTATATAAAATAAATGGTTATTCGATGAAAAGGGTTTTTGAAAACCAAATTTTTGAAATTTGATTTCCCATCATTTTTCGGTCTTATTTGAACAAAAATTTCAATATTATTTTCTTATACAAATAACCCTCCCATTATTTCATCCTTTTAAATAAATATTTCTAAAATAACTATATGCTTCCATGCCAAATAAATGGATATAAAAAAAAAAAAAAAGACTAAAACTCGTTTAAACTTATAGTTTATAAGATTTTGGGTTTCTATAATTTTATCTTAATTGGTATATTTATTTTATTTTAGATATATGATTGTAAAGCGAAAAAAATAAATAACTTAAATGACTTATGAATGAAATTTATTTTTTGAACTAAAAATTATCCTCATTGATATTTAATTGATTTGTTCTTTTTCTATTAATAAAAACTATTATTTAGATAATAAATAATTATAAAATTGATCAAGAAAATGGAGGAGGAGAAGCCGTGTATTCATCTGCAAGTCTGCAACATATGAAATTCACTCCCCTTTAAATAAAATAATTCCAAGTAAAAGTCATGCGTATACTGTAAATATTGTCCAACAGAAAGTCTAAACTCTATTCTTTTAACCTAATCATCATTGCAAAAAGTCTAAACTGCAAAGCATCAATATCACAATTCCATGTCATCCAGATCAGGCAATGGAAACCTAAGAATAGCAGCAATCCCAGTTAACTGACCTAACTGCTCTCCCATTACATGATTGTGCGAATACACCAGGGCCTTCCCTCCCGCCTTCTTTACCGACTTAACTAAATCCGTGTACTTGTGCCTACTTCCATGGTTTGCACTCCGGTAAAGTTCATCACTTATAAACAGAGTGTCGATTGCCATAATTCATTTGCCTTCTCCACACTCTTTGATCCATAACACGCCCTACTTGAATCGTTGCTCAACATGTCGCACAAATCCTTCCATGCTGTTATCTCCACTGCCCCGTTTTTGCCCCGAATCAATTTCATTACCTCGGGCTCATGCAACACCGCTTTCAAAGTTGCTTTTCCTGAAGTATTCACCACTACCACACGTTCCTTATTTTCTTCTATTTGCTGCAGCTTCTGCCTTCGTGTGATTCTGCTAGCAAGTATTGCCGAAACTCCGTCCCGTTGGGACTTGCTATTATGACCAAGCTTACGAAGTTGAAATTTACGTGCTTTACAAATTCTGTTAAAATGTTTTCAAAAAACTTGTTTGACTTTTGCAGCTCTATTCTTGTTGAGATTGGTTTTAGATGGGGCTTCAATGTTGGCACAAAGTGTAGTGGCTATTTTCCCTATTGAGTACAACTCCGCGGATACGTCTTGTATCAACAAGACTGCGAGGTCTGCTTTAGCAGCATTGCCGTAGGAGCGTAGTTCCTCGATTGCATCAGAATCCCAAGCTTTCTTCTTCAGGTCAAACGGTTTATTCCTCTCAATCTCTATGGTGTGGAAGGCACCGGCGTCTACGTGTTCATTGTGCACCAAGTTCCTGCCGGCGACGCGGATTACTGAGCCTACTTTATCATAATCGATGGCGGTGATTTTGATTTCAAGTGTGAGTCTAACTCTGCCAAAGGCGGTTTTGCGGGTTGTATCGGCAACGATGACATCGCCCTTAGAAATCAAATTGTAGAGGAGCCACATGTCATCTAGTTCTTCAGGAACGATATTGATGATTCCACCGCTATTAGGAAGGATTTTTTCTTCTTCTACCAGCTTCATCCTTTTCAGAGAAAGTATGGACTATGAACAACAGAAATTATAAGCGAAAAGAATAAATAACACACAAAACATAAAAGATTTTATATGAAAAACCATTCACAAAGTCTTCCAAAGACTTTACGGATATTAAAAATACAAGTTAGAGATCAAAAAATTATAATTCATTTACAAGAGGTTTATAAATTTACCTTCTACTTCTTCAAACTAACACTTGAGCCAACCAAAGCAAAACAATTACGAACTTTTTTGAGAGTTTTGGGATAAGTATAAAGGATAATAGCTCAATGGTGATGCATAAGTTTATATATTTATATATATATATATATATATATATATATATATATATATATATATATATATATATATATATATATAACCTAATGAACTTTGAATCAAATTGGAACTCGAAAACCTAATGAACTTTGAATCAAATTAGAAATCATCTCCGACTAAAAAACAATTTAAAAATTTAAGAAAGATTTGAAATGCAATATTTAAATTATTTTCCAAATTTATTAAAAGATTTGAAAAAATTATCTTTTCTAAATTCTCAATTTAATTCATTTTCTAAATTAATTTTATTATTTGAAAATCATTTTATTTTTAAATTCTCAATTTATTTATTTATTTTCAAATTAATTCCTAATTTTGGGGTGTTAACCTTTTGGGGTGTTTGGTATACGGGAATAGGGAGTGAGAATAGACATCTTAAAAATTATTTAGGTAGAAATCAAATCCAACTTATAAGTCGGATATGAATTCATCAAAAGTAGGTGGTATTCTGATTCATTAAACCTATTTGATAATATAAAATAACCTAAATTTACTATTTTATTATCTTATCTTCAACCCCGATGCTTATCTTCTGATTTAAAAAACGAATATTTAAATTTTTTTTAAGGTTATGAAAATTATCGGATATGATACTTGTTGAAAATTAGAATGAAATTTGAATTCTTTTATTCATTCTTTTTTAAAATAAGAAAAACATTTGTTAGCTTTCAGAATTTAAATATTATAATAAATATATATATATATATATATATTTTTTTTTTTGGTAAAATAGAATTTTATAACTACTTAAGCATGACAAATTATTCAAATTTTTAATAAAAATAATAATTGAATATTTGTACATGAGGGTTATATGATTTTTTATGGTTAATTTTTTATTTATCGAGTATATATATATATATATATATATTTTTAAATTATATGGAATGATATCATTGTAAATTTGTTTCTTTTTCATTTCCATTCCTATTATTATTAAATATTGAAATAGAAACAAATAATCATTTTAATTTTACATTTCTAAGTTCATCCAAATGCTAGAAATAAAATAATCAAATTCATTTCTATCCACTAAATAATAGGAATGAAAACAATATATTCATTTCCATTTATTATAAATTTATTTCTTTTTATTCATTATCCTCATTAATACAATCATATTTACCTATTTAATTCAAGTTGCCTTGACGGAGGAAAGTAATCTAAAACTAGCATCGATAGAATAAATTTTTTAACTTAATCTCAATAGCCTGCTTCACTAGCACTCTTTTATTTCCTTTTAATCCAAATTTGATTTTCATTTGGTTTATATTTTTTTAAAACATTAATAAGTTTGTTTATTTCTTGTTACGTTATTTATTTATTTTTTAAATAGCTTTTATTTATAATATTTTATTTTTAATTATTCTTTCTATGATATAATTATTTTTTAAAATAAAATTTTAAAAATAATTTATTAAAATGTATTATCAAAATTTTTTTTAAAATAAATTATTTGCTAAGAACAAAAATAATTTAAAAATAAATTATTTTTTCGTTTTTAAAACCGTCTCTTGATCTTCCAATGCGTTAAAAAATGGTTGATATTAAGTGTAATTTTTTTAATAATAGTTTTTATAAATTATAAATTTAAAATTAAGAACAGTAATCATATCCCATCATATTTGGAATATTGAAAAAAAAAAAAAAAGCTGAGAAGGTGAGTAGAAAGTTATTTCCTTTTCATTGTTAAAATTGAGAAATTGAAATTAATTTGAGTTGGGAGCCAAAAACAATTTCTTCCCTCAATAACATCTCATCCACAATTGACAATTTGACACATATTAAATAAAGTTGGTAGGTGCACAAAATTAATTCAGCCAATCAACTTCATCTCTCAACAGCTCGTAATATGTCCACTGTGCCAATCAATTAAATCTCACATATATCAACGGACACAAGAGCTTAACCCCTTCTTACATATATTTATTTTTTATGAAAATTTTTGTAATTGCAATTTGGGGTACGGTGTAGGGTGGCTTTGATTCATTTGCATCCTGAGTAGACGTGTTCATTATTTGAGAGTCCACGCAGCTGCCAACATTTTATTATTATATATGGCCGATAGGTATATATCATTTGGTAAGGTGGTTTGCACGTAGCAAGTTGTGCTCTTCCACCTCTGTGTACCGTATACGTGGCTCCAACACTTTGTCATTCGCTTCTTATATATCTATGTTCAAGGGGGCTGTGCCGCTCTGGTCAAATACTTTACCGGTTGCTTACATTTGTATGCGTGTCTGAGAGAGAGATGGCGGCGGCTGCGGTGGTCATGATGATTGCAACATCACTACTACTGATTGGGATTGGGAGCGTCAATGTAGGTGAGGCTTGGGAGGAAGCCAATGTGATCCATGTGGGTGGGAAAGTGTTGTGCCAAGACTGCACCAAGGGCTGGAATGAATGGGTTAATGGCTCCAACCCCATTAAAGGTACTGATTCGTCTCTCTCATTACTCGTAAGCTGCCTATGATTAGTGGTGGTAATGGCATAATGTGGTTAATTTGATTGGATTACAGGTTCTAGGGTATCTGTTACGTGCATGGATGATAGGAGGAGGGTGATGTACTATGGAAGTGATGAGACTGACGAGGCGGGAAAATACTAGCTGATTGTGGACAAGTACGTTAATGGGAAGGAAGTGAAAGCCACGGGATGTTGGGTGAGGCTGGTGTCTTCCTCAGATCCTACTTGCAACATTCCCACTGACTTTGCCGGTGGTCGCTCCGGGGTGAAGCTCCAGCGACCTACATGGATTTATCGGGATATCAAACCAAATACACTGTGGATCCATTCTACTATACAACTCCCCTGTGCGATGAAATGGTTTCAATTTCTGCATCTGACTTTTTGTTTTCATATTTTATTTGGTATTGTAATTGTCAATCATCCACATGTTGGAATTATAATTCAAAATCTCTTCAAATTTAACAAATTTGATGGACTTGTACCAATATTATAAATAAATATTTAATTAAAAGGATTGGATAATATTTTAATGTATTGAAAAATTATCTATAAAATCTTATTTTGAAATTTTTATTTAAAAAATGTTTGATGTGAGATGGAAATTAAAAAGAAATTATTAAAAGATAATTTTGCATGAAAGAGATTATATTTGATGTTTTTAGAGATAACGGAAATTTTTAAAAATTTATATTTTCCACCCACCAACGCGATGTCAACGTATGAAGGCTTTCAGTTGAATCCAAGCCCATTCCCTATAGGCTTTATGGCAGGTTTTGGACCAATAGGCGAATTTTACTCCCTACTTTTGAATTGACGGAATCCGTGATTCAATGCCTGCCACGTGGAACACAGTAGAGTTGGCGATGAAGGCCATGGCTATGACTCATAAACCGTGAGAGCCCTACTAACATTTAACAACAAATAAGTTTCCTCCCAAATGCCAGGTTTTTTTTCCCATATGAGGCAATGATACTAAAATATAAAACAGAACCTAACTAAAGACTGATTAGAGAAATGTCAATGGATAACAAGGCCGCAATATTTACTACTGATTTCCCTTGGCCACTTAATTGGGTAACTGTAGATCTTCAAAATTTACTAGCTGAGTACAGTCATAATAACTATGCTTGCATCATAATTTTGTTGGGTTCTTTTTTCTTTTTCTTGTCTCCAACGGTTTCCACATCTTACATTTCCTTCTCAAGGGCTATGTATCTTAAAGCATAAGGGGCTTGAATGTTTCTATTATTTGTTTCTGATAAATTGTGATTCAAGTACAGAGGTTTGATGCAATGAAAAATCTATTTAAAACACCAAACCAAGAATCCTAGAAAGAAGCCCAAATGAAGAGAAAAAATGAAAATAAAAAGATGGACATGAGTATATATATTAGCTAGTGAGCTGGTACTTCCTTATGCAAAAAACTACTCAGAAGAAAGTGTCATTCATCACCATGGTACCACCATTTGTAACCTACGGTATGACCTATCTTCCCTTCAGAGGAAATTCCGGTTTTAGCCCCAAGTGGGAGAGCAGGAGCTCCCTCATACGTAGGCCTTGGGGCTCTCATCAAAGGCAAGCACTGTATGTCTAAAATTAAAAAAAGAGCATTTTGAATAGAAACGGAAAGTTAAAAACGGGGAACGGAGTAGAGTCGGTTTGTAACTTTGTAGGAGTGAAAAGGGGAATGGTTAGTAGTGAAGTCAAGGTACTGCTTGCTACAAAACAGGGGTTCTAAAGGCGGTGAGCGAGCAGTACCTTGACTTCACTCTCAAATTACTCTGCTGTTTCCTCTCTCACTTTAGCATGCTAGAAGATGCACTTGACGATGAGGCCAAGGAGGCCGAATCACTTGACGAGCCGGAGGATTCGAGCATCCAGGTGGTAAGACCTCCTTACGATTATTTCTCATGTTTTATATGAATTTATTCGATCTACTTGCTTGCTAAGAAAGAGGTCGAAGGGAATAACAGGAGATCAAGTTTTATCACAAACGCTTGCGAATTTCGAGCCCTATTAATTGGAATCAGCCGCTGATCATATTCTAATTATTTTGTTTATTTTGGGTGGATTCTTTATCCGCGTAATTTATTTGAACAAGTCTTTTTATTTTTTATTTTTAAAATCCTTTTATAATAATAACTTATAAAATATCCTTAATTTTATAAAACATTAAATTTTTTTTTTGATTCTTTAATATTAAAAAGGTTTCTAAAAAATTACATAAGAAATCATGATATATAAAAAATTAAAATTATTTTTATAATATAGAAATTTTTGTTTCACTATAATAAAAAATTGTATCCTAATTTAAAAAAATATATATTTATCTTTAGTTTATATATAATTATAAATTTAATTTTTATTTTTTAATAAGATTTAACTTGAATTTGATTTTATATTATTATAAATTAATTTTATAATTTTTTTATAAAATAAAAGTAATAAATTATTTTTAAAAACAATACAAATTCTTTCCTCCAAGCTTTTTATTTTTTTATTTTAAAAAACCGTTTTTTTATTCTATATTTTGAAAAACATCGCGATACAGCCCTAAATTTCTTTGTTTTTAAAAACCGCCTATCGGTCTCCCTTTTATGTTCCATTTTCTAAAATTAAAAAAAGAGCATTTTGAATAGAAACGGAAAGTTAAAAACGGGGAACGGAGTAGAGAGTCGGTTTGTAATTTTGTAGGAGTGAAAAGGGGAATGGTTACAAAATAGAGCTTTGACCCAAAATAATGCTTTTTAAAAAAAAATTCCAAAAAATAAAGTGGTTTTGAAAATAATGCCCGATCTAATGCGTTTGTGCCACATAAGCCGCCACGTCATAAAACCGTAGTTGGTGACTACGGTTTTATTTTTCTAAAGTGTTTAGAAACCGTAGTTACCAACCACGGTTTTAACTTTTAAGTTTAAAGCCGTAGTTGGTGACTACGGCTTTGACCTTTTTTTAAAATGGTCAAAGCCGTAGTCACCAACTGCGGTTTTAACTTTATATATATTTATATATAACTTTAATTTTTTTAATAAAAATATTATATTATTTTGATTTTAAATATACTTATTTCATTATTTTAAAAATTATAATATACGAAATTAAATAATTGATATTTTTAATTTGATATAAAAATATATTTTTGAATTTTATTAAAATAATAGGCACTATATTTAATATAAATATAATTAATTAATTAAAATAAAATATAATAAATTATGTTTATTTAAAATAAATAAATTATAAATGCCTATTTAGAAAAATAAAAAAGTAATATAAATTATTATATTAATTAATAATTTTTTATATATTATATATAAGTGGTATATAATACCTCTCACACACACATATAAAAAAGTCTAATTTAAGTTTAAAATTTATCACATTTTTATTTAAATATATAAATAAATTTTATTAAAACATTTGACACTATATTTAATATAAATATAATTATTTAATTAAAATTAAATATAAATAAAATATAATAAATTATGTTTATTTAAAATAAATAAATTATAAATGCCTATTTGGAGAAAAAAATAATATAAATTATTATATTAATTAATAATTTTTTTTATATATTATATGTAAATAGTATATAATATCGCCGGAAGATGGGCAACTAAGTCTCCCATGTAAGGCTCCCATAAAACCTGAGTACAGGTTTAAATGGTTAACAATAGCACATTACATCTTATATGTACCTGGTCATGGGTAATTTATATTATTTTTTTCTCCAAATAGGCATTTATAATTTATTTATTTTAAATAAACATAATTTATTATATTTTATTTATATTTAATTTTAATTAAATAATTATATTCATATTAAATATAGTGTCAAATGTTTTAATAAAATTTATTTATATATTTACATAAAAATGTGATAAATTTTAAACTTAAATTAGACTTTTTTATATGTGTGTGTGTGAGAGGTATTATATACCACTTATATATAATATATAAAAAATTATTAATTAATATAATAATTTATATTACTTTTTTATTTTTCTAAATAGGCATTTATAATTTATTTATTTTAAATAAACATAATTTATTATATTTTATTTTAATTAATTAATTATATTTATATTAAATATAGTGCCTATTATTTTAATAAAATTCAAAAATATATTTTTATATCAAATTAAAAATATCAATTATTTAATTTCGTATATTATAATTTTTAAAATAATGAAATAAGTATATTTAAAATCAAAATAATATAATATTTTTATTAAAAAAATTAAAGTTATATATAAATATATATAAAGTTAAAACCGCAGTTGGTGACTACGGCTTTGACCATTTTAAAAAAAAGTCAAAGCCGTAGTCACCAACTACGGCTTTAAACTTAAAAGTTAAAACCGTGGTTGGTAACTACGGTTTCTAAACACTTTAGAAAAATAAAACCGTAGTCACCAACTACGGTTTTATGACATGGCGGCTTATGTGGCACAAACGCATTAGATCGGGCATTATTTTCAAAACCACTTTATTTTTTGGAATTTTTTTTTAAAAAACATTATTTTGGGTCAAAGCTCTACAAAATAGGGGTTCTAAAGGCGGTGAGCGAGCAGTACCTTGACTTCACTCTCAAATTACTCTGCTGTTTCCTCTCTCAGTTTGGCATGGCGGAAGATGCACCAAAGCCAAAGCAACTGTGGGGAGATGTGGAAGATGATCCTCCGTCTTCATCTTCCACACCTGCAGTCGACCTCCCCGTGGAGTCTTTGACTATTCACGATGAGGCCAAGGAGGCCGAATCACTTGACGAGCCGAAGGATTCGAGCATCCAGGCGGTAAGACCTCCTTACGATTATTTCTCATGTTTTATATGAATTTATTCGATCTACTTGCTTGCTGAGAAAGAGGTCGAAGGGAATAACAGGAGATCAAGTTTTATCACAAACGCTTGCGAATTTCGAGCCCTATTAGTTGGAATCAGCCGCTGATCATATTCTAATTATTTTGTTTATTTTGGGTAGATTCTTTATCCGCGAAATATAACCATGAGAAATATGAAACTCTGAACTTTGGTGTTTCTGGATTTTTTGCCCTTTTTTTTGTCAGCAACCAAACCCTAGATTGAAGGTGTTTTTATTTTATTTTATTTTTGTTTATATCTATTTTTTAAATTTTATTCTGGGTTTTTTGGAGGGTGGGTTATGGTAGGCGGGGGCGGCGGAAAGAAGGGCGGGTTGGTGTTGGTCGGATGGTTTGGTTTTGCTCTTAAGGTAATGTAGGTCATGACAAGCTATTCGAGATCTCTTCTCGATGTTGTTCTCATTCCCCCGTTGAATGCCAGATTCTGTTTGATTGATCGGAAATGTTGGGGAAAAAATAGATCTGGAAAATTTCTAATTTACTCTAATGATCTTACTGCTGGTTTACTTGGCTGGATGAATGTATTTCACAGGGCTTCAAATTTCGATTTTCTTCTATTATCTTCCATTTTCTCACTGACCAAGCTAAGGATAGGAAGTTTGGTTTGGTTTTGGTCTTTATGAGTTTTGTTAGCAAATAAATTTAGGCCCGTCTTCAATGTGTCATCATTAAGGTTTTTAAATTTTGATTGTTGATGCATTTGTGCTTTAAGTAAATTTTGGCTAGACTTGCCCATATGTTGTGGATCGGATCGCCGATGCATTTTGTTTTAATTCAAGGTTTGGTTTTGACTGTGATATATCTCTAGTTTGATATAATTTAGGTTGTTGAAAGTCACCCAAAAAGGGGGTAGTGGTGTTAGTTGTTATTTTTTTTATTAATTTGGATCCTAAATGCAGGTTACTTCTGGTGATACACCATACACTTCTGCCAGTACTTTTGAAGATTTGAATTTGTCACCAGAGCTGTTGAGGGGGATTTATAGTGAGATGAAGTTTGAGAGGCCTAGTAAAATTCAGGCAATCAGTTTGCCTATGATTTTGACTCCTCCTTACAAAAATTTAATTGCTCAAGCTCACAATGGTTCTGGCAAGACGACTTGTTTTGTACTTGGAATGTTGAGTCGTGTTGATCCAAAGCTGCAAGTTCCTCAGGCCCTTTGCATTTGTCCTACAAGAGAATTGGCAATACAGGTTCTGTTCCTCTTT
The DNA here is from genome assembly GCF_030704535.1 of Vitis vinifera. Classification (NCBI taxonomy): domain Eukaryota; kingdom Viridiplantae; phylum Streptophyta; class Magnoliopsida; order Vitales; family Vitaceae; genus Vitis; species Vitis vinifera. Next base: position 19,575,864 of record NC_081812.1, read on the forward strand.
ATTATAATTACTATTATTATTATTTTATTTATTTTTTATGTTGTTTTTTTCTCTGGAAAAATTATATTTGAGGGAATTACCTTTCCAATAAAAAATATTCAGGCATAAAAAAAGACTTTTTCCTGGAATCACAATTAAATACCTATGAACTAAGCCAATAGATTAGTGTCCTTGCGAGTTTTTACAAGAGAAGACACACACTACAATTAATAATACCCTGTGAAGTATTTTTTTTTTTGATAGGTACCTTGTGAAGTGATTTTGATAGTTTATTACTCAGTACTTTTTACCAGAATTATATCTGCTGAAACATATAGAGGCTTATTGTTCGAATCTTTGAGGCTTTAGGCTTTAACAGCGGAAATTTAATGGTGCAGAATTTGGAGGTGCTTCGTAAGATGGGAAAGCACACAGGGATTGAATCTGAATGCGCTATTCCAATGGACAGTGCAAACTATACTTCAATTTCACAGCGACCACCGGTGAAGGCGCAGGTAGTGATCGGCACACCTGGTACAGTAAAGAAATGGATGTCACATAGAAAATTGGGCATAAGCAACATGAAGATTCTTGTTTTTGATGAAGCTGATCACATGTTGGCTGAGGTAATCTAACAATCTTGTCAATACAGTTCAGAATCAACTCTGGGTTTTCTGTTACACTGTTTGCTTAGGTGGGTTCTGTTGGAATGTTCACTTGGACTCATTTAGGCTCCAAAAAAAGGGAAATAATGTTTCAACTATTGGTTGACAATTTGACATCTATCTCAAGCTGCCACTATGCAAAATTTTTTCAACATTTGTTGATAAGTTCCTGTCCTTATGATTTACATAGGGGTTTGGAGGTCAAGCTTGAAAAGGTGAAAATTTTAATATATGAGTATTAATCAGTCGACATAAAAATTTGAAGGTGTTTTTTGTTTTCAGTGTGAGTAAATAATCAAGTTAAGCTATAGGTAAGCTTTGATTATATTCTGAAGATTTTTTTTGTGTAGTTTTTTTAATCTGTAGAGATTCTGTTGATGGATGGCTTGTGAGTGGTAACTATAGTCCTGATAAACCGGGGGCATATGACATGGATATCAACTCAAATTACATCCCCTTCACTGAAGGGAGGGAGGGAACATTAGAAACTTTACCTATTATGATATATATTTGGGATTTTGTTGCTGTTGGGTTGAGGTTGTTTGAAGTTTGCAGGAGTGTTTAGCAAGCTACAACCTAGATAAAAAATGAAGTTGTTGAACTTATATTCACAGATGATGCTGTATTGTGTGTGTGAAGTTTACATACTACCGAGCAAATAGCATTGCAACTATCTTTCTCTTTGGATCATGTAGGAGAGTCACCAGTAATCATTCTTGTTGAAGTTTGGATGACATTCCCTATGATCCTTAGTATTATGATATATATCCTTTTCCCCAATTCTAGGATGCAATCTTCTCCTTTAATGAAAATTGGTTATCGCTGCTGTTAGCCACCCCTGAACGGCAGTGTTACTTGAACGAATAATATTTCACCATTGTTCTGATGCTTGAAGTACATGCTATTAAGAATTTGTTCATCATTATATTTATTTTGATGCAGGATGGATTTAAGGATGATTCTTTGAGGATAATGAAGGATATTCAAAGGAGTGGTGCTCAATGCCAGGTTTGTACCAAAAGTTCTTTGCTATTGGATTGTACTTGCATATTAGAAGTTGACAAAAATCATAGCTAGGAAGATACATCACAAGCTTGGTTTGAGGATGTGTGATGGATGACTGCTTAACTTTGTATAGCCAGGCTTCTGAAATCAGGGTCTAATTTTTTTTTATCCTTCTTTCTTCCTTTTTTTTTTCCCTAAGAATTAAAAATGCATTTCTTTATTTTGGGGAATGTTTTTTACATCAAACTGATGTCAAGACTTTTAGTTTCACCCTTAGTTACATTCAACTGAGAAAAAAAAAAAAGAAGAAAAGACTAAGGTTCTCCTCATTAATGCGATCTCACTTGCACATGCAAGTTTTAAGTTCTCATTTCTTGGATGGTTTGGATCTTTCTGATCAAGTTCTTAGTTTCATGTCAAAGAGTTAAATCATACTATTGACTTCCTTTTTTTTGTTGTGTCTTGAATTTCATTAGGTGCTTCTGTTTTCTGCTACTTTCAATGATACAGTAAAAAATTTTGTAACAAGGATAGTCAAAGACTACAATCAAATGTTTGTAAAGAAAGAAGAACTATCCTTGCAGTCTGTGAAGCAGTATAAGGTGAAATGCCCTGATGAACTCTCCAAGATTCTTGTGATTAAAGACAAAATTTTTGAGATAGGACAGAAGCTGGGGCAAACAATTATTTTTGTCAGGACGAAGAATAGTGCAGGAATGTTACATAAAGCACTTGTGGATTTTGGTTACGAAGTTACTACCATTCAAGGAGCTCTTAGACAAGAAGATAGAGACAAGATAATCAAGGAGTTCAAGGATGGATTAACCCAAGTTCTCATATCGACTGATCTCCTTGCCCGAGGTTTCGACCAGTCAAGGGTAATTAAGTACTTCTAGTTTCTGTCTTTCTTTCTTTTTAATTTTTTTTATTCCCTTTACTGATGATGAATTTCCATGATGCTATTTGCTTCAAATTTGTCTCTGAAGGTGAACTTGGTCGTCAATTATGATCTGCCGCTAAAATATGGGACACAGGCAGAGCCTGACTATGAGGTGTACTTGCATAGAATTGGCAGGGCAGGACGTTTTGGCCGCAAGGGTATGTTCTTGATCCCATGCTTCTGCTGTTGTTACTTTATGCTTGATATAATACTTCCTCCATTGAAATGTAATTATTATGCCTGCTTGTATGTTGTTGATCCCATGATTCCTTTTTGTTTCAAATATGGGAAATCAATAATGTAGTTTGATTCTCCTGTTGCCAATCATTTCAAGCTCAGATTCTAAATTGATGTATCCCCACCCAAAAAAAAGAAAAAAAAGTAGAGTATTCTAACGGATTTGTTTTACATGATTCTACAGGAGCTGTTTTTAATTTGCTGTGCAGTGACAAGGACAACATCCTGATCTCAAAAATTGAAAATCATTTTGGGGTTCAGATTGCAGAGGTAAGGTCTCCTTTATGATTGATTTGGTTGAGCATTTATTTATATAGGATAATAGAAAAATTTGGAAAAGATTTTGGAAATCATCCTGAGTACTACATGGGTTTACTTTTTGAGCAAAAATTAGAAGAAAGTATCAAAAAGATTTTAAGTCTTATTCCAACAACATGGATCACAGATTCCTTCGTGGCAAAATGATGATGACTTTGAGGCGGCAATGAAAGATGCTGGACTTTGTTAGTGGATAGAGCCAAGTGGATTATGGATATTCCAGTTTCAGAAGAGAGTTGATTTTTCAAAGAGGGACAGAGAGACAGATGATAGTCATCTAAGGACCTTGCCTGGAAGGAGATGATACTTTCCTAAGCAAGACATACATTCAAGAAAGACTTTTTGGAAGATGTATCTTTTATAATTTTCTTGTTATTTCAGTTGGGTTTTTGATGCAACTTCCTCTCCCTTTCTCTCCCTATCTCGTCACCTTCATCTCCATCACCGGTCTATGATTCTCGGAAATTATTTAACAAATGTAGTTGTTAATGGGAGAATTTGGGGCTTTGGTCTTCTGGTCTTGTTAGCAGCTGGCTTTGTGTTTGTGAGCGGTTGTGTAATGGAATTTTCCGATTTATGTTTTGCCTCACTTCCTTCTCCAGATGCAGAGAAGTAAAATAATTGAGCGGGTGGTTTTTCAGTTATGCAATTTGTCCGTTTCTTTGTGTCTTTCGTGTCCTTGAAGTAGGTTCTTTCAAACTTCCAGTTTAATCCTTTGTGGAACATTGTATGAGACCCATCACTTTGCAGTCGACTGTATACTCTGTATTACATTCGAAATTAAAACTTAAACAAGATTGTTTCATTTGATGATGATTACCAAAGGAGATAAGACGGGATCAGAAAGGGACGGTAGGGACCTATTGGTTCCATGTCTTTCACCCTTCCCTTAACCAACTAACCAAGTGAGTTAGAGCACGGGGAATCCGGCTTCCTTCCCTTAACCAACCAAGTGAGTTAGAGCGAGGGGAAAGAGTTATTGGACTTCAGGAATTCTTAAACCAATAAAAGGTAACTTACCCACCTTCTCCGGGCGTGCCCAGGGTTGGGCTAGTGGTCCTTCTGCCGGTTGAGGGGCGTCATGTAGCCTACTGTGGGCCGATTTCTCAGCCTCGCCCACCGACCTGCTACGAAGGTGGAGTAGGAAGTGGCCGATACGCCCCGACGGAAGGTCTCTGAACTTGTCAGTGTCGGCCTCCTCCCTTTGTCGACCAATCACTCGGTAGGGACATGCAGCCAGCACCTGGCGTCCCTCTTCTGCCTTTCATGCGGAGGTACGCAGCTATGCTGTCTCTCTTTTGTCACTCGGGGGCGTCAGGCATGGTTACTTTCCGGGCGAACGTGCTCTATGGCCATGTCCGGGGTGTGTGACGACAGTCTGCCCAGATTAGCCGTTTTGGATCCCCTTTGACCCAGGGTTAAGAAAATGGTAAAAGAAAAAACAAGGTAAAATTGGCTTTTATTTGAAAAAGAAAGATGGAGTTAAAAGATAAATTAGTTGGATGGTGATGAGAATGATAAGCTATTCATATTTAGAACATCACTGTAATGAGAAATGTAATGCTATGCTGATTCAGGAACGAAAAATATGTTATCCATTCCATTTTTTTTTTTTTTTATAAAATATAAAAGATATTCTTATAATATTTGATTTTTTTAAATATGAAATCTTTTTTATATTTAGTGTTACTTAGATATCTTTTCAAAATTTATATTTTAATAGGGTTAATTTTATTGGTAGCTTTTAAGGCTTGGTGTAACTACACCCATCATTATTGGTTTCAAATTTTATTATTAATATTTTTATAAATTTATTCTGGTTATAAAATTTATTTTTAGGGGATTTTAGGTAAAAATAATATAGATAAAAGTGTTAAATTTTTTTCTAAAAATTAAAATTTATTCTTCAAAAAATAAAAATTATATGTGAAATACTAATATAAAAGTAATAAATGACGAAATTTGAAATTAGTAGTGGTATAATGTATTTACATTAAATCTCAAGGGTTCTCAATGAAAATAATCATATTTTAATACATAATTATTTATTTATTTTTATTTATATTGTTAATAAGTAAAATATTTAAAATTTTATAGATGAAAAAAATTATTATATTATAGTGTCAATCTTTTGCTTAAATAGGTAATAGTATTATATTGGGGTTATATATATATTTTTTTCTTTTTTAAGCTCAAAAGCAAGTAATATGAAAGAAAGAAAGAACATGGAGAAATTAATTGAAGGAAACCTACGTCTCCATACACCTATTTGTAAAAAGCCATAAAGTAATAACTCAAAATTTATAAAATCCAAATTTTATATATTTATCCAAAAATAGTTAAGATTTTGTAAAAAACTATTATTGAATATATTAAACTTGAATTATTTTTAAATGGTTCTTATTAACGTGTGAAAACATATTCTTCTCATAAACTCTTAAAAATGAAATATTTATATTTTTTTTCTCGTATACTTACGAGAACAAAATATTTATATTTTATATCTTAATGAAAGTTTATTATATAAAAACACACATATCTTGTTTTATCTTTTGTTAATTATATAAAATAAAAGGTTATTTGATGAAAATAGGTTTTGAAAACCCAATTTTTAAAATTTGATTTCCTATCATTTTTTGGTCTTATTTGAATAAAAATACCATAATTATTCTCTTATACTAATAACCCTCCCATTATTTCATCCTTTTAAATAAATATTTCTAAAATACCTATATGCTTGGCATGCCAAATAAAACGGACTAAAACTCGTTTAAACTTATAGTTTATAAGATTTTGGGTTTCTATAATTTTATCTTAATTGGTATATTTATTTTATTTTAGATATATGATTGTACAGCGAAATAAATAAATTAAATGACTAAGCATATGAATGAAATTTATTTTTTGAACTAAAAATTATCCTCCTATTTATAAAATTGATATTTAATCGATTTATTCTTTTTCTATTAATAAAAACTATTATTTAGATAATAAATAATTATAAAATTGATCAAGAAAATGGAGGAGGAGAAGCCGTGTATTCATCTGCAACATATGAAATTCAATCCTCTTTAAAATAAAATTTCAAGTAAAAGTCATGATATTGTCCAACAGAAAGTCTAAACTCCATCCTTTTAACCTAATCATCATGCAAAAAGTCTAAACTGCAATCAACATCACAATTCCATGTCATCCAGATCAGGCAATGGAAACCTAAGAATAGCAGCAATCCCAGTTAACTGACCTAACTGCTCTCCCATTACATGATTGTGTGAATATACCAAGGCCTTCCCTCCCGCCTTCTTTACCGACTTAACTAAATCCGTGTACTTGTGCCTACTTCCATGGTTTGCACTCCGGTAAAGTTCATCACTTATAAACAGGGTGTCGATTGCCATCAATTCATTTGCCTTCTCCACACTCTTTGATCCATAACACGCCCTACTTGAATCGTTGCTCAACATGTCGCACAAATCCTTCCATGCTGTTATCTCCACTGCCCCGTTTTTGCCCCGAATCAATTTCATTACCTCGGGCTCTTGCAACACCGCTTTCAAAGTTGCTTTTCCCGAAGTATTCACCACTACCACACGTTCCTTATTTTCTTCTATTTGCTGCAGCTTCTGCCTTCGTGATTCTGCTAGCAAGTATTGCCGAAACTCCGTCCCAACAGGACTTGCTATTATGACCAAGCTTACGAAGTTGAAATTTACGTGCTTTACAAATTCTGTTAAAATGTTTTCAAAAAACTTGTTTGACTTTGACTGAGATTTCGATTTTGCAGCTCTATTGGTTTTAGATGGGGCTTCAATGTTGGCACAAAGTGTAGTGGCTATTTTCCCTATCGAGTACAACTCCGCGGATACGTCTTGTATCAACAAGACTGCGAGGTCTGCTTTAGCAGCATTGCCGTAGGAGCGTAGTTCCTCGATTGCATCAGAATCCCAAACTTTCTTCTTCAGGTCAAACGGTTTATTCCTCTCAATCTCTATGGTGTGGAAGGCACCGGCGTCTACGTGTTCATTGTGCACCAAGTTCCTGCCGGCGACGCGGATTACTGAGCCTACTTTATCATAATCGATGGCGGTGATTTTGATTTCAAGTGTGAGTCTAACTCTGCCAAAGGCGGTTTTGCGGGTTGTATCGGCAACGATGACATCGCCCTTAGAAATCAAATTGTAGAGGAGCCACATGTCATCTGGTTCTTCAGGAACGATATTGATGATTCCACTGCTATTAGGAAGGATTTTTTCTTCTTCTACCAGCTTCATCCTTTTCAGAGAAAGTATGGACTGTGAACAACAGAAATTATAAGCGAAAAGAATAAATAACACACAAAACATAAAAGATTTTACATGAAAAACCATTCACAAAGTCTTCCAAAGACTTTACGGATATAAAAAATACAAGTTAGAGATCAAAAAATTATAATTCATTTACAAGAGGTTTATAAATTTACCTTCTACTTCTTCAAACTAACACTTAAAGTACTACTGTGCTCCTTAGTCGACTTCTTAACATTTGGAGGGGATGTGAATCTTTCTTAGGAGCCAACCAAAGCAAAACAATTACGAACTTTTTTGAGAGTTTTGGGTTAAGTATAAAGGATAATAGCTCAATGCTGATGCATAAGTTTTGAAGAGATATACATATATATATAAAAAGAGAAAACCTAATAAACTTTGAATCAAATTAGAAATCATATCCGACTAAAAAACAATTTAAAAATTTTAAAAAGATTTGAAAAAATTAAGTTTTGAAGAGAACTCTCCTAATAACACACATATACATATATATATATATATATACATATATATATATATATATATATATAAAAAGAGAAAACCTAATAAACTTTGAATCAAATTAGAAATCATATCCGACTAAAAAACAATTTAAAAATTTAAAAAAGATTTGAAAAAATTATCTTTTCTAAATTCTCAATTTGATTCATTTTCTAAATTAATTTTATTATTTGAAAAGCTTTTTATTTTTAAATTCTCAATTTATTTATTTTTTTCAAATTGATTCCTAATTTTCATAATTCCACTTTTTGGGATGTTTGGTAGATGGGAATAGGGAGTGAGAATAGACATCTCATTCATTTTCTTCCTTATTCCTATGTTAATAACCTAAATTTATTATTTTATCCTCTTATCTCATTCTTCAAACCCGATATTTATCTTCTGATTTAAAAAAAGAATATTTAAAATTTTTTAAGGTTACGGATTTTATCGGATATGATACTTGTTGAAAATTAGAATGAAATTTAAATTCTTTTATTTGGAAATAAGAAAAACATTTGCTAACTTTGAGAATTTAAATATTATAATATATATATATTTATTTATTTATTTATTTATTTATTTTGGTAAAATATAATTTTATAACTACTTAAGCATGATAAATTATTCAAATTTTTAATAAAAATAATAATTGAATATTTGTATATTAGGGTTATATGATTTTTTATGGTTAATTTTTTATTTATTGAGTATATATATATTTTTAAATTATATGGAATGATATTATTATAATTTTTTTTTTCATTTCCATTCCTATTATTATTAAATATTGGAATTGAAACAAATAATCATTCCAATCTTACATTTCTAAGTTCATCCAAATACTAGAAATGAAATCATCAAATTCATTTCTATCCACTAAGAAATATAAATAAAAATAAAATATTCATTTTCATTTATTATAAATTTATTTATTTTTATTCATTATCCTCGTTAATTCAATCATATTTACCTATTTAATTCAAGTTGCCGGAGGAAAGTAATCTAAAACTAGCATGATAGAATAAAATTTTTAACTTAATCTCAATAGCCTACTTCACTAGCACTCTTTTATTTCCTTTTAATCCAAATTTGATTTTCATTTGGTTTATATTTTTTTAAAACATTAAGTTTGTTTATTTCTTGTTACGTTATTTATTTATTTTTTAAATAGCTTTTATTTATAATATTTTATTTTTAATTATTCTTTCTATGATATAATTATTTTTTAAAATAAAAATTTTAAAATAATTTATTAAAATGTATTATCAAAAATTTTTTGTTTTAATAAATTATTTGTTAAGAACAAAAAATAATTTAAAAATAAATTATTTTTTCGTTTTTAAAACCGCCTCTCGGTCTTCCAATGCGTTAAAAAATGGTTGATATTAAGTGTAATTTTTTTAATAATATTTTTTATATTTTATAATTTTATAAATTATAAATTTAAAATTAAGAACAGTAATCATATCCCATCATATTTGGAATATTGAAAAAAAAAAAATAGCTGAGAAGGTGAGTAGAAAGTTATTTCCTTTTCATTGTTAAAATTGAGAAATTGAAATTAATTTGAGTTGGGAGCCAAAAACAATTTCTTCCCCCAATAACATCTCATCCACAATTGACAGATTGACACATATTAAATAAAGTTGGTAGGTGCACAAAATTAATTCAGCCAATCAACTTCATCTCTCAACAGCTCGTAATATGTCCACGTCTGTATATATATGGTCTATAGGTATATATGATTTGGTAAGGTGGTTTGCACGTAGCAAGTAGTGCTCTTCCACCTCTGTGTACCGTATACGTGGCCCCGACACTTTGTCATTCGCTTCTTATATATCTATGTTCAAGGGGGCTGTGCCGCTGTGGTCAAATACTTTACCGGTTGCTTACCATTTGTATGCGTGTCTGAGAGAGAGATGGCGGCGGCTGCGGTGGTCATGATGATTGCAACATCACTACTACTGATTGGGATTGGGAGCGTCAATGTAGGTGAGGCTTGGGAGGAAGCCAATGTGATCCATGTGGGTGGGAAAGTGTTGTGCCAAGACTGCACCAAGGGCTGGAATGAATGGGTTAATGGCTCCAACCCCATTAAAGGTACTGATTCGTCTCTCTCATTGCTCGTAAGCTGCCTATGATTAGTGGTGGTAATGGCGTAATGTGGTTAATTTGATTGGATTACAGGTTCTAGGGTATCTGTTACGTGCATGGATGATAGGAGGAGGGTGATGTACTATGGAAGTGATGAGACTGACGAGGCGGGAAAATACTAGCTGATTGTGGACAAGTACGTTAATGGGAAGGAAGTGAAAGCCACGGGATGTTGGGTGAGGCTGGTGTCTTCCTCAGATCCTACTTGCAACATTCCCACTGACTTTGCCGGTGGCCGCTCCGGGGTGAAGCTCCAGCGACCTACATGGATTTATCGGGATCAAACCAAATACACTGTGGATCCATTCTACTATACAACTCCCCTGTGCGATGAACCCGATGAAGAGGAAAGCAATTACTAATAGTTTCAATTTCTGCATCTGAATTTTTGTTTTCATATTTTATTTGGTATTGTAATTGTCAATCATCCACATGTTGGAATTATAATTCAAAATCTCTTCAAATTTAACAAATTTGATGGACTTGTACCAATATTATAAATAAATATTTAATTAAAAGGATTGGATAATATTTTAATGTATTGAAAAATTATCTATAAAATCTTATTTTGAAATTTTTATTTAAAAAATGTTTGATGTGAGATGGAAATTAAAAAAATTATTAAAAGATAATTTTGCATGAAAGAGATTATATTTGATGTTTTTAGAGATAACGGAAATTTTTAAAAATTTATATTTTCCACCTACCAACGGCTTTCAGTTGAATCCAAGCCCATTCCCTATAGGCTTTATGGCAGGTTTTGGACCAATAGGCGAATTTTACTCCCTACTTTTGAATTGACGGAATCCGTGATTCAATACCTGCCACGTGGAACACGGTAGAGTTGGCGATGAAGGCCATGGCTATGACTCATAAACCGTGAGAGCTCTGCCCATGCCCAACAGGGGTCTTGCCGTAGCCAGTTGGGTTGCGAGTGAGAAGGATGGCCTCATCGCATCTGATTCGGAAATCAATGCTGAACCAGGGTCATCTACTGTACAAAACCAGGTGTGCCTCATTCTCATCGGCTCCCAAGCCGGAGAAGAAAGCTCCACATCATCTTTCCGCCGTCATCGACGCTGTCAAGGAACGGAAACTCCCTCCAGAACTCCGGGGCCAGCGCAGCTCCCTTAGGTTCGATATCGATTTCTATTCTCCCTTTTTTTGGTTGCTCGGAAAATTGAGAAACCCGAATGAGCAAAACAAATCTGAATCATATAGTTTGAATTGGTTTTTATTTCTGAAAATTGAGAAAATCGAATGGGCAAAATCGAATCGAGTGAGAGAAATAGTTGTGTTAGTCTTTTAGAGGCCATATTTTGGTTGATTTCTAGCAATGAAAAATAAAATAAACTCCAAAACTTCGATTTTTCTGTACAATTTCTTCAGGAAAGAAACGGAGCGTTAGGGTTTCTCATTTATTTGGGTATTGAATTGCTGTTTAACAATATATTGAAGGCCGTTTACAAGAAAAAATCGAGTTGATACATGAATCATGAATGTTTATGATTTGGACAGATCAGAAACTGACATCATCAACATTGCGGAGCAAAGAATATGGCAATCCATGAAAGAAGGGCAGTTCGAGAACTTACCAGGAAAAGGAAAACCTCTGGACCTGAGCGACAATCCTCATGCAGACCCCGCTGAAGATACCTTGTATAGGATTCTCTCTAAGAATGGATGTGCCCCTGAATGGGTTGAACTCAATAAAGAGATACGGACGCAAGTTAATGGATGGCGGTCGGCATTGAAGAAAGCATGGGCAAATAGATGCAATCAAAGCGACTCCCAATGGATTGAGTCTTGTAAGGCTTTGAAACTGCAAATGTCTGATATAAACAACAAGGTGAACCATTCAAGTTCCATTGCGTGAATTGTGACCTCGTCATCCCAATTCAAATACGTGTTAGATGATCTAATGGAGGTTACAAACTGCAGGTTTTTCGATATAATCTCATTGTTCCCTTCGGCCGCCAGATGTTCGGACTCAAGTGGGAGAAAGAAGTAGCTCGCCTAGAAGAACAATGAAACTCCCTCAGACACATGATATGAGAAGCAATGCTAATACATTAGTCGTCCATTTTTATTTTTTTTTAATATTTTGGTAATCTTGTATCAAATGTTGATTTATAGGACCTAATACACACATGCTTGCTATAAAGTATAAACTAAACCTTTCCCATGCTGCATATCTTCTCCTATGCAGCAATATTGGAATAAATCCTTAAGAACATTAAGGAGTACAACTATGAAGTTTTTTGCCTTTATTTTATTTTATCTATTTTTTAATTTACTCAACTTCTTTTTCCTTTGTAAACAGTGTTCAAGACTAACTCCTTTCTTAGAAACAATGCATGTCCCTTCTAATTTTGTCAGCCATCAAGCTGCTTAGGGTTCTAAGAGAAAAAGAGAGGGAGAAAAAAAGGAATAATTTTATCAGCCATCAAGATTTTTTAGGGTTCTAAGAGAGAGAGAGAGAGAGAGAGAGAGAGAGAGAGGAAAACACCAGACATCCATCTGGTGCGCGAGGCATATGGCTTGGAAATCAGTAGTTTGGCTCCAGCTTTAAATGTGTGGCGTTATTCATGTCAAGGGGCAAATTGCACATGTAGCATATTTTGGAGAAAAGCTGAAAAAATTATCAAAACCAGAATACAAGGCACGATAAGACAAGACAAACAATACACATGAGAGTTGTAATTTCAACAAATTATACTGTTTTGAGACCTATGGAATAAAGAAGCAATCCTTCACAGTATACATCTTATTAAGCAGAGCTGAGCTATCATCCGGTTGAAGATGTCTTGGCTGCCAGATGCGTGAGCGCTCGCCTGTGGTAAGTAGTTCGGAGCCTCTTGTATTTCTGAACAAAAGCCCCAAGATCCATCTCTCTATCAAGAAGCTGCCTATGCAGAGTTTCAGATTCCTCCTCTGTTTTGTTCATAGTTTCTGCGAACCACAGATATTGTTCAGGTCATCATCAGAGTCATGTTATTTTCATTATTATAGCATCATTGACATTATCACAATGGTGATTGTTACCAATTTCATAATCACAACTATAATTATTACCTTGAAGCCTGTGGAGCAAGCATGCAGGGGAGTAGAACTTTAAGATCTCTTCTTTCTGTCTCTCCAGTTCATTTAATTTCTCCTGTGCAGCAGCTAACTCTGTTGTCCGGATTATTCTGCACTGTGGCCATGAAAACACAGAAAGGAAATGTCTAACCAACAGCATTCCAATTTTAAGCTTAGTAAAAAAAGGGTTCAAATCCTTACCTGATTTCTCAGTTCCACTATCTGTGGTTCCTTCTCCAAGTTCTCTCCTGGTTAGTAAAGAAAACACCACCATACCATAGGTGAATCAACTACATATTAGATAAACCATAATATAACAACAAAAAGGTAAGCCAAGAACTCACTCGCAAGTTGCAGAGTTTCCTTCCGAAGTTCATCTCTTAGCTGATGATAATTATACAAATGACAGCAAAAGGAAACAGTTAGAAACAGTAGCTGAACTTAAACTTGAGAAATAAAGCGAGCCCATATTTCAAAAGAAGATCATTTGTGCACATTAAGTAGTCCTACAGTCTTGCATACAATCAGGATAGTCATGCAAGCAATCACATCATCATAAAATAATAAATTTATTTATTTTTATCATAAAATAATAAATTTATAACCATGTATCTTTTTTCCTTATATAAAAAATGGGCATGTGGATGCATACTACAGTAAGAACTAAGCTCCATTGGTGATCTAGAGAATTTTTTCTAATGTATAAGTCCATGGAATGTACAACCTGGGTGATTATACCATAATTGGAGTGTGTATAACCTATGACCATCCCCTGCACGATATTATTGTGCCTTGGTTTATTACATAAATATCTGAAAATATTAAATACTCCAAAGGAGAAAACAGATTGATAATGGTCACACACATATATTATATTAATAAACTAACATTTAACAACAAATAAGTTTCCTCCCAAATACCAGGTTTTTTTTTCCCATATGAGGCAATGATACTAAAATATAAAACAGAACCTAACTAAAGACTGATTAGAGAAATGTCAATGGATAACAAGGCCGCAATATTTATTACTGATTTCCCTTGGCCACTTAATTGGGTAACTGTAGATCTTCAAAATTTACTAGCTGAGTACAGTCATAATAATTATGCTTGCATCATAATTTTGTTGGGTTCCTTTTTCTTTTCTGTCTCCAACGGTTTCCACATCTTACATTTCCTTCTAAAGGGCTATGAATCTTAAAGCATAAGGAGCTTGAATGTTTCTATTATTTGTTTCTGATAAATTGTGATTCATCTTTATCTAAGTACAGAGCTTTGATGCAATGAAAATTTTATTTAAAACACAAAACCAAGAATCTTAGAAAGAAGCCCAAATGAAGAGAAAAAATGAAAATGAAAAGATGGACATGAGTATATATATTAATCAAACCAGCTAGTGAGCTGGTACTCCCTTATAAGAAAACTACACTGGCAAAAAACAACTCAGAAGAAAGTGTCATTCATCACCATGGTATCACCATTTGTAACCTACAGGTATGACCTATCTTCCCTTCAGAGGAAATTCAGGATTCAGCCCTTGTGCAAGTGGGAGAGCAGGAGCTCCCTCATACATAGACCTTGGGGCTCTCATCAAAGGCAAGCATTGTGTGTCTAAAGCAATTATCCAGTCCAGATATAACCTTAATTTTTAAGAGGAGGGTTATAGAGAGTTTGGTGGCAACAAACCATGTAAGCTGAGTTGTATAGAAAGCAAGGTGGTTTGCAAGAATTCTAAAGTAATAAGATTAGGTGAATGTAGATGGCAGAAAACAACATTCCAAACTTACATTGTTTTGAATTTTAACTTGATCAAGTGAAAGTAACAATTGGTTGTATGCATCCTTGTCAGATAAAAGCTTTCGTAACTCATCGATGCTAAAAGAATTGAATAAAATAAGAGAGTTGTCAGCAACTGTTAAAGAGCATAAAAAATCTATGTTAACTTGATAATAATTCTTCCTACTCCTAAAGCTAGTTAAATGAATGCTATTCAGTATAATGCGGTAATGAACTCAATGCAAGTATGACAAAACATAATAAATAAGAAAGATAGAGCATAAAAATATTTTTTGGAAGCAAGGTGATTTTCTCACCACTTTCTAAATCTAAGAATAATGACATCAAGGTTTGAAAATTTTTATGATCAATTCTCAATGTTGCATCCTCCCTCCATAATGTATGCCAAATACTGGGAAAACAAAGCAGCCACCCATGAGCCATGACTGACACGCACACCATTAGATGGGTAGGGAAACCTACACTGCTGATTATGTATTTGAAACTGATGTAATCCTCCACAATTTCTCTAGATCAGGAAACGGATACACAGAATATGTGAAAGGCCTCATTTTAGTAGGGAATATGCTTTTGGCCACCTTACCCAATTGCCCCATTTTACAGATGTATCATAAAAATGTAATCAAGTTTTGAAAAGAAAAAGCATGAAGAGGAAAAATAAAATGTCTTCAATACCATATTTCAATAACAAAATGGAGTCCAACCCCGGTATTTTACCTCTTATCCTTTAACAGAACAATCATGCCAGCAGCTTCAGCAGGAGAAACATGTGATGGAGACTGGGGTCGATCAGAAGGCCTTTGCAGACTGAAGCTACTAGAAGTGCTACTACTTGGTGTTGAAGGGCGTGAGGAACTTGGAGAGGTAACTACTGACGGAGGATACCAAGACTGTCCAGAAATATCCTGTGGCCGTGGCTGAGGTTGTTGCTCTTGTGATCCCCTGATAAGTGAAGACTGTTAGTATATTGGTCCAGAAACAAACTGAAATAGTGCAATGGATATGGTACGAAAACAAATATCATCAAGCTTATTGATCTGCCTTTATAAATTCACTTGGTTACAAAAGTATACATAGTCAACATGGCATCACCTAGGCATACAAGATTAAATAAACAAATGCTAAAAGATGAGTACTTGCTAATAAGTTACACTGGGAGCAGTATATTTGTCTTTATAAGAAAGAAAAGCATTCATTACAGAGGAGAAGAACAATTCCCCTGAATATTGGTTGATTTTGTAAAAAAATATGCAGTGTTTTTGTGAGAGATGGCTTCAATAAGAAGAGGCGAGGCAAAGTCAAGTCTATTTCATATTGCAAAGATTGAACAAATGATCAATTATATTAAGCCAATTAAGATGTAGCAAATGCAAGCAAAAGAAGTTCTTTCTAACATGAGAAGCAAAGATGCAAAGAGACTAGTAATTATCACCACCACCAAGATGTTAAAATTTTTTCTATCAAGTAAACCTTTTCTTAAAAAAAAATGTCAGCTGTGATTATACCATTATCTAAAGTTTTAATATGAAGTGCAGGTTAGAATATGTCAACTTAAGGACAAGGACCACTAGCCCAGTTATTATAATCTGTAGTTTCTCATTATTTTAGATACCAGCCTTGTGTAGTACCAAACTTTCCCCTTTCTTAAATCATGGTCCATTTTAGAACTAAATTTTGATTACCGGTAATACTCATCAACTCACCAATCATGCTCTTGTAACTTATTCTTATGCAACTATGAGTGATTATCACCCAGTGGATTACCAAAGAGCTAACAATTAGTAAACAAATGTCAATTTTGAGTCCAACCACAAAATGTTTTCAGGGCCTAATTCCAAAATTTATAGAGTATATACAGCATCCAAAATAAAAAATTTCTACATGTGAACAAGAGCAAATAAGGATGAGCAAAGACGAAAGTAGGTTCATTAAACGCTATTCCAGATTCAATACCCGGAAGCACGAAGTTTATCATCGATACATCGATCGATTTCGCTAATAAGAAAATAGAAAGCCCTAAAATTCAAAATTGCATCCGGATTCAAGAAATGAAGAAAGAATTAAAGGCTATGTGACTAATAAAACCCTAAATCGCGCAAGGATTAAAATAGATAGAAAGAGGAATGGAGATAGCAATACCAGAAAGACTTGAACATGGCGAAGAGAATCGGTGGATCGTGTTATTAGTCAACGATAAGAAAAAATCCAAACCCAAGAGAAAGGCCTCTGTTGAAAAGAGAAGCGAGGAGAAACGCAAGGCAATAAGAAGATCGCCTCCGTCTCTCTCTTTCTGGAAATTATTTTGGTTCGTCTACGAGTCTCCGTCTCCGGTTTTGTTAGTTTTTCAACAAGAGGGCAAGGCCGATGGTTGCATCATCGCCTCGTGTGGGACCCGTGGCGTGTTACTATTGGTGAAAGTCCGCCCAAGGAAGCAGCTAAGCAATGGGGGAGAACTTGCTTTTGTTTCCACCCCTTCGTTGTTAATCGGTGCAAGTTTTCTTTAATATAAGATATGATTTTATTTCCCTTAATGGAATTACTCCCGTTGTAAGTCAATTTCAGAACATATTATATACTTTAATTATAAATTTTTTAACATTTTGTCTTCCAAAGCTTAGCCGACATAAAATCCATTTCTATCCTGACATAAACTAACTAGAAAACTTTCTAATATTAATCATAAATTAAACTTAGATGATGCTAAGGTAACGTCCGTCATTTGAAGATTTCCATCCTTGCTATAAATCTACTAACTTTTACGAGTTTTGAGCAAAAATAATGTATTGGGAAAAAAAAAATTCACAAATTAAGGTTTGTTTGATAACTGTTTTCGAAAATAGTTAGAGAAATAATTTTTGAAAACCGTTTTTGAAAACTATTTTGATATTTTGTAAAATAAAAGTCTATTTGAGAATTTAAAATATTTTAAACCTATTTTTAAATATGTTTTAAAAATAATTTTTATATCTAATCATTTTACACATTTGTATAATTATTTTCTAAAATAACTCTTAAAATACAAATAAAAATAATTAAAAGATATTATTAAAAAACGACTCGTTTTAAAGGGACTTGTACGACTTTGAAACACATCTATTTAATTAAGAGGAGCTTATATTTATATAACGATATGAATTTTCCTTTATTTAATGTGGGACATCACATTCCTCATGCAGACATAACGTTTTTATTATATCCCATGAGATTATGAGATTAAATAGATAAATACCTTTTAT
This sequence comes from Vitis vinifera, assembly GCF_030704535.1. Taxonomy (NCBI): domain Eukaryota; kingdom Viridiplantae; phylum Streptophyta; class Magnoliopsida; order Vitales; family Vitaceae; genus Vitis; species Vitis vinifera. Next base: position 19,594,060 of record NC_081812.1, read on the forward strand.
GAGACTAAACAAAATTTTCACAATAAGATTTTTTTTTAAATTTTTTGTTGTGAAGAATAGAATTTTTTTTTTTTGTGAAAACGGTTGCCAAATATGTCCTAAACCTTCTATCAAAATAATTCCCAATCTAACGTGTCTCAACCACTTCCACATGCGGGTTTTTTTTTTTATTTTTTTCGTCACAAATTAAATAACTATGGTTTTGAATGATGATTAGCCGTTTTCTTCTCTAATCCTGTCATCGGCGGTCTCCATGGTCCAAATAATAAACTGAAGTTGTTTGGAATATATCAATCTTCAGTACATATTATGGGTAATTTGATTGTGGATTGGCTTTTGTTTGAACATTTATCTTATTTATTCATAAAAAAAAAGGAAAAAATTGAAAAGAGAGGAAAAGAAATTAGTTGTTGACAAGAAACCACGAGGGTTAACCAATCTTGAAACTACCTGCTCTGAATCCCATTGGATGAATTTCAGTAAGAGGCTATACAGGGACTGTGGATGACTGTTACCGTTGCGTTTGCTTATTGCTTTGCACTGTTTTCGGTTTCATGACCCAGAAAGGAGAAAGGATGAAGTGAACAAATTTGGAAGAATTTTATTTAAGTAGAATTTGGACTCCTTCAAATGGAAAAGGAAAAGGATCAAAGAAATGCAAATTATAAACGATTTGATTTCGTCACATTTCTCTCTAATAACTTCCCCTAATTGCGTCTTGCTTATGGCTCTAGCATTCAAGTACCTGTCATTACATTCTCTTGCAGTATATATCTCTGCAGTTTATACCTTACGAATGAAGATTTGGTGATCGAGTAATGTTGCCCACCATCTCCAGAGAAACACAGGGCTGCTCTACTGGAACCTGCAAAGATGATTGCAATGTTGGTTATGCTTTTGTCTTCATCCATAAACCCAGAATTTTTTTCCGATATGGCCAGAAAGATTAAGTTCCTTACAAAGTGGCCGGCCCCCAGAATCCAATAGAAGAACAAGTTTTTGTATGACTTGACAAATCCTTTTGTAGTCGTTTCATCGTTGCCACAATACAATGGAGTACGGTCCAAGCTCAAGAAGGTTTTCAAATCACCCCATCTGTAAATTTAACTGATTATGCAACCTTAAAATAAGAGCAATCCGATACGTTCTGATGAACTAGAATGAGAGGAATGTTACTTGAGTTTGTCGAGCCATGCTTCAGCACCTTTGGTTGAGCATATGACATCAAGCTATCATAAACAACCAAAAAAACCATTTTAATTGCAAGAGCTAAACCATTTTAATTTTTATTCATTATTTGATAATTCCCCATTAAAAATAGACTCGGAATTCATGCCTGTCCATTGTATATTGTCACGTTTATGCCCTTGGCTAGGAGTTCGTCAACCTGCAAAATTTCATGGATCTTAAATGCCCATCAAGAATTAAATCCAATCTCTTAATCAAGAGACAATAAATGACAAGGGTTCTGCTTGATTGCTGAGGAGACACAAGAAAAGAAAGGTGAATTTGGAAATCATCCCTAATATGATTGTAGCCCAATTGTGTTTTGAACCTCATGTTTCATCTTCCTATTAGTCATTCTTACCTCGTTTATTCTTGGTCTCATGAAATCACCAGCCATTGCAGGAAAAACAAGGTTACCCTGTCCTCCCCAACTGCAGTGCAGCCATTGCAAAAACAGAGAATCTATCTTATCAACAATTTCAGTTGAAGAAAAACTTGTGATAAACTGCTCATTTCTAGCAATTAATACCTTCGGCAGGGAAAAACTTACCTTACACTTTCAGGGATAATCTTTAGCTTTTCTCTGATAGGTCCATTCATTAAGCTGGGAAGGTCATCCGTAGAAGATGAACCATTACTTGATAAAGATTTCTTGGCACCAAGATATCGCGGGTCCCTTCCCATCATTACTTCATTCCATCCCCCAGACGTAGAAAGGACGGGATCGTTTGCATAATCCACCATGAAGTTGTAGAAGTCCTGCACTCCCATGAAACTGACTCAAGATTCTGGAAGTTATTGTGTGTATGATGGGTATATGAGAGTCAGACAGAGAGAGAAGGATACCACATCGTTACTGCTGATGGAAATCACATTCTCAAGTTCAAAAAATGTTTCTGTTGCTTCTTTGTATTGCCCTTCTGCAAGCTGCTGCTGTATCTGGAGTGCTAGTCTGTTTTCGCAGACCGTTTGTGTTAGATTACGTGTAAAACTTCTTCCTAAACCTTAGCTTCAAAGGCACCATTTTCCAAACCTGTTTGAGCTATTCAATCCGTTGCCATCGAGCCGTGAGACGTCCTTAAGTAGAGGTCCCCATGACAACTGCAAGTTCATGAATCCAAAATTGATAGAAATACCAGAAATTTTACTTGACAAAGCATTTCTGTTTCTGAAACAATCTTACATACCACAAAATCTTCAGGAGATATCCAACTATCTCCCAAAGCAACCCCTGTACTCAAACAAATAAGCCCAACATTATTTAAAAATGTGTACTCTCAAAAGCAAAGCATCAAAAGTAAAATAAATTTTTGACTACCCCCAAGTTGAAGCTTCAATTCCCCTGCTTCAATTGCTTTTAAAGCCGACAGCCCAAGAGTGACTGCAAATTTTCCTCCATAAGACTCCGCAACAATGTAGAGAGGACTTTTTTGGAGGGTCTCGTTTCCATTGAATAGCTCCTTCAACAGGGTGGTCAGATCCGTTGCAGCCTCATCATCAGTGGTAACCACCAAGCTCTCGTCCTCCACATAACTAAAACCTGTTGCCACAGGACTATCCTAAAAATCACATTGAAAAACAAAACATTATTTCCCTGCATTCATGTAATGACTCACCATGAAAAAGGAAGTGAACATTGTAAAGAAAGTGAAAAAGGGTACAACAATTTACCACAAATAAGAGGTCAGCCTTCCGGAGCCAAGTTGAATTGCGAGGCTGCAAATTCCCGTCCAATGGTCCTATCTCCAAGAAATTTCCAAACCCAACTCCAGAGCCTCCCTGAATTGGATATCAGAATTAGAGAATCAGATTAAAAAAAAAAAAAAAATCTTCATATGTTGTAGTAGCATTTTAATTATTTCTTTCGTGTTCGCAGGTTTTACTCACAGGGCCTCCCTGGAGCCACAGAAGTATAGGCCATGGGTTGGATGGATCTTCCACTCTGTCAGGACTTTTGTAGAGCCACCAAAATAGGTGTGCCTCTGCATCAATTAAATTGCAAATTACTTGACAAGGATGATGAGAACAGAAGCTGTAACAACATTGATTATACTGATTTTGACATACTGGGTCGGACTTCCACGTATCCCCACTGCTCAGACCCATCATCCGTTCCTGCGGCAAAAGCAGTATATCCATGAAGCAATGGAAAAAGTACAAGAAAGGAGAGAAAAAGGAAAGAGTTTTTCTCCATGGCAGCCACCATAGTGATAAAATGAAATTGATTTAGAAGATACTATATAAAGCATAAGAACCTTCACTTCTGTGCCTTGGACTAAGAAAGGGACATTAATTAGAAAACAGATGTGGATGATAAATACAAGAAACCAAGTTGTATGCAGAACATAGAAAGAGACACTATAGGAAACCATCCTCATTATTTTGCTTCTATTGGCACGGCATAATCGGCTGATAAATATGGAAATGGACCAAATTGTGGCTGCACAATGTGCAGGTCTTTGCTCCATTGGTGATAAGTTGGGCATTTGGTAAAAAATGTCATTGGAAGAAAGAAGCCAGACGATACACCCTGATTCGATTTGAGAAAGCAAACAAATAGAAGCTATTAAACAATGGAGATTTATAAAACTAAAAATTTCAGGTCTTCTGCTTCCAAACGTGACAATGTTATAAACGAGTATATCAAAATAATATGTTTGCTCTGCAATTCCAGAATGATTCTCTTGTGACAGTGATACAATATTTTAAAGACTATTTTATCTTATTATTAATTATTTTTAGTAAATATAAGCCGGAGTTGTCTTTTCATGTATGGCCTCTGCACGAGAATATAGAAGGAAAAGGTAAACATCTCAAAAATTACTTCCTATGTGAAACCTATCAATATTAATTAATAATAGCCAAGAGAGAACAAATTCGAACAAACAAGGCTTGTTTGATGTGTTGGTGCTGCCAAAGTTTTCTCTCTGAATCCCCGTCCTCGCCCCCTTCATTACTACTTCTATAGTGAAATTTGGTATACTGACCCCTGCGAAGGAATCATGGCAATGGTGTGAGTATTGTCCATTAGATCGACTAGTGCTGACCAGCACTCCCCAATGCATCTTGGCAGGGCACCAACTTTTGCTCCCGTCTGGTCAGGATGGCAGGGGCCGTGCAAGTACATGGAGCATGAGCGAAGCGGGAATGAATGAAATTCAGTTTCCAATCATGCTGATCTCAACCAAAACATCCATTTTTAGTGGCCTAATAAAAAAGTCATCTCCAGTTTGATTAATTTGCAAAAGGGGTAAGATTGGAATTTAAATTATTTATTTATTATAAGTTTAACTCATAAAAGGTTATTATTATTAGTTTCAATTAGAGTCTCACATAGAATTTGAATGAAGGTAAAAATGTACTATTAGTTTGAATTATAGTAGAAGATAAAGTTTGAATCAGAGTAGAAGTTTATAAAACCCTATTGTAAATGATAGTGGTTTTGCTATGTATATGTATTGGTAAGGATATTATGGCTTCAAATCGGTTTCCTCATTTACATTAACAATCTTTGCTTTAGCCTCACATGGTTTGTCAATGCTTTCTTTACTATGCAATATTTTGATTTCAAAACCTCTTTGCAGTTGATCAACTCCAAATTTGCCTAATTCAATCCATTAGAATTTTCTTTTCTCTCTGCTTCCTACCATATTTTTGTTCTTGATTTTCTTATCATTTTTTGATTTTTTTTTCTTTTCTTGTTATTCTTAGAGAGATTGATTCTTGACTGTTAAAAATAATAATAACAATAATTCACTAGCTTAAGCTTTTACAGATTTGGAAAATAGTACTCATATATTTAGTCTTGCTTTTTTTTTTTTTTGTCATTTTTCTCTAGAAAATTGATATAATTTGCACTTATATGATGATTACTAGTTATATTTGTTTGCTCTTAGTTCATATTTTCAAACCTCCCTCTCTCTTTCTCTTTCTCTTTATATGTAAGCTTCCTTAGAGGTTTGATTCTCTTGATTTTCACTTAATTTTATTGTAAATTTCTTTCTACTTTGCCTCTTTATGCCATTTACTGAAATATTATTCAACCCCTTTCCCCCCATATATATAAGCTTTCTTAGAGGTTTGATTCTCTTGATTTTCACTTACTTTTCTAGTAAATTTTTTTTCTACTTTGCCTTCTATGCCATATGCTGAAATATCATTCAATTTGGTGCTAAATAAAGCTCTTAATCCTATTCTTCTTCATCAAATTTTCTATCAAACAAATTTATCAAAGATTTTGGAAATATAACTCAAGAAGATGTAGTTACCTAACCTCTCAATCACTTAGTTGAATCCACTCAACACCTAGACCCTATGGAGACCACCCTCCATAGAAGCCTATTTATATATTTTTAGTTTACCTTAGAATAGATGATAACTATATAGAGAAAAAAAGAAAATTAGGGAAATATGGCATGACATTCTAATCGATAATGGATGAATTTTTATATACAAATAATATTTGAGGAGATAAATCTCAATTTTTACTCTAATTCAAACTAATAATAATTATCTTGTATTCTAAGTTAAACTACTAATAAATAACTACTAATATTTGCATTAAGAATAAATATTAACTTTCACTAACATGGCTTATCAAGACAAAGCTTTGATTGAATATTCCAATCTCAGTCTTGAGAGAAAGAAAATAAATGTGATGTATTTGACTTCTTTGGAGAGTAGTCTCCCAAGGGTTGAGGTGTTGACTGGATTTGACTGGGTGGCTAAGAGGTTAGACATAAGCAATGAGATCTTCTTACTCAAGCATTATTTCCAAAATATTTGAGAATTTATAGAAAGAAAATTTGTTGAACAAAAAGTAGGATTAAGAGTCTTATTTAGCATCAAACTGGATAATGTTTTAGAAACTAATACAATAGATGACACAAGAAGCAAAATAAAAGACAGAGCAAAAGGTAGATTTCAAGCAGAGGAACATGACCATGTTTGTTTTCCTGAGACATGCAAAAAAGCAATCAAATCTAAAGAAGATGGAGAAACCAAGGAGAAAATATATGGGAGCAATTGTTTGGGTGCCAAAAAAAAAAAAAAAAACTCATGAAAAAAAACAAGAAAGGAAAATATTGAAAAAGAGAAGTATATGAAAAAAATACCTTTTGTTTAGAAAATAAACAATAAAAAAAGGTTTTCAAGAACTCTTGAGTGTTGAGAAAATAAGGTAAATTTACAAGAAAAGTGAGTAAAATTCAAGAAAACTAAGGTTTTCAACTTATCTCTAAGAACCTTTTATACAAAGAGAAATAGAGGTTGAGAATGTGAATTGAGATCAAATAACAATAACTAGTAATCATCATATAGTTAGGGATGATAGTTTCTTGGGTTAAACGGATTACTTTCCCGCCCTAACTCTATTGGGATGAATATGAAAGTATATTAATCAGGGATAAGATGAATATGAAGACTTATTTAAAACCTGAGTTAGGTTTGGGATAGGCATGAATTTTGTACTAACTTGTCCTGCCTCACCTGCTCTATATGTAAATTGACCAATTCATCCCTCATATAAATAGATGATTCAACCTTCATTTTAAGGCTTCTCTTAGTCGTAGATGACTCCTTTCTCAACTGTAAACAACCCCTCTTCTCTCCATTCCTTTTATTCTAAAACCATAACCTATTCTATGAGTCTCAAGTTAATGAAAGACCTTAGTAGCTTTCCTAAAACCAAATCACTTCATATTGTTTGTTTCTCGTATCTATCTCAAGCCATTTTCTTACAAATCTCTTGACCCTTTTTCTTTGCAATTGTTTCTCCTCTTTAATCTTACCATTCACACTTTTGCATCCATGATGAAGATTCGGTGGGATTGTATGAGATGGACTCAAAGGGTTTTTTGAGGTTGTTTTGCTAGGATAATGAATTAGGGTTTGGACCATGGTGACGACTTCATTTGAGGTCAAGATCAAGATCTTTTCATTTGTGCACTGGAGAGATTTACAAATTTATTGTGTTTGGTATACAATTCTTTGTTAGAACCCTAATCCAACATAATATACATTTGAGGTGGGGATGTGATTACTATTCTTTTTGTAAACGAGGATGGAATACATCCATTGACCTTGCCCCAGGTTTGAGACAAAGATGAAAAATAATTGTATAAGTGGGATGGAAATGAGATATGGGTGCCTAGTCCCAAACCTGTTCCATTATCATCCCTACATATAGTGCAAATTATATCAATATTTTATAGAAAAATGATAAGAAAAAAAAAGTAAGACTAAATGTGTTAGTACCATTTTCTTAATCGGTAAAAGTTGACGCTAGTGAATTACTGTTATTATTATTTTTAATAGTTAAGAATCAATTTCCCAAAGAACAACAATAAAAAAGGAAAAAGGAAAAAAAAATTCAAAAGATTATAAGAAATCAAGAACAAAAAAGTGGTAAAAAGTAAAGAGAAGAAAATTTTGGTAGATTTGAATTAGACAAATTTGGAGCTCCAAACTCTAAAGAGAAATTGAAACTAGGATATTGTGGTAGGTTTGAATTAGACATTAACAGACCAAGTGGGGGCTTAAGTAAAGATTGTTAATATAAATGAGCAAATTGATTTTGGCCATAGTATCCTTGCCAATACATAGGAATAGCAATGTCGTGATATGATATAGAGGAAGAAGAAGATTTCAAAAATATAACATGACATTCTAATACATGATCCATGAGTATTTATATACAAATAATACATGACGGGACAAACCTCAACTTTTACTCTACTTCAAACTCTATTTGGGATTCTAATTCAAACTCTAATTCAAAATATAATAAACTTCTATTTTAATTCAAAATCTATATCCTACTCTAATTCAAACTAATAAGTTAAACTAATAATAAAAAGCAAAAGCGGAGAAAGAAGCATACACCATAATGATATGTTACCTATGGTATTAAATATTGAAAATAAAAATAATAATGAATGATTAGATAACGTTACGGACACCAACACCCAGAGATGTAAAAGAAAAAGGGTGGTGTGGTAAATGATATTACAATAGGTTTGGGTACAACCGTAGCATCAAAAGGCGCCTTTCTATTCCAACAGAACCATCACGAGTGATTTTCGGGGCACAGAACCCTGCATGCGTGACATATTTTTCTGTGCCTTTCATTTGTTGGATCCTTTGGAAGGGGAAGAAGCCATTCATTTCCATCAATGTATGAAACATCCAGGTAAGGGGCTGCTTCCGACTGCATCAGTTGCTTTGCATAGGACACCCTGTATGTGTTGTTTGATCCTGGTCCCTTGCAATCATATTCTCCGAAGAAGACGGTCCTACAAAACATTTATGCACATCAACAACATTCAGCAACTTTCTATTAACATTTTGATCAACCACACCAGGAAAAAAAAATAATGCAAAAGGAAAGAGAAAAGAGAGGTATTAGCAACTAGGATCAACCACAGACTGGTCTCTAGAGGGGTCTCTCCAATCATTCCATCCATCTGAAGCTACAAGATCGGCCATGTATGTGTTAGAAAAAACCACAGTGGCATAGGCTCCCCAAGCTCTGCCAAGCCACACTCTTCCAGTTCCACCAATTACACACTTTACAAAGGAAAACCCTGTTTTCTCATCCACTGATTGCCTCCCTTGAGCTGTGATCGCTCCGCTTATTCCAGATGAGACCTCTTTCGCTGTGGAATTTATTGTGCACTCCTGCCATAACAAATTTGTCAATGCATGCAGTAATCTTATTAATCATTATTTCATCTGAAAATATAGATCTGAAAGGGAATTTTTCAGCCATGAATTACGAAAATGCTGTCTGGTTATCCATTAAAGCTTACTGTTTGATACATCTTCCTTTTGGGTCAAGTTACACCCGCATCTTCCTTGAATCATATCTGTTTATAAAGGTTGTTCTTGGGATAATAATTAACACAGTCCATATCGTTTTAGAGGCTAAATGTAATGCATGTGTGATCAATGTTAATTATGTAATGAAGAAGCTCCAAAATGAAAAGTTTAAAAGAGGTTAATATCCTATTATTGGAGGACACTAGAGAGGGTTTACCTCATAGAGGGATCTAGCATTTCCAAAGATGAAATCAATGGATCCTTGGATGAAACATTCTCTAAAATAATGCCTCCCTCGATCATCATGAAGCGTGTCTTGGGCTCCATAAAATCCACAACCATAGAATGCGGCTTGATCATTTGCGACTCTAAGCGCCACTGCCTGCCCTCCAACATCGCCAGGTGATGCTGGAGGAGCTGTATTCTTTACCAGGAATCGCAGCAAAAGACCATCAATAGGGTCAGTCTAAATTGAAAAAATCAACTTGGAATGATGTGTAAGATCCCTATTTGTTCTGAATTCATTACCTGAAAGCTAATGTTGTATGCTGTGAAGTTGGGAGCAAAGATGGCCACTGAATAGCTGTAGGAGGTCCCTCCAGTAGAATTTGCAGTGTCGTTCCATGCTATGGCTGTATTAAGATAACCCTGGCCTTGAAATATCAAATTCGTCTTGCTAGCGCCCACTACTACCTTTTCCCTGCCGTCATGTGGTAACTTATTTCACTCTCTGCAAACTAAAAAACCAGCAATGCTATGCAAGAAATTTCATATAAGGACTGCCTATTTGCATTTGCTTTTGGGGGGTTTGGGGTACAAGACACTGAATTCCATTTTTTTTCTTCTCAGATTGGTTGATGTGGAAATGTGGCAATGCTAGAATTCATCAAAGCATTTAACAGAGAAAAAAGAATCAGAGTTAATGACCTGTAAATGCCGGAATCCATAATGATGAGGGTCCTGGAGAGGCTAGAATCAGGAACAGCATCTACCGCCTTCTGCACACTGCTGAAATTTGCACAACCCTTTAAATCCACCGTCAAAATAAGGGAAACATTATAACTCGATATGATCTTAGACTTCCATTTGGCATCATCGCATATGACCTCAGGCTTCCGATGATGATGGTGGTGGTGGTGGTGCCTCTGGGATGCTCTATCAGTGGCTTGATTTAAAAGAGACAGGAAGTCCTCTACGCCGCTTTGCTTGACAATCCTTCGGAGAAAGGCCAGTTCAAGGTCACCTTGAGTAATAGTGGCAGTGGAAGAAGAGATAGTAAAGAGGGCAACTGTAATAGAAAGAAGTGCAATGAGAAAAGCAGAGGACCAAAAGAAGAGGGTGGTTTTGATTCTCATGGTTAAGGCTTAGATGTTGTTTTAGCGTTTTATGTGGTACTGAGACAAGATGTGGAATGGGCGTAAGGTAGTGTTTGATTTATTTGTGGGAAGGGGAGAGTGGTAATTGGCGTGGCAGGTAAGAAATGTATGAGACTTATATGTGGTGTGTGATGTTTGTGCGGAGATGATTGCATCTTCTGCTTAATGTGCGTGGAGATGATTACTGTGGAGATGATTACTTCAGCTTAAAAAAAAGAAGAGAGTATGAAAAGAGAGAGAAGGGGGAGCAATGGAGATTGGAAGATGCACACGCCAAGGCAGAAAAAGAAAACAGAGATTTTGGTTATGATGAAAGCAGAAGTGCTGGCTGGGTTGACTCCTCTAAAGATGATGGCCGGTGGGTCTGGCTCAATGGAGATCATAGCTTGTAAAGGAAAACAGCAAATTGGCCTCCTCGTCGGCTCACACTAGGCCTGTATGGTTTTACTTAGAAGGCATATCACCGCCATTGTTCCCTGGTAGTGCCCTTGTCAGAATATCCCAGTGATGAAATCTTCTTCCCTACCAAACATTTTTTTTAGCCACAGCCTTTTAATGCACACATATACCTGTACTTAATAATTTTTCTAACACAAACAGGTCTCAAGCCTTGTCGCCGCTTCCTACCGACCAAGTTTTGTCCCTTGTTTAATTAGAAATATTAATCATTAAAGCCTAAGGGTAAGGACTTTTGGAGTGGGTTAATCAAGCTCTTTTCAGACCCATAATACTCCCTGCACGGACAGGTACCTTTACGTTGAAAACATCCAAATCTGCTGTTTGCACCTCAATTTTGTCTTGCAGCTTCGATCAATGAGGCCTGAAGCACCATCGTGATGGACTTGAACCTCTGTAATAATTTATGCAAATTTGCTTTTAATATTGATGCATTGTTGCTGCTTCTTTCTAAGCATTTTGTCACACTGATAGGCTAATTGGCGGTCTAATTGGAAACAATCACTGTTGGGTAATCTCTGGAGAAAACTAGAAACAACCACCCAATAATTCCCATCCTATTTTAAGACTCCTTGCTTGGACTACTACATTACTTGATAGAAGAAATGGGACTGAAATGAAAAGGCTTTTGCTATACTACATACAAGCACAAGCCAATTGAGTGGTTAGAATTGTACCCTTCTTCCTGTTGGGCATGCATTACATTTTTTCTTTGTACTCAAGACTTCCCAAACATGAAAAAGAACACTTAATCTAAATAATTACTTTGTTGGGTGTTTGTAAAAAAGAGTTTGTGTACCACCACTTGTGTAATTCGAGTTCTTATTAGGCCATGTTTGGTACATAGTAACGGATAATGAGAATGAATATTTTGTTTTAATTCTTATTTTTTCTTAAATAAGAATGAATTTGATAATTTCAATTTTTGTATTTGAATGAATTTAGAAATGTAAAGTCAGAATGATTTTTGTTTTCATTTTGATGTTAGGTAATAATGAGAATAAGAATCTAAAATAAATTGATAATAATATTTGCACACATGATTTAAAATATTTTTTATTTTTATTTAAAAAAACCTATCAAACTATGGTTTATTGAAAACAAAAAACATCTTTGAGAGTTTTTAAAACTAAATAATAAAAGTTTATTTGCTCATGTAATTTAAAAATAATGTTTTATGTTTTTTTTTTGTTTTCATTTTGATGTTAGGTAATAATGAGAATAAGAATCTAAAATAAATTGATAATAATATTTGCACACATGATTTAAAATATTTTTTATTTTTATTTAAAAAAAACCTATCAAACTATGGTTTATTGAAAAAAAAAACATCTTTGAGAGTTTTTTAAACTAAATAATAAAAGTTTATTTGCTCATGTAATTTAAAAATAATGTTTTATGTTTTTTTTTTTGTTTTCATTTTGATGTTAGGTAATAATGAGAATAAGAATCTAAAATAAATTGATAATAATATTTGCACACGTGATTTAAAATATTTTTTTATTTAAAAAAACCTATCAAACTATGGTTTATTGAAAAAAAAAACATCTTTGAGAGTTTTTTAAACTAAATAATAAAAGTTTATTTGCTCATGTAATTTAAAAATAATGTTTTATGTTTTTTTTTTTGTTTTCATTTTGATGTTAGGTAATAATGAGAATAAGAATCTAAAATAAATTGATAATAATATTTGCACACGTGATTTAAAATATTTTTTTATTTAAAAAAACCTATCAAACTATGGTTTATTGAAAAAAAAAACATCTTTGAGAGTTTTTTAAACTAAATAATAAAAGTTTATTTGCTCATGTAATTTAAAAATAATGTTTTATGTTTTTTTTTTGTTTTCATTTTGATGTTAGGTAATAATGAGAATAAGAATCTAAAATAAATTGATAATAATATTTGCACTCATGATTTAAATTATTTTTTATTTTTATTTAAAAAAACCTATCAAACTATGGTTTATTGAAAACAAAAAACATCTTTGAGAGTTTTTTAAACCAAATAATAAAAGTTTGTTTGCTCATGTAATTTAAAAATAATGTTTTATGTTTAAAAACAAAAAAATTGTTTTTAAAAATTTATAATCTTTTTGGTTGTTTTTGAATAATAGTTTTTAAAAACAAAAGAGAACCATTTTTAGAGGACAAGTAAAAATTGTTTTCATTCATTTTTAAAATATAGGAAAATATAGAGAAATAAAAAAAATGAATAATTAAGTAAAACATAAATAATATTTTAAATTTTTTTAATAAATGTTCTAATTTTAAGAATAATTTTGAATTCAAAAAATTGATTAATTGATTATAGATTAAATAAAAAATTTTAGAATATTCAATATCTAATTAAGTACTAAATGTATATATGTTGAGTCATTTATACTTTAAAAAATAAACTTTATTTATTTTTAAATTCATTTGCAATAAAATAGTCCTAGCAATTATTAATTTTTAATAAAACAAATTAATTATACTTTTGTGAGATGTTAATATCCATATTTTGATGTCATTTATAAAAAATAGATTTTATGATATTATTATAGTATTTCTATTCATATTTTATTAAAAACTATTTATTTTTTTAATTTATTGGTAATTAGAAAATTATTTGTATTTTTTTTATTAAAACTTAAATTCAATTTAGTTTATATTATATGAATTGAATTTACAATTTTTTTTAAAAATCAAAACAGAAAAACATTTTTAAAAACAACTTATCCAAATAAATTTAAGTTATTTTAAAAACAACTTGTATGCCAGAGAATCAAAATACCTCTTTTAAAGATGAATCAAAATTTCACTTATAAGTGAAATTTTATTTTCCGCTCCTTATTTATACTTGCACTACCATTTGGATCAGTTCAAACCACAATAGATCGTTATGTGCTGATTGTTAAACACTTGTTCTCCAAAGCCTATTAATTTTAACTATTTATTTTACTTCAGTACTTGCCCTTATAGTTTTTGCTTCTATTTAATGCATACCAAGCATATCATATACTATATATATATTATATATATTCAGATTGAATGCCATTTTCAAGGGGAAAAATGGTTAGATATGAGAGGAAATAGCTAAAGGCCCAAATTGCTGACATTGAATATTTAATACTTTATACAAAAATCCAAAAAGACCAAAATCATTCACAATCAAAAAAGCCCTCGCTCCTTCACAAAACCAAAATCCCTGTGATCTTCCAAAAACTAAAGACCATCATCTCGTCTGACATCTCTCTAACAAGGAAAAGCATTATGGAGTTCATAATACTTTGCTGAATCTTATTTCTCGTCTTTCATCAAAAATTATGCTGCTGCCATAACCATGGCTCTTCTTTTTAAAGTCTAACTAAGGCTCTGTATTAACACCATAACCAACTTTGATATTTTCATTTTTGATGGATAATCCTCCGCCACTCAGGAACCCCCTTTTCTAGCATACATGTCCCTTGAAAGCTTATCATCTGATAGAAGCTTTTCCTGTACTCGCTAAGCTGCATGACAAGGAATACAAGAATTAATTCAATGTCTATGGCAATTAAAAATGCACAAGCAAAACAATAAGCACATGAAAAAGCAAGAAGGCAGACCTGGTCTGGCGTTATCTTCTTAAAGCCAAATTTCTTAGTCCATATACACTCTGCTTCTTCAGCAGCCGGAAGCACAAAGCTCCGCACATTTAAAAAGGCCAGAAGTTTTTCAATGCAGGAGAACAATATCTGAAAGTAGCCCTACAAAGATATCCAAGATGCATGAAACCAGTTATAAAATCACAGCAAGATTGCAATAGGCGGTGAAGGACAGAAAACAATTATCAGAAATAAAACCCGTGTTTAATAATATTCTATGAACCAGGAAAAAGAACCAAATCACATGCAACTTTTGGAGGTAACCTTAATTTACCGCAACATTCATGGTCACTATTATATTGATGGAAAGCAATAAATCATTAGAATAAAAAAGTCCTGAAACTATTGTAATGAGAATAACTGTTTTATTTCTCCTGCTTTCCCCCTAATGAATATTGTCCTTACCCCAGGTTTCTCATACTCAGACCATAATCTAATCATGACTAATTCTTCAACTCTCAATAATTACTGGCACCAAATAGTTCCCAAAAAAGGATTTTCTAATACTGTAGAGAGAACCTTATGAAATTGAATTATGGTATTATACAAAACTCCAAATGGACTTCTGATGGAAAGAGATAATTTGGAGGTATATAGAACTCCACAGGTCATTGAAGGAAAACGAGATGTAGGTTATTGAAGCAGCTATCAGCTAAGCTACTCATTTTTGAACTCACCCTGCCTTGGTTATCAACACTAGTTGCAACCAGAGGGAGCTCTGCCACTTCCTGTCCGAACACTCGAAGGATTCCAGCCGAAACAACATGTGAACTGCATATCAAAGAGACAGTTATAAATAACCTCCTGGTGAAACAATGACCAGATTAGGCATATATAATTTCAGATTCTTACTTGACTGTTATGACTGCACAATACAATCCACTGAAATCCTGACCCCTTACATTCCTTCTGAGAAAGTGAGACATTTACAAATTCACTTGTAACAAAATGACAAATGATGGCAAAATATATACCAGAAAAAAACTTAACCACACATTAATAAATCGGGAAAGATATTGTGCTTACCCATAAACCATGGCTGGAATAAGGTCACGTCCAGTCACTGAATCTATTATTGGGTCAAAGCGATCCTAACACAAAATTAGCAGAAATTTAGTTTAATTCAATGATGGAAGTTGCTTTTATGTATCCACCAAGTATTGAAGAATGTCCTTTTAAAAACCACTAGTGAAATGAAATATTATGAAGACATAAATAAGCGTCACTTCACATTTGCCAAACATTTACTTCAAAATGTAGGCCCAGGCAGTTTGTTTCTACCTGCATGAATGCCGATACCATAAAAAATGGAGGCCTATAGCACCAATTGGGTGAGTGGTAGCACACAATTTTTCAGGCAAGATAAATTTAATACAAAGGTACCAAATAAGTTATACAACGTCATTTTGGCCCACAAAGTATATCAAAAGAAAAACAACCCAAAAGACTAGCAAAATTAGTCATTATCATTGAAATCATTAGCTTTTTTGCCCAATTCACTAAAGCTGAGAGGGTTTTAAACTAAAATCACATCAATTGTGGAACCACTATCATTTCCAAATAAATAAATTGAAACTGAAGAACTGTATATCTAGATCCAGCAACCAAGAATAATAAAAATTCCTGCTTACAGTAGTTAACGGAAGTGTGATTGCCATGGACTATGCTACAGGCAAAAAAGCAACCATTAAATAAATGATTATCTAGATACATCAAGAACGGTACTTACATGGAAGATAGCAACGGCCTCAGAGAGCAACACCCTAGTTTCAGGAGAAGCAAGTTTGCCACTAAGGAGCCTCCATCTTACATTATAATCAGCAATGCTTTCTAAACCTTTCCTCTCATGCTTCTCCTTTATAACATTCAGCAGAGAGTCTGGAAGCTTCTCCTCTCCACGAACATGCAGCTTCTGCAAAGCGGAATGGATCCTTATGCATTCCAAGCAACAAAACCATTTCCCACTGGGTAATTCCTGCCATGCAAGTTTATCACAATTTTATCCAAATAAAAAAAGAATTGCATCTAGACTTGGAAAGGAGGGATTCTTCACGCAAAGCAATCTACACATAAAATAAGATAAAGATCATTTGCGTGCACACCTTTAAATCTTGCATCTTATGGTCCCTCAAACAGCCAATATGAAACTCCTTTTCACACTGGAATAAATTGGAAGAGAAAAAGGTACTAGTTAAGAATAAGCAACACTATTCATAAATCCACTTCCAAAGCGCTTTAGAGCTCAATATACATATATAGATACACAGATACATTTTTTTTTATAGGCAACCAGAAATATATATATATATATACATGCATGGTAATATACATACATAGTAAAGGGTGGTACCATGCATGTATATATATATATATATATATATATATATAGAGAGAGAGAGAGAGAGAGAGAGAGAGAGAGAGATAGTACCTGGTCACACAGTATAATCGTGCGTGGACCAAATCCTGACTTACTGAAGTCATAACCTCTGCATATTAACAAACTTCAGAAAAACTTAAATCCAAGAAAAACCCGAAGGAATTGGAATAAATGAAGACAAAAATTTAATGGCAGCAAAAAACAGTAATATAACAATCACTATAAAGCATAACAAAGATGATGACAAAAGCCACAAGCTCAAATAAGTTTTTCTAAACAACCAGCACCTGCATAACACGCATGCACTAACTTCAGCTTCTGGGTTAACAATACGAATGCATCGCTTGGTTATTTGTTCTATGGGATCCACTCCTGAAACCCTGCCAGCTGCTACAGCATTGGCGTTATGCTCCACAAACTTTTCTCGTTGGAACATGTTCTGGCAATATCGACAGTACCAGTCATCTTGGGGAATGCTTGGTAGAGATGCACATACTGCATTTTCCAAGAAAAATGCATATTAAAATTAACTCTGGTAGATCACAATTGTAGAACCAATAATGAGAGCTAGCTAAAAGTATTCATAGATAATGAAGATATAGGAAACCTATACTCTAGGATCCAATGTAGGATATCACATAACTCAATTGAAGTTAATTTTTGTAAGGAAAACAATGGAGAATAGACGATAATGCTTGTGAATGTGTGTTATTATAGGGAGAAACTTCATTAGATACGACAAATCATAGATCCACACATGACAGACATGTGAGAGATTAGGCAAAAGAGAAAGGAACTTTAGTTTTTAGGCAGACAGAATATCAAAACTCTTCTGTTTGAATGATTGCATGTGAAATAAACAATATGAGGACCATATGTAAAACAGATTGGAACTTAGAAAAATAGAAGAAAAGAATAAAGACAGGGCACGACCCACATAAAAATAACCAAGCGGAACCTAGGAGGCGAGGTTTGCCAGTCTGGTATAAAACTGATCTTTTGGACAGCTCAGCAGCTCATTTGCTAGGGAAAGCATAATTCTTAAGCCAGTTATTTTTTAGGTCAAATTTGAGAATACAAAATTTCAGGTTCATTTTTCCCTACCCTAGTTGTTTTGGGTGGGGTGGGGGGTGGAGGCTTTTTCTCGTTTGATTGTCTTTATTTCATTTATTATCCTTTTTGTAACTATGCCTTTTTTTTTCTTTTTTTTATAGGCTTTTTTTTGTAACTGTGCTTATCTCATCCCAATATTGAAAAAAATATTCTATAATCTATTCATAAGTCAGTTATGTGAGAAGAGCATCATTTGAAGCTCTCAAATCACAAAATGGGTAAAAGAGATGCATTTCTATATGCAAATGAGGCCAAGCCAATTGAATTAGGCCTTTTAGAAAAAATTAGGCCACCTAGGATATTTCATAGTCCAAATAATAGCATCCGATTATAATATGTGAGTTGTTGCACATTTATCAAAGGTTTAAGGCATATTAAAGATGCAAAGATCTCTTGGAGTTCTAGAATGAGGTGCAGGACAGAAAGTGTGCCAAAGCATCATTTAAGTGCAAACCAGAGTACCACTGCAGTCATATAGAAGTTGCAAATGTGTACCCATAAATAATTAATATTGCAATAGATTAATACACTAATGCAATGATCTAGAACTTAAACATACTAATATTTGTTATATATCATTAATAATAAATATTCAAACTCAAGCACAAAACATTAACGTACCATAGAGGATTAATCATTTACATATTTATTCTTTACATTACACAATTGCACTTTACATTTTATTTTTTAAAATCAAAACATTATTACCAAAAAGGGCCAAATATGTGAAAATCAAAAGAGGCAGAATAGGCTTTGGAAACAGCATAAACAAAAAACAGTTTTGGACAAAATGAAACAGAAGAACAGGTATCCAGAATTCCAGCAGCAAGGTTTCATTTTGCATGCAAGGCAATTAATTAAGAAGGTCCCATTATAGATAATCCAGTGAGCAGTTTAAGAGAATAAAAAAAATTGCATTAACTAATGTTAGAGAATGGCAAAAATTTATACAGGAATGGCTGATCAACTTGCCAAATAGAACCCACAGATAGTGGTGGATTGAAGTGGGGGTGAGAGGGGGGCATGGCTGCTTGCCAACCCCCTGCCCCTCCCTTGGATTTTAAGTCTGGTTTTGCCTGTGCCCATGGCAATGGCCAAACAGGTGCTGAATAGGGGAGGAAGAGGAGGAAGAGGGCAAGGGGAAAAGGAGAGTGTGATAAGAAAAAAATTGGGGTTTCTTTCTTTTGAAGAGAGTTGAGAATGAGTTAGGAGGAACACACTTCTCTATGTGGGTTTCTTATAAATAAGATACAGCAATCATGCTATGAGACAATGAAACACCTTAGTAAAATTTAAAACTGAATGATGCTTTTTTCAAAAAGACCAAAACAAAACACTGGATCAGGCATGCCTATCATGTGCCTTGGACCTCACACAAAGGCCTGCACTTTGTACTGTACATGGCAACTTTCCTGATGCAACAGGAGGTGCCTTCCCTGCCACCACTGCACCTTGCATCTAGGCATGCTTTTGACAACACTATTTTGGGGACGCCTAGGTTGGCAAACGTCCACAGTCCAACACGCACTATAATTGACTAGAATCAGAAAGTCCTACACTTAAAAAAGAATGACAAAAGGAAAGAAAGAATAAACAGAGAAAGAGAGAAAAGGGAGGGAAGGAAGAGTAGAAGAATAATCAAAATGGACATATATAATATCTTACAAAAACAAGGTATGTTCCAGGGGACGTCAAATCCAGAAAAAAAAAAAGGTAACTAGTCCTTTTACTTCTACTTATAAACAGTAAAAAAGAAGAGAAAAAGGCGTTTATACTGTATTCTTCTAGTGTTAGGGAGTCAATTCACACCTCACATATTAATGCAACAACGTCACAAATAGTTCCATTTCTCTCTCTTCTGAAGCAAGCAGCTGCTTAGCATTCAAGTTAAGTACAAAGGCTCCACTGATGGGTCTATCAAACCAGTGAAAAACATGCAAGTAAATACAACTGATATCTCAAATATAATAGGAATCCGAGTCTCACCTCTGTGAAAGGCCCTAGGGCATCCATCACAAAGCAAAAGATTGCCACCATCTCCACAAATACTGCAGAGGTCGTCATTATCCCTAGCAGAATATTTACGGCCTTTTGATAGAGAAATTGCCAATTCATGTAGTGACACTCCATTTGATGTGTAAATGTATGAATAGCTATGAAAAAAAAAGGATAATGTTAAGAAATTACAAAAGACTAACAAACCAAGTTAGAGAACTGTAAAATCCTTCAACAGAACTCACGGTTTTTTACGTGAGGCCCAACCTGCATGAGCTTCAAACTGTGAGGCACTGACCTGCTTGTTAAATGCAAAAATATCAAGATATATGTAAACAATATAAGCAGCAGTTCTAGCAGTAAAAGATGTACCTCACAGTGGCAGCACCAACAAAATATTCCAAAGCCTTTTTTATAACCATCCAGCAATTTCTGTAAAGAAGAAGCAATTACTTCAGATCATAAAAATAGTTTAAACAAATATAGCAATTCTTCTTTTTATCTCAACAACCTTTCCGCCTGCATAGTAGGCAACTTCAGTTCCATCAGGTAACCCGCCTTCCTCAAAAACTAATCTGTGCAACCTCTGATCTCTTGAGAAAGAAGTCATCCAATGACAAATAAAAGTTAGGCTAAAAGCAAAAACTTAGAGAACTTAAGCAAGAAATCTATTATACTAAATAATACAGATAGATACCAACTTTTTTGTTATCTTCCCCAGACTCTTATTTTCTGAGGAGTTGTACAATGCACTTCCAGAGGACTTTGTAACTGGAATTGGTTTCAACAACCTGAAAAATAACCCAGATGGAAGCATATAACAAAAGGAAAAGAACATTGGTGTACAAATTCTATTGAAGATGGTGGTTTGTAACTTTGTGTTAACCATATCATAAATAATAATTAAATTTAAATTGATCAAGATAGGCT
The DNA here is from genome assembly GCF_030704535.1 of Vitis vinifera. NCBI lineage: Eukaryota > Viridiplantae > Streptophyta > Magnoliopsida > Vitales > Vitaceae > Vitis > Vitis vinifera. Next base: position 19,614,980 of record NC_081812.1, read on the forward strand.
AAGTTTGACTATATTTGAAAAGTATCATATAGTTGTTAAGCCTTCTTTAGGAAAAAGCTCCACAATATATTTAAAAACTATTCAAGATACAGAGAAAGGGAACATGACACATGATGCAATCGAAAAGTTGACATATATGCATGCAAGCAACACATATTAGATTTAACAGGTAAACGGTTTTAAAAACATTTAAGAATGCAATGAATCAAAATTTTAAGCTTAAAAACTGGTGTTGTTCAATCAAGTGATATAACTTGAGCAATAAACTACAATATATTGGTTGACCAAAATTTTCAATAAAAAAACTACTAATCTAGTTTACTTGGAGAATGACTGCAAACCACACTGCATAAATCCAATACCCAAGCCACAGTCTCCCTCCATTCAAGTTTTACAGCTACTGGAATTCATCTTTCCCCGCACTTACTTCCTCCAGTAGAGTTTTTGTTTCAAGTGTAATTCACCATTCATCTTCCATTCCATTCATTTCTCCTTTATTCTTTCTTCAAGAAATTTAAGCCAAGGTTTTTATGGAAAAAAGGTAAATTGTGGTCAATGTCCCAAAAAGGTAAAATTGTGGTCAATGTCCCAAAAAGGTAAAAAGATAACTCCTTAATGAAATAATAAAAATTTGAGAAATAAATGATTCAAAAAGTTCAGGGCCCAAGAAAGGGAAGCCTTGATCAACTTCTTTCTTTCAAGTAAGATTCACCACCCATCTTCATTCATTTCTCCTTTATTCTTTCTTCAAGATATTTAAGCCAAGGTTTTAATGGGAAAAAGGTAAATTGTGGTCAGCGCCCCAAAAAGTAATAAGATAACTCTTTGATGAAATAATATAAATTTGAGAAATAAATGATTCTCAAAAAGTTCAGGGCCCATGAAAGGGAAGCCTTGATCAACTTCACTTTCCCACAATGAGCCATATATATATATATATATATATATATATATGAGATAGTATTAAAAAGCATAAAGTGCACAAGAGTACATCATTTTCTAGTCAACAAATTTTCCCACAAGAGTATATATATATAGACCTATAGCTTTCTACTATGTACCTAAGCAAACAATTTTAAGCAAAATCAAAGAAGATCATCACCCATTCTTAACAAACACCAGAAATTTCAAAGCATAAATAAGAATGAAAGATAAGAAGCAAAAATTTGAAACAAGAAAGTCTTAAACAGTTACCTAGCTCTTTCACTGGTCCTATGAATTGAAGTAGCTGGTGAGTTGTTTCTCTTAATGCATGAATTGCCTAGTGGATCCATTTTTGCAGCTTCATCTGCAGGTAAAGATCCTGAGAATCATTGAACACCAAGAACCGTCAAGAAAAATAATTACAAAATCATCCAACTCACTCCTCCACAGCTTAACAGCCTAATTGACCTGAATTTAGTGAGAAAACTCACGTTTTACTGGAAATGAACCAATGGCACTTTGAATAGTTGCTTCCAATGTTTCCAAAGGAGCATCCTTGCATACATGCAACACATCATGAAGGTTTTTACCATTGTCAAGGTAAATGTACTTTGCTGCATGTCTGTATGATTTGCAAGCATGGAGCTCGAATTGGGAAGGCAAAACAACCTACATTTATATAAGGAAAATAATAAATAAAGTCATTCACTCAAGTCACTGAACTACTCTGCATGCTGACTATGGAGTAATGAAACTACTCACTCTGCTTCCCTTGCACAAAGAACATGAGCACAAGATCCCATTGCCTTTGATAGTTCCCTGAAGCCTATAGCCCTACAATTCAAACATCACGATTTAGCCCCAAGCATGAAAACAAATTGTTATTTTCATGTAAAGCAGCTGATAAAGAAATAAAACAAATTAACATAGTTAAATAAACACCATTAGGTATGAATCTACCTTCTTTCTACCATCGTAAGTTACAGGGTATCCCTCCAGCATGCCAGTCTCGAGAAGATCCCTTATTGTCAAGGGAACCTTGTTCAAGGCAATCTTTTTTGACATTTTCAGTCCTAACTTCTTTGGACTTGTTAATGATCTTACCGCACCATTTGTCTTCTCGTCAACTCCTATGGCAACAGAATTGCAAAAATTATAGTCTGATTCCAAACTCTCCACAGTGTCCTCCTTCGATTTTAATGCTGATCTTGTAAACCGCTTTGGAAGTTTCTCCTCCATCGCAATATCTATCTCCTTGCTCTCATCGATCAGTCCTGCAGTTTGCAACTTCAGACTACCATCATTTGATTCGTCCTTGATTGAAGCTTTCTGGGATTGGCTCTTCGGCTCCTCTTCACAAATGGGCCCCACCAAATAGCCGCCCGTAGGTTTCTCCACGACAACAGGGTCATTCTCATCAGTTTTCTGCTCCTCATCGGTAGTGCTTTCATCATCTTTTGGCTCCTCCGCAATGGTTCTTCTCTCATCATTCTTGGACTCTTCCAAACGCTTCAGTCTCTTATTTCTCGAATACTGGATGACCCCATCCCATCGATTCTTGGTCTCGCGAATCCGATCACTAGAATCATTCCCCTCCAACTCATCATTCAAGGTCTTCAGCTTCTTATTACTCTCATTCCAAGCAACCCCATTGCAGTTAATAGTTTCATTCTGAGTCTGAGCCTTCGTCGACCGAGTCCGACCGATTAAACCGCATTGGGAATGAACCTCCAATGCAAAAGCTAACTCGCGTTTCATACCTTTCCAGAACCCAGAGACAACAAAACTGCGATATCCAAAACGGCGCAGAACAGAAACACTAATCGGGCCACAGATTTTCGATTAGACAAACCCAATCGATCGATTCGAAACCCTAACCCCTCGAGTTACCAGAATAAGTAGAAAATTGAGGAAGGAGTCGTTGAAAAATCGGGTCCAGTGATGGGATTTTGGATTGAGAATGTGGGACTGGAACAATGTTTGTGAGAGATGGTGACTAGGGTTTTGGAGATTGGAAAGAAACGTAGTCAAGGGTGAAATCGAGGGGCCCAAGCAACCAGCGAATCAACGAAAAGATATATGAAAGGGCAATGCGGCGGATCCTTAAATATATAAACCATGAAATTACAAAAATCGATGAAAAAAAATAAAATTATTCCATTTCATATCGCCTAAAAAAATGGGATTGTCAATTTTCTTCTCTTTTTCTTTTTACGTGTTATAAAATAATTATAATTAATATATTTTTTTATATAATTTGAAAACAATTTACAGTTGATTCAAACCTCTAATGTCGTCTTTCAGACTTTCACGTTCATTATTTTATTAATTTTTTATATCATATCCGCACAAGAAATTAAAACGGTATTTATAACGTCTTTTAACTAACTTCATGCAAAATTATTTTATTTATAAAATAGCTTCTTTTTTTTCCAAAAAATATTATTAATTATTATTTTTTTTAATCCGTCCCGTTCGTATGAAAAATTAGTTAAGATCAGACAATACATAACGGTCTTTTTAACGGTTTTCTTTTAACCGTTTTCCTTATACTAATCGGGAAGAGGTGGGTCCATTTTTTTTGTCATCAGTAGCCAAAAAGGGCCTGGCAACGGGTATCACTAGCACAAGACTATGGATATTTAAACGTTCCTTTTTTTCTTTTTTTTGAATATCGGTTAGTTTGGCGGGTAACATAATCAGGAAAATTATATATTATTATTAACTATGAAATGTCCAGTTTAAAAAAGACCGAGTGAAATAATAATTTTTTTTTCTATTTTAAAAAATCGAAGACATGCTTCCATGAGCGAGTGAAATAATCTTTTCAGGGATCACTTCTTTAATTTTTTTTTAAAAAGATAATGATTTAAAATTATTTAAAAAATTATTATTTCAAATTTTAAAAGATATAGGATAGGTAAATACTTAATATAAAAAAGTTCGTATTATTTTTTATTTTTTATTTTTAAAAAAAATCACACCTAAAATCATTTTTATAATTTAAAAAATATTATTTATTTTTTTTAATTTTAGGATATTTATTATTTTATTCTTTTTATAATTAAACAAATTTATAAAAAACCAGTAAAATTTATTAGATGAAATAACAACCAAGCAAATAATATCTTTTTTTTCAATGCTTTTTTTTTTGGCATAAACATCCTATATTAGATTAAATTTAATTTGAAAAATAGAGTGGAAAGGGGAGTTTAAAATATGAAAAATTTAAAATTACTTACTATGACACTCTGTTTTTCGACTTTTTTTTTCTTTTTAACAAAATAATAAATAAATATATAAATGGCTCCACGTGGATTTCAATTATTATGTTTGGACTGGGTGAAGTCACCGGCATTAGAATTCTGTTGTTCTGGCTCTCTGCTTCATATTGGAAATTTGATGGATGATCTCCAAAAGTTGCCAGTCTATACAAACAATATGAAAAATGGATGAAAAAATTACATAAGTTACTAATTTAGTGATTAATTAGAACTATAACCCCAGATGCCCACTAAGACGATGATCGTACATCCCTTCATAAACTTCACTTTGAAGTTTGGACCTGGCTGCTTTATGTTTAAATAATTTTTAATGCTATTTAATAATATGAATACAACCATTCAGCAGAGTCTTGACTTTGATTGGCTATGATCTCCAATTATTTTACCGTTTCTTTTTGTATTGGTTGATTATTTGTTGTACGCTAGAGATATTAGACCAAGATCAATCCAGTAATATAAATAATATAAATGCACAGGAAAGACACTACTAAAATTGGGTTTGACCCATGATAATCTTCATCTAATTTGGGCATGAAAAAGATTCAAGATTTACCCAACTATTAGAACTGTAACCCAAGCATTACCCATACAACCAGACTGCAAGTCTGCAATTATAAACTTTGGCCAGAGGCCTACGTGCATTTATGATCAGCTGGCGAGGCACTCATGATTTTTCATGCTTAATTATAATTATAATAGAAGAAAAGAAAGAAAAGAAACCAACATAATCTGACTCGCCCTTGTGAAGGTTTCCTCCAACAGACTTAGCCCACTTCACATAGAAGCGAAGAGAGAGATTTGGAGGAAGCGAAAATGCCAAAGGATCGAAGTTGCCCTACACGAGAAACCGCCCTTCAGAAGGCGATTCAGTCCGAGTAGTCCCCATTTCTCCCACTGTCGTGAATCAACGAGCGTGGGGAAGGATATGCACACCTAAGAAAGACTGCGGCCACCATGGATAGGAGTGGATGTGACCACCCCCCACCTGGTTGCTTGGAGGCATTGGTGGGGGGTGGCTCCGTGGAGAGAAGATGAAGCTCAGGGTCACATGATGGTACGGAGAGGGTTGATCGGGGAGGCCTGGTGTGTTGTTATAAGGATTTCTTGGTCATGGGAGCAATAAAAGGATGAGGTGACTTAAGTAGTAGTGTGTGGTCACTTTTGGTTAAAGGAGGCAAAAAGAAAGTAGGGTGAGTGAAATGGGACTGAAAGTTAGCATCTTCCAAGGGATATGCCATTGTGCCCTCCACTGGCTCCACATCTCATGACAGCTCCCCCTTCCATTCTTTTTCCCTTCATTTTCTTTTCTTGCCCTACACTCTATACTCATTTCATCATTTGTTTATCCAATCAGGTATCATGCATTCCACCATACTAGTAGATGACTTGGCATGCCAGGTGGCAAAATCCCCCCCCCCCCCTCTTTTTTTAAAATGCTCTGGGCTCAGTAAACCTATAACTTGTGGGTTGGGAATTACATATTGAAGCCATTTTTGTCATTGGAACTTGTTTAGTGATGGGCAAGTGTTGAAATTCGTGCAACGATTTATGATGAAAAATTAAGGAAAACGAAAAAGAAAGAACATGTAGATTTAACATGGTTCGATAAATTGTCTACATTCACAGAAACAGAAAGGATTATTTTCACTACTTATCAAATTAGGTATACTAATCTTTAAAAATGAAATTCCAAAAATACCCCTAAATCATACTATGAGAGGCGTTGCTCCCCAAATCCCCCAACCTATCATTCACCCACAACAATAAAAATACAAGTCTGAATGACAAATGTCGTCATTCCGTTTCGCTCTAGCATTTGCCCCTTTCTCTCCATATGTTTTTCGCTCAAATATGAGCCACATACTACAACAGCGAGTCAAGCAGTTGGACCAAATTTTGATGTGACCAGATTCTGATGTTGTGCCAAGTCACGTATATAAAAAGCGCTCTTTGTGTCACCTACAGGAAAACATTTCCCAAGAAACACATAGCCTCTTATTTAAAGTTGGTTAAGCCTTTTCTCCAGGCTTCTTTAACTTAATTTCCCTTGACCGAGTGAGATTTTATTTTCTTGGTGACACAAGCAGTATCATTTTGTTCGATACTCTCTTTTGATTGCGTAATGCTTTTCTGAAGGTGCAGTTGCTCCTTGATGATCATGTAATCCTCCATTTAGCCAAAAGTTGCTAGATACAGCTAAGGAGTAAAAAGGAAAAAAAAAAAAATATATATATATATATATATATACCTGGGCAGCTGGGCTACGCAAGCAAGCTAGACAGATTTAATGGATGAATATCAGAAAAGATGACGAGCACAACTGACCCTTGGTCAATATATAAATAGCACGAGCCAAAATTTTGAGGTTGGTGGCATATGCGGATCCTGGAACTACTGGAAGAATATTACTTGATGCGACAACCACCACTTTCCTCAAGCCATATTGCTTTACTGAGAATTTGCCTTCCAACATATACAACACTTTGGACCACAACAGAAATGAGCTGCTTTATGCATTACCACTAAAACAAAATATTGAATGGCTTTTCTCTAAGATCAACCAGCTCTACCTATCTTTGCAGAACCATGACTGTGGACAGTGTTCAGGCCATTGGAATGGTCTAGAAGTGTGTCTAGACCTTTGATCATGACACCAGCAAATGAAATTAACTTATCGCCTGGTTTGCATGGGTGCCCGGAATTTCATCCATAGACATTCTTGTAGTAGTTCTACAGTTAGTTTCTATTAGCTTTCTGGTAAACACTATCTAACATACACAAGCCTGAACAATGGAAAAGGTCACATAAAAATCAAATTATGTGAAGTCCCTTAACATTTTTGCCCACATTATTCTCGTGTCGTCTAACATTGATAGTTTGATATGGCACATGTTCATGTTATGCACCTTATATATATAATTGTTATTTTATTTACAAAGTAGTTTCCTTTGGCTAATACTACATTACACAAATCGCAAACCCTATTGTGAATCTGTGATGAATATGAGTGCAAAATGAAAATTGTGATACAACAAAAAAGATTCACCAAAAAAGCTGCACCTGGGATTTGGAGAAGATAAAAGGGAAAGGATTCATGAGAACCACCTCTTTCCATTCTTGGTGACCTTGAGCTTCATCACAAGTTCCTCACGCTGAGCTTCAACCTCTGCATATTTGAGGCTCATGTGGAAGTAGCGTTCACGAATGTCTCTTAACTCTGACTCTAAGGATGATTTTGTGCGTTCATATCTTTCTTTTGGTACTACTTCACCATCAGCTGTTGATTTCCTTGAAGAATCTGCAGGACCTTTTCGCCCATCAGACAACCTGAAAAGTAATCCAGGATTTTGTTAAAACAATGAACACTGGCCTGACATAGAGCTGTGACAATTGATTTATCATTCACATTGGAATAGTTCATGTTGTATGGCATTTGCTACCTTAATATGATGAAAGATCTCTGAAGTTTTTATTTGCTTATTTAGGTATATCAATATTGTTTTTTTTTTCTATGATCCCAGTGAAAACCTATCAAAGTTGATTAACAACTTCTCAGTTAATTTTCTGTTCCTCTGTATTTTATTTTAGCTTTTACCAATAAGTCAACTGAGAAGCAACATAAACCTCAGCTGATTCAAGCCCAGATGCTCCACTGTCATATTAAGAGAAACCAGTATGGTCCTTAATTTTTCACTATCTAGATTTCTGCATTCATAATCTCGTAGACTTTCACATCTTTCTTCACTACCTTCAATTCAGTATCTTGATGGTCACACTGTTGGTTCCTTTAGAGCCTTCCATATATATTTATATGTTGCTTCCTCCCAATTAGATCTTAACATAGAAAAATGATCACTACATATGATCTTCACAATATGGTCATGTAATCTTTCAGTTGGGTTCTTTAACAGTTGGGATGGGGGGTTTATAGTTATTGTCCCACGTAATGACCTTTGCAATCAGTTAGTCCTCTGCATCCCTAACCCCATCATTTAAACACAAACAACTCCCATCTGGGGATAAGATGCAATATAGAAAAACAATGGAGTGGCAAGAGTTCTACAAAGAAACCCCAGATTTAAGTTCTTGAAGCAGGAGATGGATCAAAGTGAACCATTATTTCCCAATTTAAGTGATAAAGGAAGGAATCAGAATAGGACAGGTTCTGTCTCAAAGATCATTACTGGATGACAGCTTAGCTGGCTGTCAATCATACAAGACATAACCAACCAAAAACAAACTAACAACCACAGGAGCAGCCAAAAACCACAAGATATAAGCCTAGATGTAATTCAAGGACTTGGTTTAGGATGTTTGGAAAAGAAAAAAATAATCCTTTTCTATCATAACAAAAGTTGTTTCATAAGCATTATTCTTCTTTTATTTAATTCTTAAAGATCAAATTAGAAAACTTTATGTGCTAATTACCCAAAAAATGCCTTGATATCCTATTTGGAACTCTTCAAATTTCTTTGGGATTTTCTCTATTTCATCCTCTTTAGTTTTTTATTTTTTATTTTTTTAAGTTAATTCTGTACTGACCACGATTAAACTCCTCCAAGCCTCTGATCATATAATCTAGAAAAAAATTAAATAAGCTGATATCTCTAGATTGGGACTATTATAAGGATATGAAGTATAATTTTTTTTTTTTTTTTAAATTGTTGACATGTTTTGATTATCATCTATAGGCCAAAAATGAGAAATACTAGATTTGGATATTGCCTCTTTTGGAAACCATTTATGTGTCCTGCTAAAATGTTCAGAATTAATAATAAGAGATCTAATGGCATACTAAATTTGGATATTGCCTCTTGAAGATAACTTTGTTGCTGTTAAGTGAAGGTTAGTTTTATCAATGATATATCCATAGCCAGAATATGTTCCACTTATACCCACCTTTTAAGCTGAACTTTATACTTTTTATTGGCCTCCAATGCCTCAGCAAGTTCATTCTCGAGCAACTGCACCTTTGAAACAGGATCAACTCCAACAGCATGAGAATTTTTATCTTGCAAGCCATTCTTTTCATCACCCTGAAATGAATAAAAAAAAAAGAAAAGAAAGAAAAGAAGAAGGGCAGAAGAAGCTTCAAAGAGTAAGAAGAACTCGCCTATGTTGAGAGGATTAATTTATAATCAAATAATGTCAAGCAGGATTCAAGAGTACATGTGCCTTTGGTAAAGATGTTACAAGGTTGGAGGGTCTATGTTAGCTCTGGAGGCAAAATAAAGTAGACAATTTAGATGTCTAACCTCTTGTTGATGTTGGGTGCTGTAGGTATTCTGTTGATCTTTCAAAAGTTCTCGTACTTGACCAGTCTTCGTGGATTGCTTCCTTCTATTATCACGATGTTGATTGGTGCTCTTTGCTGTTTCATTCTGCCCAATAAATCCAAGATTAGAATTAAAGTCTATCAATATCTAAATCAACTCAACATGCTATTAAAGATAAATTTTAATTTAAAGTTTTTATGTTTCCAAGGAAGAATGACACTAACCTTTGAGGTCATATGATTCACCTTGGCATTGGAGAGACCAGTAAATTTTTTACTGCTGGACTCGCTCCGACCTTGTTTCTCTTCCTTCATCAATTTCAGTTCCTCTTCAAGGGCTTCGGCTCTCTTCAGGCATTCATTCTTCTCCTCCTCAAGTTGTTCTACTTTTCGCTGAAATTGCCTGACTTCTCTCCTAATCCGGCTGAGCTCATTCTTCAGCTCAGCATCCTGAGCACAGAATGCCTCTCTTGCAGTTAAATCACCCTCCATGCGCAAAATCTTTTCTTCTAATACAACTCGATTTAGTTTGCAGTCCTCTAATTCAGATGTGGACGTTTCCAAGCTAGAAATCTTCTCAATGAATGAAATCTTCTCTGCCTTGAGTTCTTCGTTATCTGCAGATATTAAATGCAATGAAGCTTCCATTTTTCCCCTTTCAAATTTAGCTGCATCAAACTCAGCCTTTAGAGCCAAAACTTCATCCTGAAGAGGTGCTAATTTCTGCAACTGAACCTTCAAACTAGCAGTTTCTTCCAGGAGTTGTTGGCGCTCATATTCAGAAACTGTAAGCTTTAGTTCAAGATCACTCAAAGTGGTCTTAAGTTTCTCTTCACTTGATCTATAATTTTCCAGCAACTTCAAATTTTTTTTGTGGTCAGCCATCAGCATTGAATGATTTTGTTTGGAAATAGAAAGGTCACTCGTCAAGCCTTGTACCTTTTCTTCAGATTCCAGTTGGACAATATAGAGCTCATTCTCAATCAATTTAACTTTAGACTGAACTTCTTGAAGCTCAGATTCAAGTTTAGCTTTATCTGCATGTAAGCTGGATGCTTCATAAACAGAATTGGATGTTATTCTCTCTCTTTCATCATGGGTTGCAGAAATTTGATTGTTTAGGTGTTCTACCTCTTTCTGAAGCTTCTCAACTTCTGCTGTCTTCTCCGAGTACCTCTGATTGAATAAGCTTTCCCCCAGAATAAGTTTCTCCTTCTGTTTCCTGTTTTCTTGAAGTAGAATATCTAATTCTGAAGTGAAGATTTTCTCTTTTGAAGCCATATCTTCAAGCATTGAAGAAAGATTTTCTTCTAAAACTTCTACTCTTTTGGAGCAATTGGCAAATCTTTTCTGTGATTCCCTCAATTTGGCCTCCAATAGAGTAGAGCCCTCATGCAACTCCAGTTTTTGCTTTCTCAACTCTCCGTTGGACTTCTGAAGAGAGCTGCACTCTTCAATGAGCCTCTCAGCAGTGGCCTTTAATTTAGGGTTTGCTCTTTTCAGGTAGTCACACTCTTCTTGAGCTTCTGACCATTTAGTTTGCATGTCCTGTAGTTTTTGTTCTATAACCACCTTTTGTGTCTCCATCTCAATTGCCAGTCTTCTGATCTCATCTTGGAAACTCGAGGCTACAGATTTAGAATTCTCTAGTTCCAGCTGGCAGGATGCTCTCTCATCGGTCAAATACCTTAGTTGAGCTTCCAAGCCTGATGTGCGTTCTGATAACTGAACATTCTCTAGTTCTAACTCGGATATATGGAGCTCTAGTTCACGCTTTCCATTCTCTAGCTCTGACATTTTCCTCCGAAGGATCCTGTTGGCAGAAACATGGGAATCCACACTGCTGCTAAGCACCATTAAATCATTTCGCAAATCATCCAAGCATTTGGAGGTAATATTACTTTCTCTCACCACAATTTCAATGTTTTCCTCCAGCTGAGTTTTTTCTTTTTGAAGCTCAGAAACCTGACTTTCTGATTCCCTTTGGGACTGTCTAAGGAGACCAATTTCCTCTTCCTTTGATAGCAGACAAGCTTCAAGCTTTATTATCTCAGACTTTCTTTCTGTCAGTTCCTTATCCAGATCTGTAACTTTAACTTCCAGTTCCATCTTTGAACTCTCAATTTCATGAATCGATCGAAAAAGATTATTTTCCTTTACAATGTAGTCTTCCAGCTTCTTTTGGGCCTCTATAATTGTTCTGCTCCCATCCCTGATCTCAGCTTCATCATGTTTGCGAACTTCTTCACATTCAATTATCCTTGCTTCCAATAATCTGTTCAGTTCAACTAAACAGTTCAAGATAGATTCCACATGGTCTCTCTGAGCAATCACATCTACACTCTTCAAATCAACTAAGTTATCAATATCGCAGCCACATTCTTCATTCACATTAGAAGATACACCATACCATGGTTTCTTTATTTGAGACAGAGCCATCTGAAGCTGTTTAAATACTTCAGAAAAAATAGTTGATGTTCCAAAGGCAGCAAGCTGATCCTCCCCATGCACTTTCTTCTCCAGCTCTTGTTCCAGATGGCATATTTGGAGCTTAAGTTCACTCACTTCTGACTCAGAACTGGAATAGGATTTAGCCGGAACCTCAGTGGATGAAAAATCAAAGGATGCGCTTCCTCCCATGGATTTGCTTTTTGATTCCTTAAGCTTGAATAAGAGTTCCAGATTTTCATCTGTGAGCTCATTGCAATCTCTCTCTAGCTCCTCCAACTTTACTTTCAAGGCTTCAATTTCTTTGATCAGACTTTCATCACCTCCATTATTGGCAACCATTTGCTCTGAATTTGTTCCTTTGATAGACTCAGATAATCTTGCTTCCAAGTCGACGATTTCTTCTTCTTTAGCAGATAATTTGGATTTGTATCCTGTCTCAACATCCAAAATAGCCTGATTACTCAAACTCCGTTCATTCTCTAACTCATGGTTTTTGTCTTCCAAGGCTTGTTCCAGAAATCCCACCTTAACTTGTAAATTTTTCTCCGAATCCTGCAATTGTTGCAGCTGGAGTGCTACATCCTTGTTTTCTGCTAAACTCTCATGGATGGAGCTATCTGCATCATTGAGTTTCAACCGTAAAGCTGCAAGATCCTCTAGCTCAATTTTCTGCTTTTCTATCGTCAATTCCAGTTCCTGAAGGACAGAAACAAGCTCAATGTTTGACTCTTGACTTCTCCTCAACTGCAGAGCAAGATTTGCATTGGATTCTTTCTGAAATTTTATCTCATCCTCTAGTTCCTTTTGAATATGGGTTGCTCCTTCATCTTGAAATGTGGACTCCCCCATGGCTTGTTTCATCTTTGATTCCTCTAACAATATTTTCAGTTGATCAATTTCTTTCTTCAAGGCATCACGTTCTGAGTATGCTGCTGAAAGCTCCATATCCAAAGTTGCCTGGTTTTTTGACTGATCAGAGAACTCCTTCCTCAGGATTTCCAAATCAAGCATTAGCTTCTGCGAATTTCTTTCCCACATTTTTGCTTCTGCACGAAGCTCTTCTATTGTATCTTCTGCAGCTTCCAGAAGGTTTTTAGAAGAACCACCATTTGTCAAGGATGATGAGGCAATAACATTTGAAGCACTTAGAGCTATGTCTGGCGGAGGATTCTGAGAAAGATTTCCTGAACCCATTACCCTTGAATTAAATAATGAATGAATTGATTGAGGAGGATCTTCAAAGGTATATTTGTCGTGAGATGCACTAGTTTGGGAGCTGGTTGAGTCATCTCTTCCAGTGGGTTTGTTCCCATCACCATTCATGTTGTTTGCAGAGGAGAAACTTCCCCTTACTACAAATCCCCCAGCAGAGTCAAAGCTGTGATTGGAACCTGATGTCGAGAAACTTGTTTCCTGCAGGGAAGTGAGGATGTTATGTCAATTGCATAGTAACAACAAAGAATGATTAAAGTAATTAAGTAATGGCCTCTTTTGCATACACCATATGCACACCACAGCAGAAAATTAATAAATCCATATACAGAGCCCCCCATTACTGGGAGTATATATGAATATGATTTCATGGCTTGTACTCAAACATTTATAGGAAATTTATATATTTATATCTTTTTTCTGCATCATGAGCCAGTTTAATAACTTGGGGCAAAGATTACAGTTAAATTCCCTAAATGAGGCAAGAATGCTTGTTCTCCAACCAAGATTAATAGGATCAATTTGGAGATTGAAAGAAAAGATTTTAATGAACCCACACATTAGTTTTTCCTTAATCCTTTTGTTGTAGGGTATGTTCAGTGCTGAAAGAAGTCCATGTTTCAATGAAGAGTTCATTCAAAACACAGCACAAGTTTTGACCAAATAGGATGGAATGAAACTGTAGAGAGCTATAGGAAGATAAAATGTGTAGGGCACTCCTCCCTATTAACATAATACAAATATATAACTACCTAGGAATTCCAATTGTGGTTCTATTCACTATTTTAGGAGTTGGATTCAAGCTGTCTCCGGTTCCAGCTCTCAAGGAACAGCTGAAATGCGTGTAGTAGTGTGGTTTCTTCAAATTCCAATCTCCATAAGTTCCTGAGACCAGTTTAGAGGCTTACAAGAGATTCCACCTTTATTTTCTTGAAAAATGTGTACAAGAAGGTGTATCAACATTTTTATAGTGGCGCCTGTTCTAAATTTTTTACTTTCTGCATTATTCTATAGTTATGATGTGTTGACGCTCAAGGACATGTTGTATCTGTTATGTTATGCAGTATATTTTTATTTGAATATTGAAGCTAACATAACAATGCACCAAGGGGAGCAAATGGGCTGAGAAGTACATGCATAGAAATAGAAAACACAGCAGAGGAGGATATCACAACAAACAGCATACAAAATCTATCAAATATTTCACAAAATGAGAGATCATCATTCAAAGTTTGCAGCACTATTCCACAAAGTAAAATGTGATTAACCTTATAAAATTCCTAGTAATTGTTAATGTGATTTAGCCATAAAGTAATTTTTTAGGAAAGTGAGACAATCGGTCTTGGTTCAGCTTATTAGATATTGACCAAGATATAGATTTTCAAGTTTGTAGATTACATGGCTCTAATTTTTTTTATGACTAAAGCAGTGGTTCAGACAATTCTAATGACATTGGACACATAATGTTATCTTCTAAAATCATATCAGGCAAGAAAAATTATGCACAACTGACATGTTCTTGCAATGAGCATGAGCATAACAAAAGATGGGAAATCCACCATGTTTAAGTACAACAGAAGAGAGTTATACAACCAATGATGAGAGAAAAAGTGTCACACCCTACTCCCAAGTTCTCCAGGATGTGAGGTAGGTTCCAAGTCTTTACTAGAGGATGATCCTCCATTCTTTGCAGCATTATCAGACCCATCCAACTTTATATCTGTATCATGATTATCCACCTTTGGATCCTCTTCATGGGAATTTGTGTCTTTGGATTCCTCATCCCTAGAAAACATGCAGCAAAGCTTCCAAATGAAACGAAATAGTGGAAATTCAAACAAAGAATAAAGAAGCTTCAGCATCAAGAACAAACCTTTGTTTTATCCTTGGTGTTAAGCAATGAATTTTTACCTACAAATTAGACAGACAAGAAAAACAGAGTTAGAGCCAGAATGGCAGATCAGATGGCTTTTTAGTAGTGGCAGTGCACTACCAAACAAGCTAATGCTAAAATACAAGGCCATAACTACAAAGTGAAAAAACCATCTGAGAGATGGAGAATAGTAATGACTGCTAACTAGCTATAGGCTTGAACTTCACATTGTCAGTTCAATAACTCTATTTCTCTATTAGTTACACCATCAGTAACTGCTTTTAACTTACTTTAAATAGAACTAGAAATTTGCTTAGTACTACTTGTGAATTTCCTTTCACTTTGCTTTGTGGATTCGAAGGGTTCTCCTCCTTTTCCTCTTCAACTTCTCTCCAAGTCAAGAATGGACTTCTTACATAATGAATTTCAAAATTTTCTGGTTGATCAGGAGAATAACTTTCTAGATTTAAAAAAAAAAAATTGGAAAAATTATGAACCATTGTCTCAATTCTAATGACTGGCAACTGCTAACAAAACAAAGCAAAGCATTGTTTTTACTGTTGCTAGATCACAGAAGGTTAGTGAAATATCCCACCACATTGCCTACATTTCACGTTACCTTCACAAGAGGAGAAGGGTATGTGAATGCAGCACAGATTAAGAGCAGTCATAGAGTAGATGTGACCACAGAGAGTGGTGAACAAAGGTCTTGTTAAGACCCTAGTGGTTTGAAGGTTTTGATATAAGTTTTGTCATAGACATTTGGGACATTTTTAGATGCACCTTCCTTGGAAATATTCTTATTTCCATTTGTATCTATATCTCCTATATCCTTTGGGCATCAATCTCCCATCGTGTTTTGTGGGAATTAGGAATCATCCACTCTCCCCCACAGTGACTTTTACGTGGTGTTTTGGGGAATGCATGGTAGAGTATTCGTCATTGACATGAAAATATGACTCACACTTTCTGTTATGAAGAATTGTAGATTAGTGATTGAAAAAACAACTAAGACATCACATGCCAAACTAATAAATATTTAACTATTAACCGCTTTAAGAGAGACTATCTTCCACATTTTTTCCCTTTTGAGTGGAAAAGCTCCTCGCAAAAATCATACTCCTCACTTAATGACAGACCATTTATCTTCCATTTAAAATGCAGTCAAGGAAGCTCAAATAACTCAAATATAATCTTCCATAGAAACAAAGATATATGTATATGTGTGCATGCATATACATATAGAACAAGGAGAAAATTCTCTGAAATAAAATTTGACTCATTGGATTAAACTAGCTTCTACATCTCCTGTCCATTCAACATCTTGGAAATCACAGACAGAAAATCCTTGATCCTGCTACTCAATTCATTCTCAAACAAACCACTCTCAATTTCTAGTTGACTGCAATCAAATCTTCATAAGTAAATCCCTGATCTTTAAATTTTGTAATAATGGAAACATCACCAGCATGAGTGTATGACTCACTTGTAAAATTGTCCCATGATTGCACTTCTTCAAAGGCAATGAAACTGAAACAGAGGCACTTGAACTCATGTAGCTTGCCATATTGATGGTAGCCTCTCCAAGGATCCCAGTTCTAGCTGATCCCTATAATAAGAAAGTCACTTGGAATTATAACAGTCCATTTAAAGAAAGCAAAGGTAATGAACAAAAAGAATATAAGAAAAAAAAAAATCATTTCCTGGTCCATAGAGAATAAAACAACAATAATCATAATTGCCAATCTGTTATTTAAGTAGCGATAATCAGCAACGAGAGGATGTGCACATTGTACAGAGTTGACAATACTAAGACCCCTCAAGCGTTGTCTCCCATTACAAGGACAATTTGTCAAAGAAATGCATGGTTAGAACATAGAGTCGATGGGTGGTAACAACAATAATACCATGGCAACAACAAACTTGAAGAGAAACTCCTCCAGATCCTTCGAGTTATCCTCTTGGGAAATCCAAATTGATTCTGACAGGGTTTCTGTCCATTGACAATTTCCATTCCGTGCTGATGCTTTGCTCGACTTTGCAATTGATTTACCTGTTTCGACGGAGACAATAGACACAAAAAGTTTGTCCCACCCTTTTGGCACCTGTTACCACAAAATACTAGTAGTTAGCAAAAGGAGTGACAATTCACCACGTATCCTAGATACTCAATTCAGCCAAAGCCTTTCTTTGAACCAAATGGGGTTAGCTATACAATATCATTAATCTGATGGAAATAAATCCTCAGTCTATCACTTGGTTTGAAACAATTCCGCCATTCAGCAGTAGATGATAGTTTTAAGTATTCAACCTCTTTAAGAATCTCAGAAGACTATGAAAAATTTCACAATCATAGTAGAAAACATGCCATTATTTAATACTTAGATCAACCTCTCATGAACAAATCCGGCATATGAAATAAAAGATAGTTTCTCGGTCTTGCATAGTACGGAATTCAAAATTTATAGCAGTTCGAGCAACATTTTGGGAAATCGTTAATGGTGAAGTTTCCGTAAGGCATTGCAACATTTTCATGAAAATTATCAATGTTTTTGAACGAGAAAGTGCATTACAAGGAAGCAGAGCCTATGTTTAATTCCATCAAAGAAGGAAGAAGAGGAAAGAAGGTAAAATGCTTGAAAAGGGCTTATATTCTCACTCATTTTCCTTCCTTTTCCACCAAACAGGGAGCGTACCTGAGTAGCCTGAAAGTTTGAGAATTTGAAATCAACCCTCTCCCCTGATTTAGCCGCCTTGTTCCTATGCAACCTGAACATTTTGTTTTTAATTCCCTTTCTCTCTCCAAACTCTTACAAATTCAGAAAACAACCACCATTATCACAAACTCATCGCCTACTTAGTGGGAGAAACGGATGATGAAAGAATCGAGTGACAGAACCAAAGCAGAGGGAAGGGGAGGGAGAGAGTTAGCTAGCTGGTCATTATTGTAGGTTGTTGTTTTATTTTCGCACACTGCTTTTCCTTTTCTTTGGCGTCTCATTCATGTGTATGACAACGAGCGAGTATACACGAACGATGCACTCAAGCGCATATGCGGAACCAGCCGGCCCCATTTAAAATTTTAAACCAGTGTGTATGTTCATCTCCAGCGTACATAAAGAGGTCATTACGTGTTCAAAATAAATCGCCTTATAAATCTATAATTCGACAAGAGAAAGGAAGAAAGAAGTGGGCCATCCCCTCGGCATCATCGACGCTGTGATATTCCCACGATTTTTTCCGATGTCTTCCATTCCTTCCGTTTGTTTTGTCTCCTACTCTACATTTTTCTATGGAATGTCCGACCGCTACACTCCTCTCCTAATTTACCCACCGCTTTGAATTGATTGATGGTCTTTTTTTTGGCTGTTGCCCCATTCATATTTCTTTATCTGCATCCAACCACACTTATCTTCACTTCTAATTAACAAACAAAGCATACAAAAGTTGAAGGTTTTGTATAAAATAATTCATAGATGATGTTACTTTCATTGTCTGCACCCAATTTTAATTTTTCGAATTGGTATTGAAATGACTACAAATTAAAATTATAACCATTCACAGTTATAATAGAAACAAAATCAAGATTGGGACTTAGTTTGATAATTTGATAGATGGTTCTGATAAAGTGCTTTATTTTATTTCAAAAGTTAGAAAAGAGTTTTCCAAAGAAGAGGAGGGACCTCCACAAATTCCAAAGGAAGAGCTGTAGTTTGTGACCAAAGCTATGGTAAGACTGCTTTTGGGCCTAAGGATCAGTACAAAACAGTACCTTGCTGGAATCTAAAAGAAGAGCTCGGAGTTGTTTCTTTAATCGAGGCTCAAGTAACAAAGTGATAACTGGTAAGTAACTACCGCTAACACCTTTCTTACTACAGTTGCTCCAATGTTTTGGTGCAATGTTTGATATAGAATGCTCGTAAATGGGGGAAACTTGCAGAGAGAACCATCTGCCGAAATTCTTCTTCAGTCCTATGCTACCCCTTGGCTCTGTTGATTGTCATGACAACGATGTCTCCCTCCAAGAGGGTTGTGTTTTAATGCTATTGTCCCACTCCTTTGGCAGCACAGACTCACAGGTATCATCTTTCCACCCACCGGGAGTGCAATGGAGCAGTTCCTCATCACTCCAAGTTGTCAACACCCATTGTCAAATACAGTATCTGTGCTAAAAAAATACGAGACAAACGCATTTACTTGTGATATTGGCATTATTGAGACAGGGAGAGTGTCGTTGCTCACTCTGTAGCATATATTACATGTTCAGTGTTCTTTAGAATCTCAAAATATACATCACATCAGTTTTTGTGGACCATATCGCAAAATTCAGTCCAAAAAGCATCCATCATCATGTCCATTTCAACCAGCTTTTTTCTTGTGTAACATTACATGATGCCAACTCCGGACACAGAAAGATTCGTATATCAGTTGTGGACCGTCTTTGAGTTTTTCTTTCCCAATGTCCGCCACTCATCTAGACTCACTAAGAGAGTTTTACAGCTTCAGAAAAGTCCCAAAGTAGAAAAATATGCAACAACGCATCACCAGGGCCCCCTTCGGCAAAAGCATCATATAATATGATTATTTAACTATAGTCTCTTCTCAGATTGCTCGGTAACTTGGGCTCTTAAATATCAATAATTTTCATTTCTTCTTACCAAAATGTATGTTCCCAACATGCTTGGGAAAAAAAAAAGAAAGGAAAAGGATAGATACAATGTGTTAATGGTATGAGAGGGAGAGTATCAAGATCCAGTCGCACCAAACATCAAACTTGGAACACAAGTAATAAATACCTTCCAAATGAAGTCATAAAAGCAGGGAACCAACCCAATGAAGTTAATAACACAGGGATCCAACTGACTGAACTTGAACTTGTACAAGTACAACCACTGAAAAGTTGCTATTATCTCCTGATGTCCTCTGGAGTCCTTTGTCACATATATGGTTCCAATGAATTGAAATTTTGCCAAATCAATGTATGAAAAAGAGAGATTTTAGGTCCAGGGCAGTGGGTTTCATACTTGACTGGACAAGTACCTCCTGAACAATATTAGATCCAGGCTGCCCTCCACGCCTAATGAGGGGGCTTGGCTTGCATCTTCAATTCTCGAGTTTGAGAATCGATTTGATGAGCCAACTTATTGAAAAATTCTAAGGCCCAGGTACAAGCCCACATCAGTGTGGAACTCATTACTGCTGGACAAATTGAGATGGCTTTCATTCCGTAATTGTAGAAATTCTGAGCCTTGCTGATATTGCCAAGTTTGGAAGCATTACGAGTGTGTAATGGAATTACGAATTAGGTATTCTTTAGCATTGGAGATTGAGATTGTGGGAGAATAAGGAAAACATTATTTTAGTGTTGTCCAAATGTGATTAGTTAAAAAAAATAAAAAATTAAACATGCTTTTTTTAAGGTAGTTGAGTAGGTCTGCTATAGTGATAGAAGAAAGAATTTTTAGCACCCGCATGGAAAATAAAAAGAAGAAAAAATGGTGGTAGTTCAAAAGTCAAATTTTGATGATTTTACTATTAGATTGTATGTTTTGAGGGTTAGTTTCCCTAAAATATATCTACCTTGAAAACCAAAAGTCAAAATTTTCAAAATTTTTTTTTTTTTTTAGGGGTGTATGATTATATAATTCTCATGCTCTAATATAGCTGATTGGACTTAGTTTTAACTTTTCATGATCTCTTTCATGACCAACTCTTTTTGTCAATAGATTGCACTCTGTTTTCACCTTGATTGATTCAAAGAAGTGAAGGCCAACATCTATTCCACTTTTCAATGACATGATGATAATTTTAATATAGAGTGATTCAAATTACAAATCTACCTTCACTTATTAAGTTACATGCGCAATATATGATATTTCTGTCTAATCAATCTAATCTCGTTCAACAAAAAAAGTCACAATGTTGATATTTAAGAAGTTTGAAAGACAATTATTTGATTTTAAACTTAAGGAGGTAATGTGTAAAACACGAGATAAGTTGAAAGGATAAAGTGTATTAAACTCTCGTTTTTAATTAATTGAAAAGGTAAAATTTACTTGCATAATAATCAAACAAATTATATGATATTCCTAATTTATTTTATAAACCAAATAACAAATTATAATATCTTTAAAAAAAATCATTTGATCTATTTTAGGGAATTCAAACATTTTGATACTTTAAAAATAGATGAAAATAAAGAAAGAATTATAAGATGACTCACTGTATTATTAACCCTTACTTTAAAGAAGTCACTCAAATTCTTGAGAAAAAATTGCTCAAATTCTTGAAAGAATTAATCTACACCTTTAAATTGTAGAATAAAGCAAATATTATAACTTTCTTATTTCTTACTCTTCAAATCAAAGTTTTTTGGAGACCATTTTTTTTCCTTTCTATTTTGTCTTTTCAATTTTTTTGTAATATGAAGAACAATTGAACTTTTATTTTTCTCTCTTTTCTTTCTCATTATTTGATACCATGTTGAGTTTTTTATTTTTTTTATTTATTATTTTTTATCTTTGTGAGATTTTATTTGCTTACAAAATAACATCTATTTTTAATTATAAGGTTTTCAATTTAATTGTTGTTGACAATGTAATAGATTTAACCTTATTTTTCATATTAATTTGTTTTTTTTATTCGTATAGTTGTATTTATAATATTTATTGGTTCTTCTATTTATTGATGGTTTAATTTATTTTTTATAAATTCCTTGGTAGGGGTATATTTTTTTTTATTATTTCTAAATATTTCCAAAAAATTATAAGGTTTTGTTTTACCCTCTAAACGCTGTACAAAGTTTTCTAAGGTTTAACTATCTGAACTATACACACTTGGTTCTTCTACTTTCTAGTCAATATTTTTTACAAATTCTATTATAGCAATTTTTACGATTCAATTACAATTTTAATTTTCCTCCGTGTGTGTTTTTTTTGCAAGTGATTTGTTTTCAATTAAATATAATATAAAAAATAATGATGATATTACCACATTTATCATAATTAATTTATATTTAAAAAAACATTTTTTTTTATTTTATAAAAAAATTGAAATAAAATATTTTACTTAAATGAGTAATTTTCCTGGACTAATAAATTAATAATATATTTACATATTTTTGTAATAAATAAATTAATAATAAATGCATATTCATATATTTTTTATATAAATAATTTGATAATAATTTGATATTTATGTATCGTTCAATAATTTTCCTAAGTTAAAAAATAAAAGTTTAATTTTAAATTTATGATTTTTATTTATTTATTTACATTATATTAATATTTATTATCTTATTATTATTATATTTATTTATATGATATTTATATATCTTTTAATATTAAAAAAATATTAATATTATGTAAAAAGATGAATATTTTAACCCTTCAACATTCATTGGAAGATCAAAGATAAGTATAAATTTATTTAAAAATATATTAATATGAATCTATTTATTATCAATAAAAAATTAGAGGAATTTATTATTAATTTATTAATATAAAGAATTAATACAAACACCTTTGTTTAAAAGTTTTCTATTATATTTTGTAAAATATTTTAAAAAACATATTTTATTACTTTGCACGTATTTTTTAACTAGTAATTAATAAATATCTTTAAAAATTCCATCTAAACATAAATTTTCTCCAATAAACTTGGTTTTATGTCAAAGTTTTGAAAAATAATCCATTTTGAATGGATAAATACCAAATATATATATATAGATATATTTAAATGATTTTTACCATAAAAGAACAAAAAAAAAAAAGTGATGACATTTTTGTTGGCTAACTTTTAGGCCAAAAAGAGTGAATAGTTAGATTTACAAATTGTTCAAAATTCTTCAAACTAAACAAGGAGATGCCGAAATGATAAATCACAATGGCTACAAAGTCAAATCCAAATAGAAAATTAAAGACATTAATAAAAGAAAGTGAGAGTATTATAAAATATTCTAAAAAGTTATCGTTTTAAAGAGTTCATGAGGACTTTAGTATATACCATGTACATAACTTGTGTAAGATATTTTAAAGAATTGTAAAGTATTTTAGAGTAGTGGAAAACTTTTGAAGCATCCAAAGAGTTTCTCAAGTCTCTTGAGTGCCTACAAATAGGGGATAATCTCATTTAGTCAAGACATCAATCATTTGAGAGTCTTCTAAACATTGTGAAGTGTTATAGGTTCAATCTCTCAAAGGAATACATTTTACATGGATACTCTCTCATCCCTATCTCTCCCACCAATTAGGGTCTTTCATCTCGATTTGTTTTCTCCTTTCTCTTGTTTCATCATCTATCACCGTATTCACATAGGTCGTCTTTTATACATATCCACATTCTTGCACTTTCACCCACTTTTTTTTTTTCTCTCCAAAAATGAAGACTAAACCTTAAAAAAAAATCCTTGCACCTATTTCAAGTGCAATAACAAAATGTGCAATATATATATAAAATAGGTAAAAAAAAGGTTTTTAAATCTTAAATTCTTATTTTATTTTGAAGGATTTACTTTGAATTTAGAATTGACTAACTCTTGAAAAGAGTTTTCTAAGAGGAGAGGGATGCTCCACAAACTCCAAAAGAAGAGCTCTAGTTTGTAACCAAAGTTACGGTAAGACTGCTTTTGGGTTCAAAAATCAGTACAAAACTACACCTTGAAATCTAAAAGAGGAGCTTCTAGCTATCTCTTTAATTAAGGCTCAAGTAATGAAATTGATAAATAACTACAAATGACCCCATCTTACCACAGTTACTGCAATGTTTCGATGCACAATATGCATGATTTATTAATCTGAGCAACAGATTAGGGCCTCCCAATGTGAGAATTCCATTTCCTTGGGTGTTGAATTTTACTTCTGGAAATCACTTTTGGAACTCTAAGACAGTATAGAAATGGTCGATATAGAATGCTCGTAAATGGGGGAAACCTGCAGAGAGACCCAGTTGCCTAAATTCTTCTTCAGTCCTATGCTTACCCTTGGCTCTGTAGATTGTCATGACAAAGATGTCTCCTTCCAAGAGGGCTCGTGTTCTAAGACTATTGTCTGACTCCTTTGGCAGCACTGGCTCGCAGGCTATCATCTTTCCACCCACCGGTAGTGCATTGTAGCAGTTCTTCATGATCAGCTTGCATTCTTCATCAGTCCAAGTTGTCAACACCCACTGTCAATTAACATTACAAAATTAAAAAGAATAAGTTTAAGTTCCATTTCCTGAATCAACCTGCTCAAAAATCTTCACGTGGAACTAGTACAGCTACCACAAGTCAAGAGTGTACTAAGGAAGTATATAAGTTAAAAAATACCACGGGAACACAAGACACGCTTACATGTGATATTAGCATTATTGAGAAGGGGCTGGAAGAGTGTTGATGCTCACTCTGTAGCATAGTGTTCTTTAGAATCTCAAAATATACCTCACATCACAATTTGTGGACCACATCAAAAAATCCAGTCCAAAAAGCATCCATCATCATGTCCATTTCAACCAGCTTTTTTCTTGTCCGCTACTCATTTGGACTCACTAAGAGGGTGAAAAATGTTCGCTCATTACTCCAGAAGTTTTAAGCCTCAGAAAAGTCCCAAAGTAGAAAAATATGCAACAATGCATCACCAAGGCCCCCTTGCCGCAAATGCATCATCAAAATTCATATGATATGATCATTTAACTACAGTGTCTTCTCAAGTTCAATCTCATGTTGAACCAGATTGGTTGGTTACTTTTATGGCTAAAAGAAAGAAGAGTAGAGGGGCTCTTAATATCAATAATTTTCATTTCTTCTTCTGCTAAAAGGCATATTCCCAAGCCAACATACTTAGGGAAAAAAAAAAGGAAAATCACAGGTATAAGGTGTAAATGGTGTCAGGGGACGAGTATCGGTATCAAGATTCAGTAACACCAAACATTAAGCTTGAAACATAAGTGATCAATACCTTCCAAATGAAGCCATAAAAAGGGGGAACCATCCCAATAAAAGAGGGATCCAATCGACTAAACTTAAACATGTATGACCATTGGAAAGTGGGTTTCATACTTGAATTGACAATTACCTCCTGAACAACATTAGATCCAGGCTGCCCTCCACACCTAATCTCACCATACATGCGGTGGCTTGGCTTGCATCTTCAAATCTTCACTTGAGAATCGATTTGATGAGCCAACATATTGAAAAATTTTAAGGCCCAGGTACCAGCCCTCAACAGTGTCAAACTCATTACTTCTGGACAAATTGTCCTTTTTGAATAGGTAGTATGTATAAATTAATAACCGCTAAACAAGAAAGACCGCCAAAGGGAAAACAGGACAAACCACCCTCCCTCTCAAGAAGACATCACTTAATATTTAGAATCAATCAAATGTATCCAACCTTCTTTTATGTACATACTAACAAAGCTGAAAGGTTACAAAGGAACCAATGTTTTAACTTCTGATGAGTCTAGTCCTCACTTTCAAAATATATTATAATATATTGAGCAATTCAACTATAATAAGATAGGAAAAAGAATCACGTTTCTTCGGGGTTGAAATGACAAAAATGAAATTGGAAAAAGCAAGTCTAAAATATTGCTGTGAGAAATGAGAAGGGAAAAGCAGGACGCACCTTCATAAAGATAGCATCGCCATCAGGAACAGATTTGAACATGTCACCTCCAACGTGGGTCACACCTGCAAAAGTCCAACGACCCTGATTAACTCTACATCCATTTCCCACACTCACACCTTCCTCTTATCCATCTCAAAAACACTCTAATATTCTCACCGGGAATGTTTGGGGCCTTGGCTACGACCTCCGGCAAGTCAAAGTTTATCCCCTCCTTAATATTTGTGTGTTTCTGTAAGATCATCCTCAGACAATCCCCTGCACTCCCACCAACGTCCACCAATCGTTGCACTCCATCAAACCCATTGTACCCGTTCAAAATAGCCTTCATGAAGGGCACGGATACCCCCGACATTGCCCTCTGCATCAGATCGTTCATCTCTGGTTTCTTACCATAGTAAGAATAGGCCGGCTCGCCGTTGGCTTTGACGAAGGGCTCGGTGGTGGAGTCCACAACGGCCTCGTGAACCAATGGCCACGCTGTCATCAACTCCTCCTGGTAGTGCTGCAGCACATACGCTCCGTAGGAGAGGCCGTCCGCATCGGTGACCAGCGTTTTTCCGATGTCGGTGAGGGAGTATTTCCGAAGGACTTGGTCGGAGGAGGGGTCGGTTAGGAGGTGCTCGGCGAAAACGCCGTAAGTGGTGAGAAGGCGGAGGATGCGTTGGAGATTGTGGGGATCACCAGAGGGGAGGACACGTGTTAGGATCTGGGAGGCGGAGAGGGGAGCGTTGGAGCCACCTTGCCAGATGGCATCAGGGACGTTGAGGCGTACGATAGCGTGGAGGCACATAGGGACACTGATCATGTTGGTGAGCTCCAATATAGCCAATCTGGCTTGATTTCGGCTCTCCAAGGTTTCGTCTTCCATGACTGCCTCTTTCTCTTTCTGTAGACTGCACTCTCTTCTCTTGGCCTTGGATGGATGAAGAAGAGAGTCCCTTCCACTTTCCACCTATGGAGGGTGTTTTGGTCAATTTATCGGACGATGCTTCCGATGCAATCTTTTTGGATACTAAAATTATAGTGGGGTTATGTTTTGTCGTTTGCCCCTAATTTTCCATCTTTCATTTGTGGGACTTCTGAGTGGTAAATGGCACCTAGTTGTGGCACCTGTGCAGCCCACAAAAGTTGAAACTTGAAATTGAATGGAGGAACTAATCACATTTCACACGTTCTAAATTTTTGCCTTTTTAGAATGGGTTACTGTGTCAACCTTATTTGGTTGTATCTTTAATTCATTTTATAATCATAACTTTATCATCCGACCATCATTAACTTCCTGTAATAAATTCATATTTTCTCTTGGGTTGGTCTCCTTCACCTCCTTGGCCCACCTAGGCGTGCTCTCTGACGCGACGGCAAGGACGTTTAACATCTGGCCATGACGAAGACCCAACAAAAGCTTGAAGACCTCTCAAGTTTCTTCCTAGTTATGATATATATGATTAGTTGCTTCATTCAATTTCAACCTCTGCGGCCTGACAGGTATTTACCATTTAGAGTGGTGTAAAATCCAAACACACCCACAAACATAGATGAAAGGTGTGAAGAAAGCCAAAAAAAAAGGCATGGCTATTTTGTGATAAAGTAATTTGTTATCAAAATATTTAATTTTTTAATGATAATGTTTAGTTAAAAATAATAATAATATTTTTAATTTCATTTTTGATGGAATATTTTAAGGTAAATTTCAATCACCTTCCCTTATGTTTGAGTTAAATTTCAAATTTCCTTATATTTTTCAGATCACATAATTACTACATTTTTCTAAATATTTCTCTGAGAATTTTTTTTTTAAATTTTTATATTTGAATATTTTCTTTAAAGAGGATAATTTTCCTATGCAATTAAGAATTGGTAATTTTATAAAGTTCGTATTTGGTATGGGATCATGAATTAACAGGAGTGGAATTAGAAACAAAGACCAAAAGGATAAGGATATGATATGTGCACACGTCTCATGTTTATAAGGCCTCAAGAAGACCTATTTGCATTGGCACAGGCACCAGGTTCGCTTTTATATATATATATATATATATATATTTATAGTGAGCCCCTATTTGTTAACCATCTCTCAAAACATCCTTCTTTTTTTTAAATATATATATATATATATATATATATATATATATATATATATATATAAATTAATTTGAAAATTCAGAATATTCTTTGCTTATTTGAAAATATAAAAGATATGCAAGTAGCCTCCATAAAACAACATCAACTTTTCCCACAATCACATCCTTGACTTTTATTTTGTTAAGGAAAGGATAAACAAAGACAAACATTCACATCCTTGACTTTTATTTTGTCATGATAAGGATAAGCAAAGACAAACTTTTTTTAGCATATCTAAAGATCAATACTATGTTAGAATCATTCCAGAGATGCGCGGAAAATTGCCATGTTATTCTTCATATGGATGGTTGGTGATGCATGATATTCAATCAGATGATTGTTTTCTTCTTAATCCTAGTTCATCCGGGACTATCCTGCTCCCTCCATTAGACTTTTTAATTATATGATATGCATTTTATCATTGCCTCCAAAGGATCCCAATTGCCATATTTTGTTTCTCGTAACTGACTTTTTTGTGTCTTGTTGTCCCAGCGATAATGAATCTATTAAAAGAATATCAAATTGAAGCTTATGGATCAAGAAACATATCTAGAAAGTGAGAATGAAGAAATTGAATTCTATAATGGTTTTAAAGTAGCGAAATCCCATATTGGGTAAGTTCTGACACATGTCTGTGAAGATGCAGACTACCTACACTGGACAACTTGGACAAAACAATCTTATGAAGCTTCATTGTTCCCTAGGATTGACTTTGGGTCTTTCCTGCATAGCTTAGGTGGAGGGCAAAGAAGGCCTTCTTTCGTAGGGGCCTGAGCCATCAGTGAGATACTACTCTAGAAGAGCTAGAATTTTAACCTTATGTTAGGACCTACAGGCCAAGGGACAATCTCAGGTAGATAGTTGAGGATGAAGAATTTGAATACAATAATGAAGAAAGCTACACCGAAAATGAGAATGAAGAACTTTAATTCGAGGATGAAGAATTTCAATATGATGATGAAGAAAGTTACACAGAAAATGAGAATGAAGAACTTGGATTTGAGGATGAAGAATTCTAGTATGACAATGAGGAAATCAATGAAGAACTTGACTTTGAGTTTCAACATGATGATGAAGAAATTTACGTAGAAAATGAGAATGAAGAACTTGGACTTGAGGATGAAGAATTTCAGCATGGGGATGGAGACGTTTATCTAAGATTTATGACACAACTCTAATAGGTTGCAAATTGGTAGTTGCTGATTTTGAAGGTTCATCTATTCAATTTTGGCCATTGATAAGGGATGAGCGGATTCTACCAAGAAGACTAAAATGTTACCTGATGGAATCTCATGGTGAGCTCTTGCTAGTTCATAAGATATACTCAAACTATGCCAGATTTTTGGAAGAGGATATTGATTTTGAAATTTTTTGAATTGATTTCTCCAACATGGAGTTAGTGGAGGTGAGAAACATAGGGGAACGATCAATATTTCTTGAGAAGTCCACAGGCAGATGTTTTGATGTTGTTGAACCGGAATTAGAAAAAATTCTATCTATTTTATAGAATTTGAAGATAGATATCTCTATATGTTCGATATTGAAGATGGTAGCATTTTAACATCCTTGCCATGTCCAATTGTAAGCACTTGTAATTCATCACTTTCTTGAATTGAATTATAAATCATTTCTTTTTTCATATTATTAATCTCTTCCAAATGTGTGTTCGATTGGGAAAATTTGGGATGTTTGGGCTAAAATTTGGGATCAATATTTCTATGGATGTTCATGCATGTTGAGGCCTAAATTCTGATGCCATACTTTCAGTTTCCCCAAGTGTATAACACCCAACACCTAACAAACAAATGTTCTTACCACACCAGAAATCCTCTACCAATATGGAAGACAGCATTGTTTACTGATTGCTATTAATGTTATACACTCAACAACAGAAGTATAAACATTTTTAGTAATGAATGAAAAGAATCAGAACATTATCACTTGGATATAAAATTTACGATTTTACCTAGAAGATGTTGGAACAAATGCAGATGGAATTTGCCTTTGAGTCAATTTCATGTACAAGCCCTGCAACAAAAAGCCACATTATTTGGATAACTATGTTCATATATCAAGAGTTAAGAATCAGGTATGAATCGAATTTTAGGGCATCATTGTGTGAACAGGTTATTTGTTCAGCTCAAACAGTGCATCATATAAAGTTCAAGCATTTTTCAGGCCTGTGTTGGAGTAATCAAGTTCGAACACAGAGTATTCTTGGATCCAAGATATAAGAAGACATTTACAGATTCACAAGCAACTGTATGCCTGATCTTTTTTTTTTCATTTTTTCTTTTTTATCTCTATTAGATTGGGTATGTTTGACTTTGACTAAACAGTGTTCCTATCCAGATATTACCAAGCAAGAGTTCCGAAAAAATCTCTATAAATGTTTTTTTTATCACATTCAGATCCTAATCAGATATGTAAATTTGCCTTCTCTTTTTGTGTCTCTGATAGGGACTAGGGAAATGTATGATACTGCTACAGTACTATTATTTAACTCAGGTTTGGAATCCTAATTAGGCTGTGTCATGAGTACTAGTGCATTGAGGAACATAAGTGTATGTCAAGAATATTACATTTGTTGTATGAATAGTTGCCCCGGTAGTCATGCTAATATTCTGATCAGGAACCAGCTCAAAATTCATGTGCTGCACAAAGATTGCAAGTGCAACAATCGCTTCCAGCAAAGCAAACTGATCACCAACACACTTACGTGGGCCCCCACTAAATGGAATGAATCTACAACATATTTTCTGGAATTAGAATAACAGGAAACATAAAAGCAAAGCATTATTTTTGGGCTGTATGCCCAATAAATAGCTCTGATTTCCAAGAATCAAACCTCAAAACCACAGAAAAATGAGAAGGTGGATAAGCTTGGCATCTTGAAAGGACTTGGAAAAAATAAATACCTGAAATCTGTATTTGTTTCATTAGGCACAGGACCTTCTAAGTCGAATCTTTCCGGCAGAAAATCTTCTGCTCTTTCCCAGACCTTGTGTACATTTACAGTGATAAAAGTAGAAGGAAAAATTATTTAACTAGAAAACAAAGGAATGGAAATTCAGCATCCTCTAAAAATATGCATCATGGATTGAAAGGGAAACTTCTTGTACACCAAGAATCTAGAGTAGAAAGTTCAATATATGAATCGGGCTTAATTCTTCCATATTCAGAATTTGTGAAGAGGGGAACTTTGAAACTTGGTAGCTGATAAGGAACTAAATTTAGAGAATGCTAATTACTGAGTTACTAAATAGAATTCATCAAAATTGCAGCAGAAAGCAAAGGTCTTTACTTGTAAGAAGCAGCTTGAATTAAAGAAATTACACTTGATCCATTAAAACAAACATTCAAGAGAGATAGTATATAAGGAGACACCTGAGAGGAGTGATGGATATTATATACTGAAATCATTATATCTTGACCAGCATTGACCTTGTAATTTCCAGGAAGCACATCAGCGACTTTAGCTCTTCTTATCAAAACCTACAACAAATAAGAAATGCTGACACCCGCAAGAAAATATCTTCACAGAAAAAAATTGTATTATGATTCAGTCAACTTGAAGGATGCAGGGTTGCACCTACAGGAGGATGAGGGTATAGACGCATGGACTCATTTATGCAACGTGTTAAGAACTTGAGATCCTTTATATCTTCATACGAGGGAGACCTTCCCTGTAAAACCCTGTCGACCTCTTCTTGTGCTTTCATCAGAGAAGAAGAGTTCTGCATGAAAACATTTGTGAACAATAGGCAGCTAATCCATAGCCCTTTTCAATTGAACCAATCTCCAGCTTTACATTTCAGCAAAATGTCACTCACTTAGAGTTGTATACAAAGTATATGTATTATTAGATACATGGTAAAGATTATACAAACTTGAGCAAATGATTGAAAGGGACATAAAGTCATTAATGCAATAAGTTGAAAAAATAAATGCCTCAATCAAAGACGTGGCTTTAGATAGATTGAATGCCAGAAAGAAATCTGTCACCAAACACAAATAGTTTATCTAAATTCCTGAGAGTGATAAAAACATAAATCTTACACAAAAAAAAATGATATTATTATACAAACAATCTTGGTGTTTGGGTTACTGATTGAGCACCACAAACCAGCTCTTGTAAAAGCCTTTCACTTTATACACACAACAAACATTATCATTGAAAATGAATAGGCCATAAATAGATTAAACATGACAAGAAATACCATAATTTTTGCAAGTATATATCCAGCAAACAATTTCAATGCCCCTAATTATGATTTCTCATTTTCAATAGAAACCCCCAGTCACATAAGTTATACTCTGATAAGCCAATGTTTCTTGCCATCTGAACCATTTGATCTAATGTCTATTGTCTGTGTCATTGTTTCAACCTCTACATGACTTTTCTTTTTTCTTTTTTTCTTTTTTTTCTTTTTCTGCTTTTTCTTTTTACTTTTTATATGATAAGTTAAAGCCCATACAAATTCTAAAAGAAAAAGACCCAGCAACCTTGGGGTGATTTAAGAAACCCCCTAGCTGAGCAAGATTGAATCCATTATATCTTTTCGAATATTTTTTTTTCTTGCATTTACTAAATCTATATTTGATTCATGGCTGACCCAAGCTCAAGTAGTTTGCCTTCCTTTGGTTCAATATATGTGAGAAATTAATTGTGATAAAGTTCATATGATAAATACCTTATTCCATAAATATAAATAAGTGAATAAATACCCCATAGGGTGTGGTTATGTTATCAACCCTATTGGTTTTCTGTATATGTATACGTCGTGTATACCTTTTTATTAATACAGTACCTGTTTACTCATTATAAATAAATAAATAACTATTGCCTGTTCCACATTTCACTGTTTACTTAAGACCAGAAACTTAGAGAATTTATCTTTGCAATTCAACATACAAAGTGGCAACATTTTCTTTACTAATAGAAGGGAAAACGTTGTAAAGAGAAACATGATGATTGTAATGATACCTTACTTAAAAGATATAATGTCCAAGTCAACACTGAACCAGTGGTCTCATGCCCAGCAACCAACATTGATAAAAGGTCATCTCGTAATTGCACACTTGAAACCTAAGATATACAGCACCATTATGTTAAATCTGAAAATAAAGCAAGCTGGAAACAATAAATCTGATATTGGATCAGGTTTGAACAGAAGCAGTAAATCTCAAGACACCTTGGAAACCAAAGCCCAATATTGACTACATCATAGTTCTTCACTTGACAGTATAGTCCCTATTGTGTGCGTGTATGTCTTTTATTTTCCTTATCTCCCATTTTCCCACATTTTAATTTACTTTATTGCTTTTTCTGCTTATTACTTGTTATACACATGCTTTAAATCTACATATCTGTTTTATCTGGGAATCTACATATGCCCTTGACACTTCTAGAGCAGGTTGAAGTAGCCTAGCTCCCAGACGATATAGAATTGCTTTTGTCCACTTACTCCAATGCAAATTTGCAATCTCAACACTAAAGTCAAAAACAATCACAACAAGAGAAAAATGCTAGAGTTCAAAGAATTGTACAATAGAAAATCATAAACAGACCTCTTCTCTGCTAGCAAGCAAGAAACGAAGGATGCTTGGATCTGAGTCATTAACATATTCATCCTCATCAATCCTCTCACCCTCTCTTTCCACAATTTCTTTGCACTTAGCAATAAGTTCTTCTACAGTTTTCCTTATCACTGTTACTGATTCTTCAGCTTTTATTTGTCTAGGGATTATCTTACACAAAGCTTTGACCTGCAACATGAACAAAATTGGCCTAGTATAATTGTCAAAATAACAAAGAAAAAAAGTAAGAAAGGGTGTGAGTTAGGAATTGCCTTCCAGTATGGTAAAAGGTCAGTTGATCGAGCCTCAGCCTCTTTCAATGCAGTGTAAACTGCATCAATAACAGGACTATCAGCAGTAAGTGAATCAAAATTGTAGTTGAACACAGATAGACCGATGACATCCAGAGTCAATTGAGAAAACTTCTCCTCCATGTTTACAGCACTGCCATTGAGTGCATCAGTTCTAAGATTCTCTACCAATCTCTCAGCACATTTGCAAAACACCCGATCAACAATTATGGATAAGTATCGCTTGTGAAGAGAAGGAACCACAGCCCTGCGCCTCACCTATCAGAAATCAGATTTTTATTCTGACAGAGCAACACTAAAGAAGCAAGAACAACCCTTAAATATTCATTCACAATTATTGAAAGCTTCTAAACTAAAAATTCAAAGTAACATCAAACATTATTTTAGGAGCTGATTTAACTTGACAGGAAAATGAAATTTGGGCTCCATTGATTCTTTAAGTCGATAAAAACTAAATTGACATGGGAATGAATTAAGAGATAGTAAAGAGCTGAAAGCACAAGGAGAAGATATCAAAGATTCTTATGCTTTTTATATTGTTATGGCTTCCAAAACATAAAAAAAAAAAATAATAATGATTCACATTAAATAATCCAAATTGTATACCCAACTCAGTTGAATGGAAGCATTTGTTTTCTTCGTTACAAATAATGTGACAAACAAAAGATAAAAAAAATCGGATCCCTTCTTTTCTCCTACAATTTTCAGAAGCCAATGGAGCATAGAGGCTGTTGATCATAAGCCCTTATACATCA
The DNA here is from genome assembly GCF_030704535.1 of Vitis vinifera. Lineage (NCBI taxonomy): Eukaryota > Viridiplantae > Streptophyta > Magnoliopsida > Vitales > Vitaceae > Vitis > Vitis vinifera. The sequence goes on from NC_081812.1 coordinate 19,649,372, forward strand.
CCGTAATAAATTATAACAACTTTATACACAAAAAAAAAAAACCAAGCGAAGCAGCAGGGGAATACCGTCCAAAGCTCGCCTTCCGCAATGGCAAAACCCGATCCGAACAAAAACTCCGAAACCTCGGCCACGAGACCCTTGGCGTATTTGCCATAATTCCTCAGAACATGCTTAGCAATAGCGGGGTCACTGACAACCACAAAATTGCGGGGCCCGGCGGCGAGCCGGTAAATGGGTCCGTACATATTCATCCATCTGAACAAAGGAAGGAAGAGGGCACCACCCAGGAGCTCAGACACGTCATCCAGTTTAGCAGTGGCCATGGGTATACCGGAGTCGTCTTGGCCCATGGTGAGAGACCGGCTCAGAGAGGTCAGCCAGTCAGGGCTCACCCAGGAGCTGCTTCTGGTTGGTTTAGGGTTGTTGTCTGAGGAACATGTTATGGAGAGATAGGGAAGTGAGGGATTAGGAGGGAGTGTGGTGGGTTTGAAGTTGAAGGTAGGGGGTGTGAGGAGTGCGAAAGAAGAGAGAGACATCAAACTAGGCATGTTTGTAATAATGGCTCTGGGTCTGGGGACCGAGAATTAGCCTTGGAAGACCTTACTGCTCTCTCCACCTCACTCTCTCAACAATCACCATAGCCACTGCTGCCGCCTGTATAGATTGGGTTTCTCAATGTGGCTTATAATTTTGCCCTTTGATTTTTGCTGCAATTTCAAGTCCTATTATCCCTACTTTTTCCTGAAATTTGCTTAATTTCTTTATCAGTTATAAATCACCTACTACAATCAATTTCATTCCCTACTGCCTTGGCTCGGTCCTTCACATGGAAAGCCTGATTCTCAAACCTTCTCTAATCACAAGTTTTCAGAATTGCATTTTATATTTGAAATTTGTTTTTTTTTTTTTCTATTGCAAAAGCTATCATAATATTATTTATTTGAACACACTAATTCAAACAAGTTTTTATAAAATATATTACATCTATCCGAAAGGTTAGTAATAATGGAAACCGACTCAAATGCTATTTTTAAGAAAATTGGAAGGTTATTGATACTTTCTTGATAGAAGATATTCTTAAAGGAGTTTTTTTATTATTATGCAGAATAATTGTTAGGAAGTGCCTTAAATTTTTAATCGGATATATCTTAAGTTGATATATTATTGTAATATTATATTTTTTTGTAAAATAAGGATAATTATTATAAATATCTTTATAAATATTATAAATTATAAAAAGAATAGGTCATGAGATAGAGATGAATTTGTTGAAACTATGAACCGAATAGACATATGAAGAAGAACGAGATATATTTAATGGAGTAAGAAGGTTTGTGGTTTAAGGTGTAAATACAAATGGTAGAGAAATATAAAATATTTTAGAAACTCAATAATTGTATTTGGTTTTATCCTTTATAAAATTATTTATGGTATAATGAGAATATTCTCTTTCATTCATGAATGTAAACATGGTTTGTCGAATTATGTTAAAACCTCGTATGTTATGTTGTGATTATTTTATCTTTTTTGTTCTTAATCTAACATTGTTTACATCAAAGCCTATGTTACCACAATAGTTAACAATATATCATTTGTATTTGAAAATAAATAAGATAAATCAAGTAGGTTAATTCCTCTTATTTAAATTGTCTCTCTAAATTCGTTGGTGTACATCTTGTTGGAGGAGTGCCATGATTTGCCTTTCCTGCAAGTCCTCTAAGCCACCAGGTCCCAGCTGAGACGAACCTTATCCGGGTCCAAGTCAGAGCTATGTAACGATTTTCGTGCATACCATGGGATCCACCCTTCCTGAGTCCTCCATCTCGGATTCACGCACCTTACCAGCTTAACGGACTGCTTTAGAATAAAATAGAAACCCTCAAATTCACATGCATTCATAGTCTGGCCGAAGATGAAATCATCTCTGTTGTTGAATTCAAATAACTTCATTTCAAGCAAAAGCAACAGGTTTTGTTAAATGAAAAGGAGAATGGAGCGATTTCTTTTCTATTAGACATTCATTATGGACAACCAGGTCATACTCATCATCTTATTTGTAACTCCATGACCTTAAGGCTCCCTTGTTAATTTCTCACTCCATTATTGAATACTAAAAAGAAGGTATGAAAGTCTCCAGAAAGGAGGAATACTTGCGCGCCTTCCTATTAGTTTTTTAAATAAGAGATCTAAGGAGAACACAGAGAATTAATTGAAGTCAACCCATATTAATTAGTTGATCTGACACGAATATGGAGTAATTGAAATCAGCCAACATATTGATTAATGTATTGGGACATGATGTTTGATGTTTAATAATTGTATGCTTCCAATAATAGATGCGTGTTGCTAGAATTTTGTTTCTCTTTCTAGCTTCTTCCAGCCTTATTCAATGAATGCGCCTGACGGTACCAACACAATTGGAACTGGATTTTACAATTAGCCCGAAGGTAGGACATGAGGGAAGTGGTAAGAAACTTTAATCGATCATTTCTATGCTTGCTCATGAAATCACTTATACATTTCCACAACCACTGCTAAATAATTGAGGCTACAAAAGTCAAACTACATAATAATATTTCTCAGACTTCAACTCAATTTCCGAGACTCCAGGAAATTCTTCCTCTTGGGCTCACAGGAAGAAATGTAGTCCAGAAAGCTAGCAAAATCTGTATCCTTGTAATGCCTTGGATTTTCTTGGCTGATGAGCTGGGGGGCCGGTTTTACCATGCACTTGAAGGGAAGACTGTGCAAAGAAGCGACCGAAATACGAGGCTTTGTTGAATTCACAACTACTCTATGCAACACACTCTTGTACTTCCCATTGCTAAAGATCTGATACAAACCAAGTCATATATACACATGGTTAAGCAAAGGAAAAAGGAAAAAGAAAAAGCATCAAATCGTGAATGGTAATTAATTTGATGGACCTACCTCAAGGTGGTCGCCGATGTTGATGACAAAAGAATTGGCAAGTGGTTCAACTGTTAACCATTTTCCTTTGAACTGTATCTGTAGACCCTGAATATCATCTTGTAGAAGGAGAGTAAGGAATCCATAATCAGAATGTGGAGGCATTCCTAGTGTGAGTTCGGGTTCCGGACACGGCGGGTAGCAGTTAACAACCATGAGCTGGCTCCCATCCTGGAATTTTTCTAAAATGTCATCATCTTCTTCTCCTGTCTTTTTCTTGGTGTCTCCACATAGCCCCAAGCTCTCTAGGATGGCCTCCATTAGCGTTAGAAACAAGTACTTGGTTTCTTTGGAGTAAGTAACCGCCAATTTCCTAATAATTAATATATTATATATATATAAAAAAACAAATTATATATATATATTAGTTATATGTCAACATATATATTGTTTTTCTGGTTTATTCTGAGCTGAGCTCTCAAGTCTCACCTAAAGTCCACGGGAGAAGATGGCCAATGAGGAAGGACATCTGATAAGGGATGACACATTAGCTTCAAGAAGTCTCGCCAACAAAAAACACCATCTTTGGTCTGGTTGAAGCTAGTTCCATATCGAACTGGCGAGCACATATCTGCAGACATGTACTTGGCTCTTTCTTCCATGGGGAGATCAAAGAACCTTTGGCTCACGTCAATCATGCTGCTGATGATATCGCTGGGAATACCATGATTTACCAACTGCATTAATCCAGAAACAGCCCATATTTTGTAAGTTCCAATTCAGCTATATGTCTGGAGAAAATTCAAATCATAGTTTTAGGCAAAATGATTTTGAACTGAGCAATACCCACCTGAAAAAACCCATATTCTTCACAAGCATTAGCGATAGACTTGAGGACTTGGGACCTATTGGAACCTTGTAACTCAGCAAAATCGATTACGGGCAAATTCAGACTAAGCTCGGCTGCATTGGGTACTCCATTATCCGAACTGGGTCGTTCAGAGACAGGCAATATGTACTTGTTAGGAACTTTTGAAATCCCATTTTCACAAAGGTGCTTCACTCCATTCTGGTAGTGGGTATCTAAGGGATCATTCTCCTGCTTACTCTCAGTTGTTATTCCCATTGCAGGAGACATGTAGTATATATCAAACACCACCTGAAACACATAAATATTTGAAAAAAAGAATGTAATACACCAATCTTTTCTGTGTAGGTGAAAAATAGAGAAAAGAAAAGAGAATTTGGACTAGGAATAAAGGTGACTCCCCCACTTACCTTCTAGTAAAAAACTTGAAAGAGGTAGAACAAGGATATACACGGACTGAGAATGAAGAGTGCAGATTTTGAAGAGGAGTTGGTGTATTTATAGGAAAGAATCAAGCGATTCGAATGGTGCAACAGTAGCAAGTTTTATGAAAAAGAAAATGGGCTCTGCGGTTTGTGAATTCCATTCAAGACTGGTTCTCTATAACAAAACCGTTGACTGCGCACAGTCACAGCACGAGATGGTAGGGTCAGCAACCCCCAATAAGATAGCCACAAAATTTCAACTATAATGCACTGTCCTCTTTCCTAGGACCTACCTTGAGAGTGAATCTGTCTCTTTATATAAATGGTGGAATGCCATGGCTGACTTTTGGTAATCACCTCAGCTTGAGTAGGGTCCCTTTCCTATTCACTCGAATATTACAAATTTATGGGTTTTATGCTTGTCCTCTCCCTCTCAATCTCAAATATTTTGATTAATTCTCTTTATTTAGTTTGTTGGGGGCTAGTGTTAGTGACAACAGTGGTCAGAACTCCAGGCAATTCGGTGGGTTGTTTCGGCCATTTTTGATTGCTTATCACAAACTATGCATTCCTAGGCTGTCTTAATGGACCTAAATGAGCCTTTATAATTTCTTCAATTATTATGGATACGTATTCTGATGAGTACCGGATCTAACTATTCATTCTATGACTTGCTCGTGAAGCTCACACATCATCCAGAGAATTCTAAGGACTAAATCTCAAAAATTGAGGGCCAGAGGTTGAAGCTGTCATGGGAAGAACTGGTCAGTCCTTATCCACCTTTTGCCTTGGTGACTTTTATGGTGATTGTGATTGAAAATTTGAGTATTACCACGTACGTATTTATCCTTGTTCTTATTCATTATTCTCAGCAGATTACTATCACTCGTTAACTTCGGGACAAATCATTGGGCAGACCGGCAACAGTGTAATTTGTCTCAGTGACCCGGCTTGATCTTTCTGTAGGCTTGAACAATGACTTGACTTGGAAAAAATCAACCAAATTTCAATTCGTGTTTGACTTGGGACAATGCCTGAAGCAGCCAGACTGCTTTAATGTACTTGATTAGTAGTTTATATATGACTTAAAACTCAAACTATTTCAGTTGCATGCCTAAACACCTCATATATATTGATCAGGTGATCATCAGATTGGCCCGAGCTTCAGAAAAAGGTGCTTTAGGAGCTGTACTGTGCATTGAGATCGATCCTCTCTTGGAGCCCGCTTGGACCTGTTTGATTAGCAAGCATAGAGCTTAATTCAATTAGCATTTGGTCAGCATAAATAAGTCAATTAATTTTATAGTTTCCGAGGCTTTCATTGGATATCAACTTTCCATTGACTCGTATATGAAATATGAAAACATGTACCTGCATGGTCTGGGACGTATTAAATAAAGCTATCTCATTAATTGGTATATATACATTTGTGCTAGCTTCATGTATTTTAGATGACTTTTGGGTTTGTAGATACGTCGGACCAACAGACCAAACAGTAAATATGAAACATATTATAGCATATATATATATATATATATATTCCGACTAAAATGCAAAGCAACCCTCTGGTCAGTTGGTGACATGTTATATATCTGCTCATCGTTTTGGAGATAATATGATCAACACTTAAACATTCACGTACTTATCTGCAATTAAGAATCATTCTTGCGTTCTTATATCAGAGTGTCCACCATTAATGCATGACTATGTCTACTTAATTAGCCTACAATATTATCATATAGATTTAAATCAATTGTTCATTTTCCTGGCAACTGCAGAAAAGAAAAATGAATTGAATGCATCACTCTTCACATGTCACAGACTTCATCATCTCGACGCATAAAATAAGCTTATCCATGCATTACAGCTAGCGGTTGACCTCAGAAGCATTTTTGTACTAATAAAACTAAATACGAATATTTTACAAACGTGTGTTATATGAGGTAGCTAGGTATCTATCCTATATGACTTCTAAAGGAGCTCTTCATTTTTAAATTAAAAAGACCAGGTAGATACTGAAGAGCTTTGTTTGCAGTTGGGCCATTTGCTGTTGGATTTATTGGGGTAGGGCCAAGTGATCCTATGGGCCTTGAGTCTTTACATGTTCCCTAACTAATCTTTGAACCCTAGTGCTCTTTCTTCTTAGGTCACTGTGCCCTTAAAATAATGATGTGAAGGAGGAGTGACCTATGACCATCACCTCCAAGTCAATCTACCCTTTCGACAAAAGTAGTGGCTGGAGTTGGTGCCATGCTGGCCCAGAGTCCAAACAGGATGGTGCTCCCGTGTTGAGTTTTTTTGTCTTTTGTTACTCATTCGTTGCATGGTCTTGATCCACCTCAGCCATTCAATATTCTATGCCCTCCGCATATATCATATTATTTTATGTCCTTTCCAGCCTCTTTTCTTCTCTATTTTAAATTCTTTTGGATGCTTACCACTTTACCCTCCATGCATGACATCTCATAATTGATATTGTGTATGATCTATTGAATACCGATTGGATGGGATGTTGTATCTATTTGAGAACAATAGATTATGGACAATGCCCTCCCTTGCTGTAAAGATCCTCTCCTAATTTTGCATCTTGAGTTTGGTGCTGGTCCTTGGCTTTTGCGAGAAACTTATAGATTGTAATTCCTTTTTACTCATATCTGATTATTTAATTTATATCTATTCATTTCCATTCTAGACCTCTGCTTCCGGCAGTTTTGCATACCCAAACAAATCGTTTCGGAAAGTTGAAGGTTAACATGGGCTATGGGCCAGTTTGGGCTTTCCAGCTCCAATTAGGTAGAGACCCACAAACAATTGTTAAGTTTTAACTGTTGAAGAAAATACACTGAACGTATACTTGTAATTCCATTTTTTTTAATAGACTAAAATTGGGTTGGATTAATATTCATATAAATTGAACTTAAATATTTTTACAAAATAAAAATATAATAATAATTTTTTTTAAAAGGATAAATTTTTTACCTGATCAAATTAGTTAAGACCTGTTTGACAATTGTTTTTTAAAATGATTTTTTATTTTTTAGAATAAAAAAACAAGAAAACACTTTTAATAACTAAAAAGGGTTTTCTATTTTTTATTTTTTAAAAATATTTTTAGATGTTTTCACTTTTTTTTAAGATTATTTTAAAAAATAATTATATAAATATAAAGAATGATTAAAAATAAATCATTGGATATAAAAAAATTAAAACATATTTAAAAATATTAGAAACAAGTTAAAAAGTAAAAAAAATTATGTTCTCAAATAGACTTTTATTTTACAAAATATTAGAGAACCATTGTCAAAAACTATTTAAAACAACTTTCCAAATATCCTTATTTTAAAAACCAATAATAAAAATATCAATTTGTTCTCTACCTTGAAAATAGATTTAAAAAATAAGTTTAGCCCTTATGTTCTTTTTTTTTCTTTCTTAATTAAAAATAAAGCAGTCCGATGTAATGAATCAAACAGGGCATGCACATAGGGTGAGGGGCGGCAGAGCTCTCCTTTAAAACATACCATATTTAATCAAACAACTCCTACAGGCTACCAGCTCGAAAAGGGGGCTAACAAGTGAGAAAGCAAAACACTGCAATAAGAAATAATTGTGAGACATGAAGATTGGTTTAGATCCTGTAACGTTTAAGAAAGAGTTGAGATGAATTTAAAAATTGGCCTCAATTTGGGGTTGATAATGGGAGAGATTCACTTACCATTATTTTCTTTATATAATTTACAAGCACTTAGTCATATGCAGCTGAGAGCACATGCCATGTTCTGCAAATGCCAAAATAAGATAATGCACCCAAATAAGAAGAAAGAAAAAAGACCTGTATTGTATTTTTATTCACATTACAGAGATCATTGAACGTTGGCATTTCTTGCACTCCACTTCTATTTCAGCATTCCAACAAAAAAGATGGGGAGCAATAGAGAAGATCTCCATGGTGACTGACAATTCAGGCATACAGAAATATTCAATGCCAGTAACTGTTGAGACTTGGGAAACGAAATTAAACTAAAATATGTAATCACAAAGCTTCTTATTTTGTATGCAAATTTGTTTGTGTGTTCCAGAGGTATAAGAGAAGATGGAAAAGGGATAAACCATTAGTTTGCAGCAGGCAAAAGGGGGTCTAAAGGGTGGGAATTTCTGTCTTTCCCTTTCAAACATGAAAGAATCCAGTAAAGGATCCCTGCAGAGAAGAAGCTGAAGAACCAAGCGTTGTTGTAGATGGCAACAAATGTATCAGGAACTGAAGTCAGAATTCCAAGCTTTTGCAATAAACCAGGAACCACTGGCAAGATCCCAATAACCAAAGCTGTCATTGCTGCCAAATTGTAACCTCCTGAATAATAGTAAGCTCCATGGGGGCTCAAAGAGTATAGGTCATTGATACTTAGATTCATGCGGTGGATCAAGTAGTAATCTGCAAGAATTATGCTTCCAATTGGACCCAGCAATGCAGAGTAGCCTACAAGCCAGGTGTAAACAAAGCTCTCACTGGAATGAAGAAGCCTCCAAGGCTGAAAAGCAATTCCAAGCAATGCTGTGAGCAGAGCTCCTCTTCTAAATGTGAATTTTGAGGGGCTGAGATTGACAAGAGCATTTGCTGGGGCCACAACGTTTGCAGCAATATTTGTTGTAATGGTGGCAAGACTAATGCCAATGATGGCGAGGATCATTGTTGTGAATCCTCCAATTTGCCCAAGAAGTTGAATTGGATTGGATATTAAACGGCCAAAAATCACGGTCGTAGAGGAGGTCACTGCCAGGCCAACAAATGTGAATGCGCCCATGAAGATTGGAAGGCCAACCTGACCGATAATTTGGTCAGTCTGGGTCTTTGCATATCGAGTGAAGTCTGGAATGTTAAGTGCAACGGTAGCCCAAAAGCTTATATTTGCTGTGAGTGAGGGAAAGAAGAGTGACCAAAATTGTGAAGAGGATAGCCTTGAAGACAAGGAGAGCATGGGGGTGAATCCACCAGCATTAACATAAGACCAAAGGAGGAGGCAGGAGGTGAGAATGATGAGAATTGGAGCCGAGTACTTCTCCAATTCACGGATTCCATCCATTCCCCTCCAGACAATGGCCAACTGGGCCAGCCAAAAGACAATGAAACATGAGAATTCAAGAGGGGATGTGCCCAGCCAGGGTAGGAACTGGGACAAAGAGGACTGTTTGATAGTTTTTGGGAGTAGGAGGAAAATTGCCTCACCTCCAATCCATGTCTCAATCCCATACCAACCACAACCCACCAATGCTCTAAGCAGTGTAGGGAGATGGGCACCGCGAATCCCGAAAGCCGATCGGGCAAGGACTGGGAAGGAGATGCCGTAGCGGGTGCCTGGATGGCCTGTGAGAACCAATGGGACTAATAGGATGATGTTGGCAGCAACAACCGTGGCAATTCCTTGCCACCAAGCCATCCCAAGTTCAACAAGGCTGCCAGCAAGGTAGTAGGATGGAACACCCACGACAAGACCCACCCACAGGCTAGCCATTTCCCACCCGGAAAATGTCCTTTGGTGGGGTGCCGTGGGCTTGAGATCATCGTTGGTGAGGGTGGGATGAGGTTCAAAATCATTGAATTTGGAAGTGGGTGTGGGTGAGGGTGTGGCTTGGCTTGATGCCATGGTTGAAAAAGAGAGCCATCTTCTGGAGACAGACAGTTTCGTAGGTATGGAAGTTGGAAATGGACGAGTGGTGAGGAAGCGTGTAGTTGTGGGAGAAATTGCAGTGGTCGAGGATGAGTGGGGATTGGGAGGGAGATGGAGGCTGAGATACTTGGACACCATCTTGATTCACTTTTCAGAATTGTGGCGTGGAATCAATGGTGTCTTGTTTGGGGATAGACGCTGAATGGCAGATACCAATCGTTCTAGTCGCTTTCATTTCCTGTTTTTTTCCTTGAAAATATTGTGATTCCAATGAGGTGAGCCATACGGAGATTTTTTTCTGCCTAGGATCTTGAGCTTCAAGACAACTGATCACGCGCTTTGTTAACAGGTGACTTTGTGTCATCACCTTGATCGATGAAGCAGTTCAGTACACGCGCTTCTAAAACTAGGCAGCGTATGAATAAGGGGGTTGAAAGTTCAATGATCCCGTTTTTAATAAGTGTATCGATGATTCAGTTGCCTATTTGAAAAGATCTGAATGATTTTAATATTTAAAGAGACAGTAGGGCATGGGATTTGCTTAAAGTCTTCCGGATTCTCTTTCCGGTGGCCCAACAGAATTGAAAACCATCCAACTAAAATCTCTAAACCAGAACCCACACTTGATTTGTTTTTCTAAATTCAGCTTAAAAAGAGGGCTATGATTCTTTAGCTGCGTCCCTCCGTAGGATTACTGCTCGACTGGTGGAAAACTGATTTCCCAACCAATGATAACCCTGTCCCATTGTCAATGTTCCCCTTGTTGGGCCAGAAACTTATCCAGCCCATATACTTCTGCACTCACAAGAGACTTCATAACTGACCAGTCCAAATTGGGCTCGATTTTGAAGAGGGGATCCACGCTAAGTATGGTATTTACTATTTAGCAAGTAGCACAATATATGATAATATCGCATTAACTATGTGGGCCTGGCACAGCCCACTTTATGGCTTCAATTTCAGTCCGAGCAGTAGCTATACTGCTCGATTCACTAGGCTCAGTTGGGACATCCTTGGGCTAGAGTCTTAAACTATAGATTGAGGCCTGACCAGACCATAAACCCAGACATGCCAGACGTTAAAAAAGTAGTTGGCATCCACCGTCCAGAAGCCCAGAAAGCGCCAGAGATGAGTGAGATGACAGAGGATCGATAGCACCGAGTCAAGTTGTCGCTGTTACAGATAATCCCTATAAACCTAACCCACCTGACCGTTTACATTCTGTTTGCCCAAACTTGGCTTGTAGCCTTAAAATATGGGGTGGTAGCCTAGAAATCTCCTCATCTATTCTTGTCACTCGTACGTGTCTAAACCTCCACCGCACATGTGGAGTCTTCTCACCTTCCGCCCTCACAATTCCCAAACAGAAGTCTCAATTTTAAGTTGAATCACAAATGGGGTTGTCTTCACTATTCCTTGCATGGCAGCCCCTTTATTTGGTGTATTATCATCTATTTGCCAAGTCGGTAAACTTTAAAGAAAATATAGCATGCACATTGAAACAGAATTGTCATCCTCACGCTCCTCCATCACTCAATTAACAGACATGGTTAAATTAGTTATCAAATTTGTATTGATGAATCAAACATTTTAAGATGGCCATGACAATCCAAAACAATTTTCACCTCATAGATCCTAAAAACCGAACAATTCATCATTGTGAAATGGGGTTGCAACATCAAAGACCCACGCTATTGGGCCAGGCTCGAAAACAATGGGTCCTAAAACTCGCCGAATATATATCTATTGAGAGCCTTGGGTGAAAAGATTCTTAACTGCAAAGGTTAAACCCCAAATGATAAAAACTTTGGGTTTGAACACAGCCACGGTGAGTACCATGCGCTTGAGGGAAATAAAAATCCAAACAGAATCCATTATTTTTGTCCTTTATTCACAACCGAAAGAATTTAATATTCTTATGTACTTTCCAAAAATCCACCTCCACGTTTCCAAATATAAACCAGAGATTACAAACAGCTCCGACTCCAAATTCCCATGGATGATGAGCCATGGAGAACATAGGGACACCTCCCCCACCCCATGCATCTATCTTCACTCCCTTACTCATTTCCATGGTTGGTATATTGGGTACATCTCTAGTAATAGTAGTATACCATCTCGTAATCGTGAAATATTGCCTGAGGCGCCAAGCAGATCCTAGGCCATTGTTATCAGCCCCACGTTCCCGATTGTCTACCGGAGTGGATGCAAAGATCCTAGAAACAATCCCGATTCTTTCTTACTCAAAGAAAAAAGGCTTGCTGTTCCATGCGGATCAAAGTGAATGCGCTGTATGCTTAGCAGAGTTGGAGGATGATGACATGGTCCGCTTGTTGCCTAGTTGCCACCACGCTTTTCATATCACTTGCATTGATGAGTGGTTCGTTGGACATACCAACTGCCCACTGTGCCGCTCACCAGTGACCGCGGTTCTATCCTTGTCTAATGCTATTGAAGAAGGAAATGGGTTTAATCGGCCTACAGCTCAATTTCAACATCAAAGAAGTAATGGTTCTGATCTGGGTCTGCAGCTTCGCCATTGTGAATCATGTGTATTGCATATGGATGGGAAGCCGAGGCCTGTGATGGCGGGTTTGAAGAGATCTTTGTCCATGGGTCAATCCTATGTTATTATTGACATACAAAGAGAAAGTGAAAGAGCTTCATCTTCTTCGTCAAAAGCGATACTTGGGCGGAGTAGATCGTATAAGGCGAGGTCTATGAGACAACTGGATCGAGCGTCCTCAACGCTGAGAAGGTCCTACTCCCGACTGCGCATGGGTTTGAGTGGCAGGGCTAATCAAATTCTTCCATACTGATCAGACGGTGCTTCTCATGGATCTTTTATGCTGGCTGTGCTCAATAAGTTGATGATCACTTGTTTAATTATTAAAAAAAAAAAAAATGTGGATTGTATAAATTTTGTATTTATTAATTGTAACCATAATTTTTATTATCAATATATTTCTTCTTCTTCTTTTTTCTTTTTTTTCTTCTCTGACATCTCTGTCTCCGTAAATATCTCAACAAGGTGTGGAAAAGCGTGTTCCGTGCCACTGTTGCCGCAGATAGTGTGCAGATCCTGGTGTCTCGTCGGCTTGTATTATGCCATTGAGAGCTCTCTTGACTTTTTCCGAAAAGACAGCAACCTCCCTGAAATTTATGCGACTATGCCAACAAGTCAACAACATCCCCACTGAGTGCCAAGGAGGACGCATTGCAATGGAGCCTTTTTGGCTATGGATACGCTAGGCTGTGGGCTGGCATGCAAATGATGAAGGTAAAATTAAAGGACAGAAACGAAAAACTAATGGAGGGTTTTGTGTTACCCATTTTCAATAGTTGGAGGTTTGACTTCAATTCTGTGTCTTAAGCCCCAGAGCATCGTCTGAAACATACATGCATGGGAGATATTGGTGCGTTTAGATGAAGCAGGTGGCAAGCCCAACTTCTAATTCCTTCTTGCCATAAAATCCAAAGCGCTTTGAAAAGTGAGGAACCAAAAAAAAAAAAAAAATTAGGGTGCAATAATTGAAAATTTTATCCCCTATTTAGACCTAATACCTCACACTGGGGCAGTCCAAAAATTGCCTTGAGCACCGTAAAAAAACCCAAATAAAGGTTTTTTTTTCTTTTAAAAAAAGGGGGGATTTTATCGGCTGATCTCTTTTTTGGAAAAAAAAAAAAAAAAAACCATGTTTCTGTTCCATTCCCATAGTGGAGTCTGATAAGGTCACCAAATTTTGTCTTCTTACATAGAGAGTTGAGACAGGAAGTCATGAAAACAAAGAAATATTTGATGCCCATTAGCTAGAAGAATAATAATATTGGTCTCCCTCTGGTTTCAGGGCTCTGGCCTTGTGGGTCTCGTATCCATCGCTCTGCTCCTCCAACCAGGTCATCACTAGGAAAAAAGACCACAGTGTTTTGCCCACTTGGCCTCCAACAATCAATCCAAACTTTTACAGTCAGCCTCACGTGCACCCAGAGAAGTGCTTCAGTGTCGGAATGAGCAGCCATGTGGAACCGTTCTCTCCGCAATTCAGGGACGCTTTATTCGGAGCAAGCCGAGTTCAAGTTTTTTGTGCCAAAATCGTATAGGCCTTAAGACTCTTTTACACTGAAAGTGACCAAAATTTGTGTCTCCAATCAATTGGATATGCTCTTACTCTAATGTTTTCAGTGCTTCTTAAATTATCATAATCAAAATTGGAAGAGGGTTGAGATTTTTCAGTCAGCCCAAGGAGTCATAATTTTTAAAATATTTTATATTACATTATATTAAATATAAGGCAAAAAATAATTTCTTTATTAGATGATTGGCATATTATTACAGGAAAAGTTTGCCTATTCAAAAAAGGCTAACATTTGTACCTTCAATCCACAATAATTGGAAATCATAACACTGGTTACTGAGTGTAAGTTTGCCCATGGTTTAGAAGACAAAGAGCCTGACATTTAAAGCCAATTCCACTCAGTCTAATATATATACACACTTTATAATATTCAACAACCAGAGCTTCTGATCTGAAGGTCAACCTCGGCATAAATGGGGATGTTTTCTATCTCATCATTCAATCCAAAACCTATCTTCTTATCACATTAACTAATGTGAGCGGCAATTAATCACTTTCTCTTTTTTTCAATAAACAGATCACAGGACAATCTTATGGTTGGGATATAATTCATGATTTGACTTTGCAACAGAAGGAATGGTACCACTTAAGTCAGCAAAATCAACCTTATTCATGTGCTTCATTTATTTCTCTTGCAAACCAATTTGTTTATAGGCATCTAAAAGACTAAAATAATAATGGGAATATTATTGACTTCAATTTGAATCCATGGAATTTCTTTGGAGAACCCACCCTCGAAGTCTTGTTGGGGCCAGGCTAAAGTTGCGCAACATTGTACATGTGCCGATGATGCCAATGGTGTCGTGAGATCCATAAGAGCGGAGCAACCAAGGAAGAGTTGAAGAAATGGCCACTTGTGCAGACAAAGTGTTTTAAATTTCGACCTTTTCACCTTTTGTCTTTTATTTAAGAATCAGCCAGGTTCTTATGAATTCAATTATCGAATCAACAATTATTTGAAATATTTCCTAATTTCAACACACAAGTAAATCATAATATGAATAAGATTCATGAAATGGACGGAAAATTTGGAGAGCTTGTGCCTTGTATCAGTAAGTCTAGTGGCCTACTTGGCCTGGATGGAGTACCGGTTGAAATATCATTATCCAAGCTCGTGGTGTGCTGCGGGTCTTTCAACCTCACTCATTTAGATCTTATTCTTCTTTCACTTTTATGTCAAGGCTCCTTTTACTGACCCTCCTATTAAACTAATGTGTTTACTTGGACTAGACTGAAAAGGTCAGTAGATAAAATTTTTCTTTCTTCTCTGCGAGCCCTGACCCTCAAAAATTAGGATTTTGTACTGTTGTGCCGACATTGTTTCAGTGTGTAGGAGTTCTCAAGGTTAACGTTGGGACTTGGTTTCTATCCTCGAAATTTCACCCATGTAACAAGACAAATAAAATATTATTAGTGTGACCTTATATTAGAAATGGCAGCACCGAGAAATAGAGCCAACCTCTCTCACAGAGTTATAATGGTAAAAAAATTGAAGATCCCAATTCATGGAGCTTTCCAATTCAGTAACAATGATAGAAAGTTGATTAGGCCCATTACATGGAAAAAAACAAAGAAAAGCTGTTGTTTCTTTATGTAAACGGCCCATGTGGATGGTGGGGCCATGAAAACTAATAAACGGAGTCCACAATGAGCTGCTTTAATTTCTTAATCAAATGTACACCTTGCAAGTATCAATAACAATTGTGCATTATTGCATCTCCGCAAGAGAGAATTTGTTGTTTGGGCCCCAAACCAAAAAGGGAAGCACACTTACCCTTTTGTATTTGGTCACCCCCACCCAAAGGGTACCCTACCCCACATTAGGACAAGGAAACCCCTCCCAAAGAGTACTTTGTGAAAGAAAAAGATGAGTCGGGTATATTAGTTTTTTAAGGGCAATTAGGAGGCAAAGGGTGCCCTATGGGGAATGCCTTTTCTTCTCCTTGCACTTGAAGGAGGTGGAGGAGGCGTGGGCGGGTAAATGTCTTGTTGTAAGCCTTCACGCAATTCATCTTCATCCCTTGACGATTCTCTCCTTGATATCCCTTCTCCTCTTTCCATGGCCATCTCATTCTTCGCCTCTAAGCTAAAGCTTGCATCCCCATTTCTCTTTATTCCTACAAGCTAAGTTTTTCAATCAAAAACAAAATTATAATCCATCCAACCAACCAACCCACATTGTATCAATAATTCATCGAATCTTCTTTCTTCTAAACTCTCTTTGATACAAAATTTTCCTACCAAGAAATACATAGGTAGATAGGTAATAGCTATGGCATTGATAATGATGAGCATATGCATGATAGTGATGGATGTGTATTATTATGTATGGAGATGTGGGTCATGATGTATGCATGATGAGCATAACATGTGTTGGATGATAATGGTGGTCATTGTCGGGTTTGCAATGATGGGTGATGGTGGTGGTGGTGGGTTATGAATGTGGGTCATGATGTGTATGGATGGGCATATGATGATCAGCCATGAATATTGATGATGATGATGATAATAATAATAATGAGATGAATATTACAAGTGAAGAGATAAACGAAATGCTAACCTTACATCCCAATGAACAGAAACGGAATGGGTCCAAGAGGCTTCTTCCACAGGTTTCACATATATGAGAAACTCCTTTCCCAGTCTTTGGCTGAGGCCTCTCATTCAGAAACAGAACTCTCGCACTGTTTATCACATACGTCTGAACTCCACTTATGTCCAATACCTTCTGAATTTCTGCTACTCTCACTACATCATGGTACGAAGATCGCCTTATCTGATGCAATTTCACATTACAAAGCATATATACTGTTATTCACTTATTTATTTCCTCAAAAAAAGTAAAAAACAATCAACCACTCTCCCAAAAGTCATACAACAAGAATCCAATGAAGGGGATCGAGAAAACCGAACCGGCACTTGCCTGAATGACTTGATGATCCTTGTGTCTAGATGAGCGGCAATAAAAGCAAAAGGAGTCGCCACTGCAATCCAAGCAATACATGTTGCATTCGCTCCTGGCCGCATCTCCATGGGTGCGGCAGATGGAGAAGAAGGGTGTGGTGAGCAATGGTTCCAGCCACGGTGGAACCGGCATTGCCTCTTGTTTTGAACCCTTAAATGGAATTCAGGGAGAGAGTCAGGCACTGTTTGGTATCTGAGAAAGGTTTAAGGGGAATGCAATTTAAGAAAAATGCAACGGAATGAGTTGCTTTCTTGCAAGCATATTTGTTTTTCTATAGAGGGAAAGAGAAGTGAATTTGGACAGACAAATGTTCTACATTACCATAAAGATTGCTGCTGAATATGAAGAAATGGGTACTGAAAATAATGTGATTGTTTCCGGGAATTCCGTTAGATTCTTCTGCTGCTGCTGATGATGGAGAATTTGCCGAGAACAACGAGAGAACCAGAGAGGCTTAGACGACTTGCGACTTAGAAATTCAACAACCTAGACTAAAGGACAAGTCTCATAAACAAATCAGCTAATACTCTCCCCCCACCTACGGCTTCGATCAAGCGTGGTGGCTCAAGTTCTTTCTCCACCCTTGGATTTAGGTGGGTTTGGCGCTTACGCCACTTTGGATCTTCTTTGCGTCTCTACGTAGGCACAGGGTCGGCCACCAGGCTACGTATGGGCGCAAAAAAGCTGTTCATAAAAACGACACCTCCCCATCTTCTGCCACGTGTCCATAGTCTCTTACGTGGCCTTAGTTAGGTGGTCTGTTCACAGAGGGGCCCGATAATGACGTGTGACGTGGAAGTAGAAAAGCCAATGACGGGCGCTCCACGGCGCAATTTGCCATCGTGTGCTCGCCCGCATCTGAGTCCCGCCCAACACATTTAAAATTATATTGCTTTCCATTTTGGACATGTTGCCATCCATTTTTCAATTACAAAGCGTTTCAATTCAAATTGAAAGGTCCTTGTGGCCTTATTATATTATTAATGAATTTTTTCTATCTTCTGAAAATTCTATTTCTTAAAATAGGTTAATAAAAGAGAAAATTCATAATAAATACACGACCATTCTCCTCACTAGAAACAAATTTTAGTGGTCGAGATTTTCTTAAGACAGCATCTTTTTATTTGTGTTAGCCTGCTAGGCGGTGTGCCATGTGGGAGAGGTACAACAATTTTAAGGAGATAATCATGTGCATTAATTAACAGAAATCAGATATTAAAATGTACATTAATAGAATTCTGCCGGCGGCACAGTGTTAGGTGGGTTACAGACTTACAGCACTGCAAAGGACTGCTCATGTGGAATGGAAGATTTCAAGATGACAAATCAAATGAAGATTCTAAAAAATATGCATGACCATTACTATCATCAATCAGAATTCATGGGCATATTGTTTTCAATTTGTACGGTTAAAAAAGTTTGATGCTGATAAGACTTGCTCACTCACATGCCTCTCCTTTCCTCTTCTACAAGGCCTCTGCGGTGGGGTGGGAGTGTTAACCACTTGAAATCCACGCCTTATTCAGTAGATTCCAAGAGAATAATTTTCAATGTCAAACATATCACATCTTGCTGCAACATCTAATGTCAACAGAAAAACATAAACCTAGTGAACATCAAATACCTTGGTGTCAATCCAAAAAACGGCATCCAAGCCATGTGTTTATTACTCATACATCCCATCAAGTTAGTTATTAGTGAACTCTTGGGTTCTGTTCATATATTCCTATGTATAAGGGGGTTAAATTTATTGGAGTATTGTTTCTAAAGAAAGGCCTACTTTTTAAACAACTTGTAGAGCATCACTTTGGAGAGAGATGAGGAAGAAATGAGCTAAATCAAGGGTTTGTTTGTGGCGCTCCACAAAAAGCATTTCTTTTCCGTGATGGAAGGAAAAGGAGAAGGAAAGTTTGGCATGGGGATTGATGTGAATGGAGCGGTAGCTTTTTATGCCGTGATAAAAAGAAGGAGATTTTAGAATAACATTTTGAAGACTTGTTAATAAGGGATGCTTTGCTTCATGTGCTTAATTCGAGGGTTTTGGATGCAATGTGTACGCTATCATAACATTTTAGACTTTATTTTTTAATTTAAAAGGAACTGTAGATTAAATGGGAGTATCCCACTTCCGAACTATGTACATCAAGGTTTTTGAGATGGGGGATCCTCGATGGGTTGCAGTGGTTTCCACAGAGTAGGTGGGGATGAAAGAGGTTTGAGGGACTTTTATGTATGAAACAATAAGAGCAAGGCTGGCAACACCCGCCTTTCATTAGCTGTAAATCCCCTAAAAAATGCGTTAGCTTTAGGGGATATAATCATAAAGTTCATGTTGGCTAATGATATAATCTCAAAAGCATATAATTCACATGGGTTGCCATATGGCACTTTTTGAAGTACCAGCTCAACAGCTTTTGATTATAAAATATGAAGAGGCAGAAACACAGATAGCTGACCTGGGAACCACCATTCATGCATACAGGCTTTGATTTGCTGATGTTGACACCAGAATTGCCACTACCATGCTTAGTCACTTGGTAATAAGCGTCCTGTTGACTTGATCAGAATGTTAATATTCTCGGATTAGGCAGGCTTTTTGGAGGATGAGAAATAATTGGGGATGCCATGATAGACCTAGCCCTTGGGCTCATGTTGTGCGCTCGACTCCCTGAGACCCCACCCAGAAGAAGGGGCGTGGAATGATCCTAGTAACTGAAGTGAAAGCAGAAGGCCAGCAGAAAGCCAGAGATGCCCTTTTGAGAAGATGTTGAGTTGAGAGGGCGGGTAGTGATGTTGTTTTATTTATGACCCAGGAGAGGGGAATTGTCCTAATCACACCTCCAAAGGTCATCGTGCTAACCACCACAGCTTGTGTGAGATAAGAGTGAAAATAAAAAATAAAAAATGGGGGGCATTTGTCGTAAAGGACCGTATTTCTTCCATAAAAGCAGGCTTTTAACTTACTGCTCTTGTTCGTTTGCATTCTCCCCTTTGTGTATCTTGTAAAAGACATGCGGAGGTGGAGCTATTGGCCTGTGGATAAGTAAACTGGCTTTCTGAACACACAGGAAAAGCTAGCTCAAGATTAGGAGGGGGGTTGGACCACCATCTGGTCCAAGTCCAACAACTTTATACATTCACCAGCCAATTTATTAATGGGCCTCGAAGCTAGATGCCTATTTAAATTTGTGGCACAATGCATTCCAATTATTGGTACTTTATTCGGAATTTGTGCTCTATTTTTATACTTGTTTTATATGTTGAAGCGGAAAACAAATAGAGTCAGCCACGGAAATGGAAATGGGCAACTGCGCTGAAATCAGGCATCCATTTCCCCCATCTCCTCGGCTTTGTTAGTGTCTGTAAGATTACTTTATCTACGCAATAGAACAACAGGAGATCGGAAATAGAAATCCTATTTCTCATTTATGATTTCCACAATTGCCAACTTGATTTATTTCTATTTTAGAAACGTAAAGTCATCATTCTTTTCCTCAATCTTGATGCCAAAGTAATTTTTTATTTAATTTCAAATTTTAAAAATGTTAGAATTTTTTAATTATCTTTTATCCGACAATTACTTGTACTTCTCATACTACTAAAGTTTCACGCTTTCCAATTATAGCGTGATTTATATGATATCTAATAATTCTATTAAAAAATAATCAAATGGTGAGGTAAATCTATCATTATATTTATACTATACATGCACATTTGTACTATATTATAATTACTACAAATTTATCATATTATTATTTTGATACTCATTGGTGTATGGTGTATGGTGTATGGTGTATGGTGCATCAAGATTACAAATCAAGAAAATGAGATTGATGAATCATTTGCAACTTATAATTTAAGAGTTTATTTGGTTGTTATTTTCAAGAATTATTTTTTGTATTTGAAAACAAAAAACATTAAAAACATGTTTGGGGAAGGGGGTGTTGTTTGTGTTTTGTGTTTCTCGTGTTCTCAAAAGGTCACTATTTTAAAACAATAAAAAAAATATTTTTATTGTTTTTTCACAAAAACTTTACAATACATTCATGTTATATTTGATTTTTAGAAAATTTGAAATAAAATGTGAAAGAAGGAAATAAGGAAAAGAAAAAGTAGAGAAAATAAAATAAAATTAAATTTTAACAATTATATATATATATATATATATATATATATATATATATATATATATATATTGTAATTAGTTTTAATTATATTTAATTTTCTTTCATATGTTTCATTGGATGGCTAAATATAAGAAATTAATTCTTAACATGTTTTTCTTTTCTTAATACTTTTTAAGAACTAAACATAACCTAATGGATAATATTTCGATAATGAAAAATGAAACAAACATATACACGACTTATTTTAAATCACTAAGAAATTTCAATAAAAAAAATTTTAAATTTAAAAATAGGAACTCAAATTTACCTGATAAGTATATAAAATTTGAATTATTTTTAGAGAGTTCCTATTTTATAATTGTTTTTATATGAGTGTGTGGAGATATAATTTTTTTCAAATAATTTATTTAAAAATATTGAAAATATCAAAATATTATTTTTGAACAGTGTGATTTTTGGGTTCTCGGCTGGGTGTTGATGTTGGGTTTCACATACCACTAAATGGGCTGACTAGGCCCAACTTAATATCTTTTTATTACATTTTGTTGGGCCTACAGCCCAGTGCTAAATATTATATAAAATAAGTAGATTGTTAATACAAGCACTAACAAAATGATTTAATTTATAGCATTAAGAAAATATTTTATGCATAACAAGCGTCTAACGTTTAAAAGGTTTTTATTTATTTATTTTTATTTTTTTAAGAAATATACCATTTAAATTTGTTTTATCCTTTAAAAGGGCATTTTGGTCATATAAAAAATGGAACTGGTATAGTACAAATAAATATTATACAGTATTATTAGACATACAAATTATATTATAGAACAAATATACGAAATTATTTTATATACACATAAAAATCAAATATTATATTAAATGATGTCATGTAGCAAAATTATCTTAAATTATGAGTGTATATATATATATATGCATGCATATATGATTAAGAATTCATATATATATATATATATAAACATAGATTGCTCATATTGTGCATCTGGGTCCAATCACCCCATATGGCTACATCAGGGTATGCATTTGGGTATTGTCCTCTTCTACTCTATTATTACACCTAAAAAATGTCTAATTGTCACATAGCTAGACTGCGTTCGGATGATGAAGAGAAAGCACACCACTTTAATGCCCTACTTGCAAACTAGAAAAGCCAAAAGTTTCTAACAACCATTAGAGAATTGTTTGTGATCATGTGGAATAATAGAGTCGATGCACGCATGGTCAAGGACGTATCCCATCAACGACAAACATTCCTAATCAGTCAGTCGCTTAACACAAGCCTTAGCAATAAATGTCAAGCTAACTGTGGCATCCAAGGCGCCGCCCGTGTGATAGTAGAGCTATTTGCCCAATTGCCAAAAGGTTCCTTTCATGGGGAGGGAATTGACTCTTATTGTAGCGATGGAAGTTACAATGAAAATATCTTAATGCAAAAACACTAAGGTAAAACCACTCATCCACAAAGATGCATGAGGTATTAATGTGGTTTAGCTAACTACACCTATATCCACGTATGAGAGAAATCATTCCACTATACATATATAGAGAATATTATAAATGATGCAAACTAGATACAACTATTTGGCCATGAAACATCTCATTTCAACTTTTCATTTTTATACCTTGAATCAGGAGTTCTCTCGCTCAATTGGGTGTCGCTTACTCTTCCTTATATTTTTATCTATAACATATAATTTTCACAAACTCATATCCATTTTATAACCTTTTACCCTCATGATGTAAACTATTTATAAAATTATTTTTAATAATTCTCATTATTCTATAAGAAAATCTAATTTTACAGTGACATATGAATATATAATATATTTTAAATGGTATTCCTTAAATGAATTTATACTAATTACAAATTTAAAACACTTTCTAACAATCCTTCAATCAAATTCCATTAATTTCATCTTTCTTTTTCTTGGTAAAGAAAACTTACCTAAACCAAATCTTTACACCACATCATAACTTTCTTGTGTGTCATGCTCTCTTCTTATTCCATGGTTCCTTTGTGCACCAAGGTCCTATCATATACCATGATCCCCTTGTATGCTACAATTTAAATTATTAAGGCGCTTTATAATTTTTACCTTTCAAGATGTAATAAATCTATAAGAGAAATTATAGTTATTATGGACAATGAAAACATGCTTCTTGTATCATATTTTGATCATAGAACAATTAACTCTACTTTTAACTAATATTCCTTTTGTAATCTTCTTTTGTATTATGTTCTTTTTAACTCTTTTAAAAATCTTTAACCATGGCTCTGAAACTAGTTTGTTGTGCTAACAGAAGCTTCAATGCAAATATTTTAATGTAAAAACATAAAGATAAAATTATCCATACACAAACGTCCACGGAATTTTACCATAATGTAATTAATCATTCTTACATATCCATATATGAAAGACAATTCCACTACTACAGAGAAGATTGCAAAGGATAGAAACTCAATACAATTGATAAGTCTTGAAATATCTCATATTTCCCCATTCCACCCTTCATCTCCCACTTTAGGCCGTAGATCTATCCATTCTTCTTAACCTTTTGTTTGGCCTCGTCTTGCCCCTCTTGAATAGGGTAATCAGAGTTCCAGTTACGCAAGTGTCCAGCAGCTGAAGCAGGCGATTGGAGAACAGGTCAGTCACCACTTCAAGGAGGAAGTATTGTTGGATCTGATCATTCGACGACCTAACTTTAGGGTTCTAGCACCAACATGTAGGTAAATCATGCACCAAAAGTACAATTACATTCTTTTTTTTTGTCCTCTAAAAGAGTTTACATCACTTTCAGTTACAAGTTTGTTGAAGCTTTGGCAGCTGGGGTGTGGGATCATGGCTTTATACTTATGCCCGGTGTGAGCTGCGTGATTTATTAGTCACTTCAAAAAACATTATAAAACACACACAAAAAAAAAAAAAAAGGAGTAGGAATTTCTTTCTTCTCTTTCATACGCGCCTTCACCTTTCTGGTAAATCTGACTTCCACTCCTCGTGTTCTCTTCCACATCGTCTGAAGTTGAACCCATTGATACCATAGGGCTTTGCACTTGCAATTTTATTTGAAAGGGAAGTGGCTTTCATGCAAGTTAGAGAGCTTCTCCTGCAAGGGTTTTAGCTGTTCTCCTGAGTGGATTGTAGCTTCGTGATATCCTGGATCAAAATTGACATGTTAACGTGAGAAGATCCTCCGTCTTCCATGGCTCTTCTTGCTGACGTTGAAAGTTCTCTTGCCCTCTTTTTCCGCATTTCACCTTCTTCTCCTCCATCCATCAATGTCTCTACAGCCTTCTCCACTTCACATTTCTTCACCAAAACCCCAACTCTCTCTTCATCTCCCCATCTAACGGGGACCTCAACGCCCAAGCTAACTCCAATCCTCAAAACTTCGATAATAAGTTTCTCGTTCAAGAACTGCTCAGCAAATAACGGCCACGTTATCATTGGCACCCCAGAGCACACCCCTTCTACTGTCGAGTTCCAACCACAATGGGTTAAGAACCCTCCAATGGCTGGATGGGACAGAATCAAAACTTGAGGGGCCCAACCCTTGATCACAAGTCCTCTCCCTTTGATTCTATCTTCAAACCTCTCTTCCACTAGCCAATCCTCTAGCTCTGAAAATCTTTCTCCTGTCTTGATTACCCAAATAAACGGCTGTTTTGATGCTTCTAAACCCAGACCAAGTTCTATCAACTGCGCTGGAACCAAACGACATTGGCTACCAAGGCAGGCATAAACAACTGACCCTGGTTTCATTGAATCTAGCCATCCCAAGCACTGCTTCTCATCTATTGAAGCTTTGTTTCCTCTCTCAAACTTGTCCAAATTATGCTTGTTACTTAGAGAAACCGGTCCTATGCTCCAAACCTTTTTCTTTATAGCCTTTTCATACTCCTCCACGCAGCCGTGCTCCAGCTCGTTGAAAGTATTCACCACCACTCCATATGCTGTTGATTCAGCTTCCCGCATCTGGTTCCGAATATCGTCCAGGTCTGGCAAGGTAACAAAAGCTCCTGGCAGCTGGGCTTTTTTTATCTCAATCTTCTGAGGCATCCCGGGCACCACAAATGGCTGGGAATCCGAAAGCACAGAACGGTGGGCATTGTGAAGCCAAATATTATGGGAGCTTAAAAGCGAGAAGCAGCACATCCCATGGAAAACAAGCCTCGGTATCCCAAACTTTCGAGCTGTGCCAGATGTCCAAGAAAGGCATTTATCCGAAATTATGCAGCTGGGAGGGGGCTTCTGTTGTTGCAAGTAGTGTTCCAATGGTTGCTGTAGCTTATCCATAGCACTATAGAATTTCCTGATAAGGTCCCTTGAAGGTACGATGTCAAGATTCTCACACTCCGGGGGGAGTCCAACCTCTCGGCACGGAAATGGGATTGGAACTAGCCGAATGGGAAGCCCGGCATCAGCGGCTCGGTGGATGGTGTTCTCGAATCTGGAGGCATTAAAAGGGGTGGTGATCAAGCTTACCACAACATCCCGCTCAGCCAATAGCCTTGCCATGTCTATCATGGGGATCATGTGGCCTTGTGCCAGTAACGGGACCAAAACGAAGTGAAGCTGGTTGGATGTTGATGCCATTGCAGTCCGTAAAACTAGTTCGCCACAATGGAATATGCACTTTGTGTTTAGAATTTGAAGGTGGATGCAGCAATGCTTTGCTTTTGCTTTCAATTTCTCCGCGTTAGCTTGACCTTTGACAGAGTCTCCTTTGTTTCTAGATCAACGACTTGACTCAAATTTGCTGTGCGATTGACAAGTCAATAGATATGCGTATTAGACTATAGAGGGGGATGAATTTATAAATTATCTGTCTATTTACTGCTATCATCACAACATACTCAAGATAAAGCATGATTGATTATTACATAATCAGAAGAGAGCACAAAATTGGTCTCTGCTGGAACTTTCACTGCAAATGCAATGCGGCTTTTGTTAATGTTGAAGGTTGTTGTAAATTAGGAGTGATTGTTATTGCCTACTGACTTAGAAAGTCTTCTGGGCAGGTAATGCTAGTCTGCATGGAAATGAGGCATTTGGAAGAGGTCAGAATTCATTGTTGGATTAGTACATACACGTAGGGTGAATCATCCACTTGCCGGTGTGGGACGGTTGACCCCCCTGCCCACTTAGCCACTGACGTTTCCGTGCGAAACGGTGGATGGACTTGAACCGAGTGCATATGTTGATCAATTATTTGAACTTTGAAGTCTCAAGTCTCATTGGACGATTGCGTGCAAAACGGTGGATGGGCCTCCCCACCGCATTCTGAGGTAGACTTCGGCTTCCATGACTTGACTTCAATTTTTTTGGCTTGGTTGACTTAGTCAACACGCTTAGTGTTTTTTTTGGACTCCGCCTTCTTTTTGTTCATTTGTTTTCTTTCGGTCTAAATTATTTTTTAGATGGACGTATGAAATTTGAATTTTATAAAATCGAATTCCTATCTTATGATATTTTCTTTTAATTTTTTTATTTTTTACAAATAAACATACTTTTACCTGTACTTACTTCATCACCATATCTAGTCGATAAAGTTTTTAAATATCATTCCTGTAAAATAACTTTCACCAAATAGTTGTCACAACTTTTTATATGAATTTGATAATTTTGACTCAGTTGCTACCTATCAATGTAATATTTGTATGAAGTATGTTTCACGCAAGTTTGATTTGTATAAAGAAAACACCAGTAGATGATTAAGAATATTATAGTAATTCCCTTACCTTTAACGTGATTCATTCTGATCTTGTACCTCCAGGAATTTGTTGGTTGATACGTCCATGAAGCACGAGCAGGGTGAGTAGGTAATTTAGGACGCCATCAACAAATCCAATACCACCTCCAATCAGATCTGTCCCACATGATACATACTTTAGTGGTTGGACCCAACTTTCAAATTTAAGAAATATGGTTAAATGACCTGGTCTAGTGGCATTATACACATTGTCACTCAACCATGTTTTTTGGTCTCAGGTTACATAGGGACAGATAATAATAGTTTTTTTCAATTCTTTTACCAATTCTACTTCAACGACAAATTTTCTAGACACTTATCTAATCTTGGAACTTAACCTTTGGATGGATATTGAATGAGTATCAATTTCATGTCAAGAAGAAAGTTCAACTAAGAATAATAAGAATAGGAAAGATCGATATCTTGAAAAATAGTCTAAAGTTGAATCATTAGTATTTTTATGAGGAATTTTTTTTTTTTAAATGAACAATTAGAAGGAAGCAAACACACAATTTTCATATTTCTTAAAAAAAAAAAATAACTTTCAAGAATATCTTAAAAATGTTATGGATTTAGAAATAATTTTTAAAATATTTTTTAAAATTATTTTACAAATAAATTTTTGGACTCTATC
Source organism: Vitis vinifera (assembly GCF_030704535.1). Classification (NCBI taxonomy): domain Eukaryota; kingdom Viridiplantae; phylum Streptophyta; class Magnoliopsida; order Vitales; family Vitaceae; genus Vitis; species Vitis vinifera. Next base: position 19,676,878 of record NC_081812.1, read on the forward strand.
TAATCTGTCTAATTACACTACTTGGAATTTAAGATATAGAATAAGTATATATCTTATGTCATCGAATAAAGTTTAATCAAGAATGATAAGAATAACATGTCTAATCACACTACTTAGAATTTAACCTTTAAATAGATATAAAATGAGTATACATCTCATGTCATCGAAGAAAGTTCAATTAAGAATGATAAGAATAACATGTCATCGAAGAAAGTTCAATCAAGAATGGTAAGAATAAGAAAGATTAATAACTCGAAAAGTAATTTAAAGTTGAGCTAATACCATTTTTACTGGCATTTAAAAGGAAAACAAACAATTAAAAGAACTTTAAAATAATTTTAAATTATCATATTTTGATAAATATTAAAAAACAATTAGTTTATCAAAATCTCCTTTGTTGCGTTGAACTTGGTTTAAAGCGGAGTCTTAGGACCGAAAACATATTTGATTTCAATTTGGTTTCATAGCATGTGGCTAGGAGGAAAATTTTCTTGATAGATTAAAAAAATGAGGACAAATTGAACATGAATGACAGGAAATAGGTTAGCATGTGTCGTGAATCTCCTGATTAACTTGTAAAAGGTTGCGTTATATTTGGTGAATGCGTGAGTCCATGTCCAAGAAGAATTGCATCAAGATGGAAGAAATGGAGCGCTACTGGCCGGTAACCCCTTCTAGAAACCCAAAAATGTGAGGCTAGGATTCCTGATTCCACTCAAAGACAACACAAAAGGCCACGCCACCACCAACTCTCCAGCAATGAATTGGTAAAGGCACCAAAATCCTATTTCTATTTGTCATTTTCATGGCCTGCTATGCCTTCAATCTCATTAGTCATGACCACCAAAGCATAGGCCCACGGTGCCCAACACCAATCAGTATATTTTTAATTGAGTAGTCACTATCAAGCTTACAAGCGCATATAAAAGCATTAGGTTTTTTCTAGGGTGGAACAATCAATTATACTCTAGCATTCACAAAAAGAAAATTCCTAGAAAGAAACTTAGGTTTAACTCAACATAATTTTTGGTTAAAAAAAAAAAAAAAACCATATTTTGGTTTCAAAATCCTAAAATTTGCTAAATAAAAATAAATAAATTTAAAATTATGATAAATTATGTAATTTTGATATTCCATCATCATAAATTAATTGTTAATGCAACTAATAATACCTATAAATTTTTTAAAAGAATTAATTATTTATTAATTGGAACTTAAAACACCCATCCGAATTAAATTTGGATCGAAAATTCAATAAGCATCAACTTGAATCAAACAAATCGACAAACCCACCCAAATTGAAGCCTACACATTTTTCTCATCAAAGGTTCTAAAGTTGAGTCAATATTAGAGCGATTCCTATTTCATCCTCTCCTACCTATTATAGGATTTTTTTTTTTTTTTGGATTTTCCTAAGTCACCCTTATATTAGCAATATAAGGTATAAGAAAACCTTTGACACACCATAGATCCAAAATTCTACATTAGATTTGGAAGTTGAGTCTTATATCAAAAATAAAATTCTTCTTATGATTGATCGTTAAATCAGCTCTCACTAGTTGGGAGTATCTAATTGTTAGAAGTATTGAAATTACCAATATATGTTATTTATGCGATTATACTATTAAAATTATTGATTATATTTTTAGAAAACGCTCTTATATTAGAGGAATTTGCAATCACATCAAGTTCAATTGCCTCACACCTTTACATATGAAGATGAATTCTTATTTTGACTTCAAATAGCATACAAAAATTTTAAAATTAATTAAAAAAAATTAACAGTCTTGTTACAATAAAAAAAAGAAGTTGATATTATCATGAGAAATATATAAATTCAAAGAATTTAGATACTATCTTGTGATAACAATCTCAACCCCTTTCCTTCAAAAGGGAGAGCATAAAATATGCCAGGTTGTTGAAAAATTAATTCGATAAATCGTTGTAATCAATGAAAGAGTCAAACTAAATTTTGATCAATCAAGTATAGAGAATAAAAGTACTTCAAGATAAAATGATTAGAGACTAATAAAATTATAAAAATGTTTGTAATTAGGTATTTAGATAAAACATACATAACTATTGTATAGTGCATGATTTTAAAAGATGACATACCAGTTCTTAAGAACAACGAGTTCCTTAACCCTATAGATTGAAAATGTATTAAAAATAATGATAGATTGTTATAATAAAAAGAACAATATTCCTAATTCTATTAAGTTATTAGTATAAAATATTTGAAAATTAACTCAGAATTTAAATACTTACATTGTACGCTATATTCGTGTAGAATCAAATATAACAACATATTTGCAAATTTGTAAATATTTTATACTATACTATCTTTCTACAAATTTAAATTAAAAAAAAAAAAATTGTGGCAGAAAAGGACGAGCAAGGCACAGTTACATACCCAGTGGGAAGTTGTGATTATTTATTGTTTTCCTCTTGTTGCCTGAACTTCCCATTCACGGCGGCCTTGTTTTTACTCGCTGCAAAATTGTGATCCTTTTTCATTGAACCATGATCGACGCATCTCCAGTCTCCATCACCTTTGTTGCGAATCAATGACCAACTGCGGAACTGCCATTAATACTCCCACTTGGAGCCCATATTTGAAGATCAACGAGAAGAGAATCCCTTTCCACTCCTGTTTCTCAGCTGGTGAGGGGCATGGGGTGGAAGGGAGAGAGATCATAGGGGTAGGGTGTTTGGGAAGAGCGACGTTTGGTTAGGGATTGAATGCTTCAGCCCTGTTCTATTAAAATTCATAGGTGTGGCCATTCTATCTAGGGGCGGCAGCGTGGCTCACGATCCGACCGACCTTCTCCACTTAACGCGTATAAAATTTTGAAATGAGCCGGACTGGGTGACCACCGTCCCGATCCCACCTGAAAGATACATTTTTTTTTCGCAGATATATATATTCTTTTATTTATATTTTCTTAATACCTAAGCAAACTTCAAATCTAACTCCTCTTCTTGTCTTATCTGTACATACTTTTTGTGAACTCATTTTATTAGAGACGGAGTAATAAGAAACGTATTTGAACAAAAAGTAGTTTCATTGTCATTTTTAATTCTACGATGAAGCCAAAGTCACCTAGTTGTCTTATACTTTGTATGCAAATGTAACGCCCTCGTATTCTATTTTGATGCGTTCAATTTATTATTGGGACCCCGAATATTCTCTACGCAACTTTCAAAATAATTTGTATCCTTATGAATCAATGTATTATTTTATAAAGTGTATTCTAAGAAGATGTTTGATTTGCACAAGAAAAATATCAATCAAGACAAAAAAAAAGTATAAAATTGCAATAAAGAAGGCATAACTATTCACGTACTGGTTAATTTGTTCATTCGGCATGAATAGGCAATTAGGGATGTTACCAAAAAATCAAATTCTGAACTCCAGGGAAACCCAATTAAGTAACAACTAATTTGGGGAGATTGGACCATCCTACTAGACTTCAGGATTAGGAATTCTGGTTCAATCAGCATCATGCCTAATCACACAATATATTGTTACCAGATCAAGTTTCTAGGTGAAGTATATATAGATAGAAAATAAATATAAATATAAATATATATATATATATATATTTTTTTTAACGTTATTACTTGAAACTTGACGTTGAATACTTAATGTAGCAGCATGTCATTTCACCGACCATCATATTGCACAGTAATAGTAGTTGAGGTTAGGGATGGGGACGAGTTTCTCCAGGTATCGGTCCCACCTTACCTTTAATGAGGACTTGGGAGTACAGGTTGACCTATAACCCCACCTCGCCACGTTCCACCCCCACCTTATCATGATTATATATAATTTTAAATAAAAAATTATTTTAATTATTTTTTTTATTTTTTTAATATAAATAAAATATTATTTTTTATAAAAATAAATTATAAATATTTATAATATTTCTTTATTTATAAATTATATTTAATTTTAATAAAATTTTAAATTTTAAAAATAAAAAATTGAAAAGAGTTGAAATTTTTTGTATAAGACAGAGAGAGGAGGGTATGGATTTCCCACTGTTGTCATCCTAATTGAAGTTCAGTATTATTTACAATTATACCATAAATGATTTTTTTATGTAGAAGGAAAAAGTGAAAAAAGTAAAAAAATTATATAAGGGATAAAAAGGAAAACCAAATATACATTAAAAAAAAAGTGCACAATAAAAGGAATTAATTAATTATTTAGAAAAAAAAAGGTAAAAGATTAAGTAAGGGAAAAAAAGCAAATGAAAAAAATAAAAATAAAATTGAGAAGTAAAAAAAAATAACCCTAATTTACTAGTCATGGACCTCATGGTCTTATAAATGTTCCATGTTTATAGCAACTTTAAAATCTGCCAGTGCCACACAAACCTAAAGATCGGTTTTCTGTCATGGCCACCCAATCCAACTACCCTGTGACGCCCTAAGACCCTGACGATCATTTCACACTTCAAACCCGAAAGCTTACAGTGTAACCTGACCCAAACAATTGTCTTGTAATCGGAAGTTACCAATTACCAAATACCTGTTCAGAGTAGCGGAACAAATTTAAAATCCTCAAAATTCAATTTCAAAACTAAAACATCCACTATCCAAAATCCATTATCCAAATATTTGCAAACTTAAACAATTCAAGTACTAGAACAAATTTTAAAATCTCCAAAACTCAACTTTAATCTAACATAAAATTTGAAAGATCAATATCCAAATAACTTCCAAATACCAAAAGATCCAAATGAACACAACTAACAGTTAAACAAAATCCAATATAAAATCCTAAGTCAAATTCTAATGATGACCATTCCTCAACCTAACCATCACTCCTCACTCGAACTAAGGGTACTTGAAAAGTAGTCAACAAATGGGAATGAGCTCACAACCCAATAAGGAACATTAATGCAGTCCATGGATCAAATATTTCAAACTCACTTGAAAAATAGGAGATATTGTAATCAATCATTTTTATAAAGCTGTGAGTAAATTTTTTTTTTTTTTTTTGCCAATACATTCAAAATTTCTAACTGTATGCATTTATTTCTGATTCAAACAATTTCATAACAAATTCAATCAAAACATTCCAATAATTTATTTACTCTGGTCATCAAACATCAAACGGTGTCCAGTTAGGTGAGACTTTTCAAATGGGTGGCTAGCCTCAAATTGTTCCTTTAAGGTGGACGGAACCAAACACTACTAATACTAGTAACCTCTAACCGAAACCCCTAGAGGCTGGGGTTCAAATCAATTACATTTCCCACCAAGAAATGTAAATGTCAACTATTATATCCCATTAACAAGGGTCAAAAGTCAACTATTATATCCCGTTGACAAGGGCCAAACAAACCAGAGTCAAATATTTATTTCATTTATTCAAATTTACAACATATAATATCTCCACATTTATTTGTCAAAAACATAATATAAAATTCTAACATACTTTTCATGCAAAACAAGTTTGATCCATGCATAAAACGGAATATAACTCAAACGTTTTCAAATAATGTATATATATATAAATTGTTTCAAAAAAAAGAATTTAACAACTGCATTAATTTTCCTTACCTCACAAGAAGTCCTCAAAAACTTTGGAGAGAAAATAATCCTGAAAATCTACTCTTCACCTATAGAGGTTTGTTCTTCAAACCTTGAAATCTAATCTCAACTTCACGTTCTCTGGAAACTCTCTACGAATAGGAATGCGATTCAGAAAAGAACAAGAAGAAAAAAAAATTTTATTTATACTTAGGGTATTATTCGTAAAATTACTTTTTCACCCCTCTTCCATTTTATTAAATTAATTAATTAATTAATCTAATATCATTATTATGAATTTCCTAAATTACCCTTTAAAAAAAAAACTTGGGCGTTACATACCCTCACTTCCTTCTGGTTCTCTCATGTCCCAAAGCCATCTCATTCCTTTCACCGACATGGCTAAACTCCTCGCCCTTCGGGGCATAGCCATTACCATTATTATCACACCCCTCAATGCGATCAAATTCAAGACCATTATTGATCAGGCAATCCATTCCAATCTCAACATCCAATTTATCCCTCTCCAATTTCCCTGCCAACAAGCCGGTTTGCCTTAAGGACGTGAAAACATGGACAGTATCCCTTCTCCGGACTTGAACAAACAATTTATTTTAGCATCTAGTATGCTCCAACAACCTCTTGAAAATTTGCTTGGACATTTGAAGCCGCCGCCTAGCTGCATAATTGCTAGTGTTTGTCTTCCTTGGACTCGGGATGTTGCCGTGAAGTTCAAGATTCCATGGGATTTCTTGCTTCACCCTCTTGTGCTGTAAAAACATTGAGCGCTCCGACGTTCTCAAGAGTGTGGCAGCTGATTCAGAGTCGTTTGAGGTACCGGGCATGCCTGATAAAATTGAATTTACGAAGGCCCAGTTACCCCCAGGATTTCAACCAAGTTCAGATGACTCAGGATTTGCGGAGAAGATGAGAGCCACAGCCATTTTGGCGCAAGGGGAGGTGGTGAATAGTTTTGAGGAGTTGGAGCCAGACTACTTGCTGGAGTACAAGATATTGGAGAACAAAGTTTGGTGCATAGGGCCTGTTTCTCTATGTAACAAAGAGATGTCAAATAAGTTTGGGAGAGGCAACAAGGCCTCCATTGATGAAAACCAGTGTTTGAAGTGGCTCGACTCCAGAAAGCCAAAGTCTGTGATTTATGCTTGCTTTGGCAGCCTATGTCACTTTTCAACTTCACAACTCATAGAGATTGGTTTGGGCTTAGAAGCATCAAACCGTCCCTTCGCTTGGATAATTAGACAAAGTGATTTCTCCTTTGAATTAGAGGAACGGTTGCTGGAAGAGAGGTACGAAGAGAGAATCAGGGGGAGAGGTCTCATAATCCGAGGATGGGCACCTCAAGTATTGATATTGTCCCATCCAGCAGTAGGGGGCTTCTTAACACACTGTGGTTGGAATTCTACCGTTGAAGGAATCTGCAGTGGAGTTCCAATGATAACTTGGCAAGGGGTTTTTCCCTATGACATTGTTGATCCAAGATGTCACGAGCCAAGTCAATCAAAATGGACCAACCAAAGAAATAGTATAGTAGCTTCCAGAGATGGTCTTTGCAATTCGCAAACATTTCACTGAGAATTGTGTTTTGGCCTAGGCCCAAAAATTAACATTTGATCCATATAATTTCCATAATTGATGGAAATGATATAAGATATTAAAAGATCAATATATCCTTTAAATTTTTATATATTATCTTTTAAGGATATAAAATAGTGATGGACTAAAATACCCATTGACCTTTCATATAAGTTTTTTTTGTCTTTATTGCACCACTATTCATACAACTATAATAATTCTATTTTAATAATTTGGATTTTTTTATTGTTTTTAATTTTTTTTTTAAAAATTGAAAATCAGCATTATTTTCTATTTTAAATTATAAATAAAGAAAAATTATGTTCAAAAACTATTTTAAAAAATACTTTCTAAAAAAATAGTTATATGATTTATATTTTTTATATTTTATTTTTTTTAAAACATTTAATTAAAAAATGAAAACTATTTTTAAAAATAAAATTGAAAAGCTTGTTTAGTACTATTTTTTATATGAAAATAATAAAAATAATTAAATTTCATTCATTGATTATCCATTTCTATTATTTTTCATAAGTTATTTTAATAATAAAATAAAAATATATAGTATGTTTACAATTAAACAAAGAAATTGATCAATTATGTATTTTTTGTGGGACTATCTTTTACATGAAAAATAATTAAATAATTAAATTATATATATTTATTACTCTTTTTAATTTTTTTTATTTTTTTATTTTTTGTCTAATAGAAAATTTTAATATATCCATACTTAACAAAGTAATAAATCAATTGTGCATATTTTAATATATTAAAATAAATTAGTTTCTAATTTAAATAAAAAAAATGAAATAAGTAAATAAATTTGGGGTTATTTCTATTTTTTAACATATCTTATATCAATATTTTTTATGGTTAAATAAATTATTTATTTATTTATTCTTTAATTCCAAAAAGTAAAATGAAATAAATAAATAAATTTGATATTTTTTAACTGATCTTATATTCATATTTCTTATTGTTAAATAAATTTTTATTCTTTTTTCTTTATTTCCAAAAATAAAAGGAAATAAATAAATAAACTTGACTTAAATAATAGTTTTTAAGTAATTTTCTGTTTTATTTTTAATTACATTTTGCATTGAAAATAAAATAAAATAACTTTTTATTTGTTTTAATTATTTTAAATGTCAAACTATTGGGAACATAGTTTACACACTCATGTGGATATAATTTATATATATATATGAAATTTATACGATTATACAATGTTATTACACTAATTGTACAAGGAGTGTACAAAACTGTACATTTTGAACAACTTTTTTTTTTCTTGTCATCTAAGGATTATACGTTCTCCTACCACAAATTCTTTTATTTTATGTACTTTATTTAACTCGCATATAACAATTCAAATACTTACCTTAATAATGATATTTAGAGAAAAATTTTGTTTTTACATTTTATATCATTTTTTAAATCAAACCATTGGAAACATGATTCACACATCATATGTGGCACATAATGTATGCATATGGATGAAATTTGCACCATTGTACAAGGGTGTTATACTAACTGTACAAGGTAAATGTTCAATTGGACAAGATAAATGTTCTAACTGTATAAAACAAATGTTTTAACTATACAAGAGGTATACAAAGTTATTCTTTGTGAAAGATTTTAATCAATTTTGGACAACTTTTTTTTTTTTTTTTTTTTGTCTTGTCATCTAAGGATTGCACAATCTTAAGGTACACATTCCTCTATTACACACTCATCTTATGCACTTATTTAATTCGCACATGATAATTCGAATAGTTATCCCACTAATGATGTTTGAGACAAAATTTTGTTTTTCCATCTTCTACTATTTTTTGAAACAAACCAATGAAAACATGGTTAACCTACCTATGGTTACACGTTGAGTATGGGGTATATGGAATTTGAGTCACTGTATAAGGTATTTACACTAAGTGTACATAACAAATATACTAATTGTACAAGGATATACAAGACTATTATTTATGAAGGATTTTAAGTGATTATAAAAAACTTGTTTATTTATTTCTCCTAACCGAGAATAAATGACATTCCTTGCACACATTGGTTAAGCATACATTCATCTCATACATTTTATCTAACTTGTATATAGTCATTTGAATAGGTACGTCATTTATGATGATTGTAAAACAAAATTATACAATAATTTTTATTTTTTTTAAAACCAAACCAATGCAAACATGGTTAACCGACCTATTATTAGATATTAATGAGATGATGTATGAAATTTAAGTTATTGTACAAGGGTATTACACTAACTGTACAAGACAAATTTATTAATTGTACAAGGGTGTACAACACTACTTTTTATTAAGGATTTCAAGTGATTTTGAAAACTTTCCCATTTTTTTCCACTCAAAGATTTTTTTCCCAACTCAAATTCTCTCACTCAAGAATTGTTTCCAATTTTATTTTTAAATTTCATCATCAAAATTTTGTAATTGCATATTTTGTTTTTTTAGTTTTAGCAATGTTCTTTCTTTCCACTATTTTTTTTTTAATGAAATTTTATCCAAATGAATCTATATTTAAAATTATAATCATATTTATCAAATTTTTTACTAAGATTATCTTTAATTCTTTTAATATATTTATACTCATTTATTTAAAAAATAAAAAACTATTTTTTTTTTTTGGTAAACATGTTCTATTACCTTTCAAGTAAAAAGATATATACATATATATATATATAGTGAAGTGATAGTCAATTTTTAAAAAATTTTAAAATATGGTTAATGTAGAAAATATAAAAAATAATTAAAAATAAGAGAAAAATATAAATGAAAGGGTAATATAAATTTAAAATAAAAAATGAAAATTAAACTAAAAGATAAATACAAAAAGATAAAAAATATTTAGATTATAAATCCCAAAATTTTTATCATTACTTATAATAAGAGCAAAAAGATTCAATATATTTAAAAATGAAAAACAAAAAAACATTATTGCTTTTTATTTGACGTAAAATAGAAATATAGATTGGAAGAAAAAAAAAAGTTAGAAATGAGTAATACTTAATAGAGAATAGAAAATGAAAAAAAAAACACAAAAAAATTGAAATTCACATTCACTTGTACCTATGTAAGGGTTAAGGATATTTTAGAGATTAATGAAAGACAATATCCTTCATTTTAATTTTCATACTTTGTTTAGGTCTTGGGTTTAAATATGCATGTTATATGGACCAAATGTTAATTTTTGGACCCAATTAAGCCCAAAACATGGACAGTATCCCCTCTCCGGACTTGAAGAAACAATTTTTTTTAGCATCGAGTATGCTCCAACAACCTCTTGAAAATTTGCTTGGACATTTGGAGCCGCCGCCTAGCTGCATAATTGCTAGTGTTTGTCTTCCTTGGACTCGGGATGTTGCCGTCAAGTTCAAGATTCCATGGCTCGTCTTCCATGGGATTTCTTGCTTCACCCTCTTGTGCGGTAAAAACATTGCGCGCTCCGACGTTCTCAAGAGTGTGGCAGCTGATTCAGAGCCGTTTGAGGTACCGGGCATGCCTGATAAAATTGAATTTACGAAGGCCCAGTTGCCCCCAGGATTTCAACCAAGTTCAGATGGCTCGGGATTTGTGGAGAAGATGAGAGCCACAGCCATTTTGGCGCAAGGGGTGGTGGTGAACAGTTTTGAGGATTTGGAGCCAAACTACTTGCTGGAGTACAAGAAATTGGTGAACAAAGTTTGGTGCATAGGGCCTGTTTCTCTATGTAACAAAGAGATGTCAGATAAGTTTGGGAGAGGCAACAAGACCTCCATTGATGAAAACCAGTGTTTGAAGTGGCTCGACTCCAGAAAGCCAAAGTCTGTGATTTATGCTTGCTTTGGCAGCCTATGTCACTTTTCAACTTCACAACTCATAGAGATTGGTTTGGGCTTAGAAGCATCAAACCGTCCATTCGTTTGGATAATTAGACAAAGTGATTGTTCCTTTGAAATAGAGGAATGGCTGCTGGAAGAGAGGTACGAAGAGAGAATCAAGGGGAGAGGTCTCATAATCCGGGGATGGGCCCCTCAAGTATTGATATTGTCCCATCCAGCAGCAGGGGGCTTCTTAACACACAGTGGTTGGAATTCCACAATTGAAGCAATCTGCAGTGGTGTTCCAATGATAACTTGGCCAATGTTTGCGGAGCAGTTCTATAATGAGAAGCTGGTTGTCCAAGTCCTGAGGATTGGAGTAGAAGTAATTGTACAGTGGGGAGAGGAAGAGAAGGCTGGGGCATTGGTGAAAAGGAATCAAATAAAGGAGGCTGTGGACAAGTTAATGGATGAAGGAAAGGAAGGAGAAGAGAGAAGAGAAAGAGCTAGAAAGCTTGGGGAGTTGGCAAAGATGGCAGTAGAGGAAGGGGGTTCTTCCCACTTGAATACGACATTATTGATCCAAGATATCATGGAACAAGTCAATCAAAATGGACCAACCAAAGAAATAGTATAGTAGCTTCCAGAGATGGTCTCTGCAATTAGCAAACATATTACCTGGAGTTGGTGAACTCATCAGTCATCACTGAATCTCATACAGTGAAGAGAGATGAGTCGTCCTTGCCTTGGTCACCGACGAACAAAATGGCCACTGGGATCACCTTCAAATCAGCAAAAGCTGCAGTGGAGCTAGCATCAGACTTTAGTACACATAAATATACTAGCTATTTATTTGAATTCAGATCCAGTAGAAGCTTGGACCATTGAGGTCATTTAGGATGGTCCGGGAGTTATATTTCTGTTGGTCTAAGACTTGGCTTTATATTGTTTTTGTTTTATTTTAGTCTATGAATGTGATTACGAGAGTTATGCTTTGTCTTTAAATTAAATAGAGATCTGTTGCTGTGCCACAGAGTGAGCCCCTGCAATTGGTGGTGGAATAGGATTGCTGTGCCTTGACCAAATAATTGGTGGGAGAGGCTGTGATTCAAGATAAAAGATGGGTGTTATCAAGGGTCTTTTAGCACTAATTTTTATTTTTAGGTTATTAAAAATAATTTCAAAATTATCCCAATTTAGGGTTCCAAGATAAATTTATCTTCTCAAAAAACATAGATAGTATCAACAATATTTTTTGTATTTTAGGATAATTTTCTCCTATAATTTGACATTATTAGTAGGAAAAGAACAACAATCTACATTACACCAAGTAGATCAACCGGACAGAGAGGAAAATATCTAAGAAACTAGAGCAACAACATGACCAATTTAATCAAAAGCGACAACCCAACACTCTCCATCTCCCACCCTTTTAACTATGGCTCCTCCTCCCCCAGCATCTCAGTCTCAATGTGGAGACTTTTTCCTTCCCCATGGAAGGAGAAGTCATTTAAAAATGACACAACTCGGTTCCTTAAAGAAAAGGCATCTTGGAAATGCAACTATTGTCCTACAACTATGATTATTGTTCAAAAACTATAACCTGTACCAACTTGACAAATAATAATAAGGATCAACCTTGACATGCCAAGAAAAACAACAATATTATTTCTCAATATGGGCCCCATGTTACATAAAAAAGGGATGATATGTGAGATTTTTTTATAAGAGTATGATAGTTTTAAAAAATAATTCTTAAATTATTGTAACAGGAAAAATACTTCCAAATTTATCATGTAGAAAAGAGGGAAATTTTTTCTTTTAAAATCGCATCTTCAAAAGATGATTTATAACATTTTAAAAAAATTATATAAAGAAAAATTATATTTCCAAGATACGATTTCTAAAATTCTATTTTTTATATGAAAAATTGTCTTTTGAAGATAAATAAATAAATAAAAATTGAGAAATCGTCAAGAGACGATTTCGAAAAAAAAAAGTGAGAAATTGTCTCTTGAAGAGACGATTTTCAACAAAAAAAAAAACTTCAAAAATCTAGTTTTTCATTCTCTATTATACTCATACAATAATACAATTATTATAAATATATATTATAAAATTAATTAGTTTTATTTATTAAATTTAATATATAAATAATATAAAAATTTTAATATAAGATAAATAATATTTATCTATTATTAATTTTTTACTTTGGAATTAAAAAAAAAACTATTATAAAATTTATGTGAAAATTGTCTCTTTAAGAGACGGTTTTAACAAAAAAAAAAAAAAATATTCTCTTCAAAAGACAATTTCTCAATTTTATTTTATATTTTTTTATCCAAATCGTATTTTCAAGAGACAGGTTCTCATATAAAAAAATTGAATTTTAGAAATCATTTCTTAGAAAGATGATTTTTTTTTAAGAATATAATTAAACTTTGCTCACTTTTATCTAAATTTATATATATATATATATATATATATATTATTGCTTTCCTTAGTATTTTTTTCTCACTTTTTTCTTAACATTCAAATGAAAAAAAATTATATTTTTTAACTTTCTTTTTCCTGTTTAGTTGGTGTTTTCCAAAAAAATCAAATAAAATTTTACTTTTTTTTTTCCTTAGCATATGTAAATGTTACAAAACCATTTTTGTAAAATTACGTTTGGTTCTAAAAAAAATTTCAAAGAAAAAATATAAAGAAATCTAAAGATAAAAAAAATTAAAAATAATTTCTCTTATTTGATTGACCATAAAAAGTTTCAAAAAATTAAATTATTGAAAAATACACTTTCCTTCTATTTCCCTCAGGGAGAAAATTTTTCATCTTATTTTCAATTTTTTTCTCGTAATATTTAGATATAAAAAAATGGTTTTCCTTGTCATTTTTTTCTCCCCTTCCTAACACTAACAAACCAAATACAAACTTAGCATTTTTGTCCTTTGCATGTACACTTTCAGCAATTGCTGCTGACTTTTGTAAACAAATAAATATGATGTGACAAGCATTCATTCGGAAAATATACTAACAGTCCTCTATATTAGATTATAAACATCTTTCTTAATCAAGCAATATGTTTTTCTATAAATATTGTTCATAAATATGACAAAAATCATAAATACATGTATATTCCAGTAACTTTCAAATATCCTCCATTAATAATATCCTCTTTATCATAAATACGATTTTTTTTATAATTTTTTTAAAATATCATAAATCATCTTTTGAAGAGATGATTTAAAAAAAATATATATTTTTCCTACTTAACAAAAATTACGATAGATTTGGAATTATTTTTCTCACTATAATAATTTAAAAATTATTTTTTAAATTTATCGTACTCTTATAAAAAATTCTAATATGTATTTTGTATACAAAATATTTAGAAACAAAACTTATGTTCCAATGACTCGTATTATTGTTTACATTAGTTATAAAATACATTTCTAAATTTTTTATATTTCATTTTATTTATATTATGTTGGGAAAAATCACAACCCTCAATTACAACAAGAAAAATAAAATAAAACATAAAAAATAAAATATTTATGTGATTCAACTATGTCCACGGAAAAAAGGAACAAAAATTTAATAATAAATTTAAAAAATACATATTTCAAACCCTCTCAATCTTTCTTTGTCCAAAACCCAATACACTTTTTGTCTATTTTTCTCCATTACTTTTTTCCTTTTCTCTCTCTAAAACTAATATAAAACTACATAAGTCGTATGTGTTAATCCTAAAACAATAATTTCATAATTTTAATCAAACTCCAAAAGATAATTTACTAAAACACAAATTTTATAAATATTGACTTTCCTAAAAATTAAAATGAATAATCTTCACATTGACTTAAATTCTCTCGATTCTATCAAATTAATAAAAATAAACATGTGTTAAATTCAATATACCGTAAAACGTGACTTCAAAAATGGTTTTTTTTTTTCATGTGGATAGCCTGGGTGCATCACACTCAGTTTTATTTATTTATTTATTTTTCACATTTGGATTTTTAAAATTTTATTTTTAAATTTTTTATTTTAGTGTCAAATAAAAGTTTGAGAAATAAGATAGAGAATAGAAGAAAAAGAAGGAAAGGGAGTAGAAAATGAAGAAAAATGAGGTTAGGGTTTGGGATGTCTGTGTTTGGAGGTTGAAAAAGAAGATGTAATTTAATTGATTCTTCTACATGTAAATTTTAATTTTATTTTCTTTAAAGAAAGAAGAAAAATAGTGTATTCACCTTTAAAGAAACAAGTATATCTATTTCACTCCGGTTGGTCACACAACTCACACGAGACGTTCAAAACAATGCAAGTATGCGGCAAGAACAGTACGATGGCCATAGCTACAGTTGAGGTGGGCTTGGGCTGGTTGGGGCTTCTTTACCAATCACATTACCAAGTCTCCTTTCCATGGCTGCAGAGAGTAACTAATAGCCAATAGGGTTGATTTTGCTGACGATCCTTGGAAATCATGAATGCCTACCGCAACTTATTACTTATTACTTATTTCAGTTGTTTAAAATGGGCACCATCAATGTACTAATTTCATCCCTTTTAACCAAATATTTCTTTACAAAATATCTGACTTACCAGTTACCATCTCTTCAGCAGGGTAACCCTCAGTTTGAAAAGTTACAGAATTTAGGGGCACAATGAGGTCACTCTCTTCATGTCTTGGTTTGATTGCATGTTACTTGTTGCATAATATCTTGGATCAACAATGTCATGTTGAGATAAGAAGAGCCCCCTTCTTCCATTGCTCTCTTTGCCATTTCCCCAAGCTCCCTAGCTCTTTTTCTTCTCTCCTGGCCTTCTACTCCTTCCTCCATCAGCTGCTCTATGGCTTTCTCCACCACTTCCCTCTTCAGCACCACTCCAAATTTCTCTTCCTCTCCCCACTTCACCGCGAACTCAGCCCCCACCCTCACACCAATCCTCAATACTTGTACCACAAACTTCTCATTATAAAACTGCTCTGCGAACAGCAGCCATGTTATCATTGGCACGCCCGCGCAGACCCCTTCAAGCGTAGAGTTCCAACCACAGTGTGTCAAGAACCCCCCTATTGCTGGGTGCGACAAGATCAGCACCTGCGGAGCCCAACCTCGGATCAAAAGCCCTCTCCCTCTTGTCCTCTCCATAAACCCATCTTCTAATAATATCTTCTCCAACTCCTGTGCATTCTTTCCCTCCTTTATAGCCCAGATGAAAGGTCGGTTAGATGCTTCTAGGGCTAACCCAAGCTCCATCAGCTGCAGAGGAGTAAGCCTACTGAGGCTCCCTAAACACGCGTAAACCACAGAGCTGGGTTCCTTTGAATCAAGCCAATTGAAGCACTGTTTTTCATCGATAGAGGCCTTGTTGCCTCTCTCAGCCTTGTCCTTGTTTTCCTTGTGGCACAGTGACACCGGTCCTACGCACCAAACTTTATCTCCTCTGACCTTTCGGAATTCTTTGACATATGCTGGTTCCAGTTCCTCAAACGTGTTAACCACCACCCCATATGCAGCTAGTTCAGCCTCTCTTATTTGGTTCCTCATCTCTCTCAAGTCCGTTCCACCCATATTTACAGCTCCAGGTAACTGGGCTCTAGTTAATTCGATACGATCAGGCAAACCTGGCACCACAAAGGGCTCCCCTTCCGAGACCTTCTCATGTACCTTGGAAACGTGTAAATTGTGTGTGCACAGCAGCGAAAAGCAACTTATTCCATCAAAAACAAGCCGCGGAATCTGAAACCTGCGAGCTGTATCATCAGTCCACACAAGATTTTTATCAGCAATTATGCAGCTAACACGCGGCTGTAACTCATCAAACAAATTTTCCACAGGTTGTTTTAGCATGCCAATGCCAATGAGGAGATTTCTGAACAAGTCTCGGGAGGGGAGACGATCCATGCTTTCACAACCCTCTGGCAATCCGGCTTCTACAGATGGGAACGGGACTTGGAGAAGTTGTATTCGGAGTCCAGAATCAACAGCTCGATCAATAATGGTAGTCAACCCAGCTGCATTGACAGGGGTGGTGATAACAGTGACGATGACACCATGCTGTGCCAATAGCTTGGCAATGTCTATCATGGGGATTAGGTGCCCAAGGGCCAAGTGGGGAAGCAAAACAAAGTGAAGCCGATCGCAATTCTGTGAAGCCATTACAGCTGAGGATTGAAGGTGATGGAGAATGGAATTGGATGCCGCTTTGGAGTTTCAAGTCTGGGTGGGGCCTTCAGCCTCCATCCTCTATTTTCTGCTGATGTAGGTCCAAGCTCTGTGTGTTCTTGACATCTTGTCCGCTAGCCGCTGCTGGTGGCGTAAGAGCTTACGTGAGCTGATGTGACATGTTAGGTGGGGTTAGTCCAAAATGCTATAAAAAATAAAATAAAATTGAAAAAAAAAACGGATTAAAAAATTTTGCAAAACTTTTCTCACCAGAAAAAACCTGAAAAGATATTTAAAAATCATTTAATTATGTTTGGTTTTGGAAATTTCAAGAAAGAAAATAAAAAAATATCTATAATAAAAAGAACAAGATAAAAAGAATTATAAAATTTTCTCTTAATTGCTCGTTGAAAAACTAAAAACCAGTTAAACTATTTAAGAATATAATTAAACTTCGCTAACCTTCATCTAATTTTTTTTTATATATATTCTATTGTTTTCCTTAGTATTTTTTTCTCACTTTTTTCTTAACATCCAAATGAAAAAAAATTATATTTTTTTAACTTTCTTTTTCCTGTTTAGTTGGTGTTTTCCAAAAAAATCAAATAAAATTTAACTATTTTTTTTCTTAGCATATGTAAATGTTACAAAACCATTTTTGTAAAATTACATTTGGTTCTAAAAAAAATTCAAAGAAAAAATATAAAGAAATCTAAAGATAAAAAAATTAAAAATAATTTCTCTTATTTGATTGACCATAAAAAGTTTCAAAAAATTAAATTATTGAAAAATACACTTTCCTTCTATTTCCCTCAGGGAGAAAATTTTTCACCTTATTTTCAATTTTTTTTCGTAATATTTAGATAAAAAAAAAATGGTTTTCCTTGTCATTTTTTTCTCCCCTTCCTAACACTAACAAACCAAATACAAACTTAGCATTTTTGTCCTTTGCATGTACACTTTCAGCAATTGCTGCCGACTTTTGTATACAAAGAAATATGATGTGACAAGCATTCGTTAGGAAAATATACTAACAGTCCTCTAGATTTGATTATAAATATCTTTCTTAATCAAGCAATATGTTATTCTATAAATAATAGTTCATAAATATGACGAGAATTATATATCCTGATAATTTTCAAATATCCTCTCCATTAATAACTTCCCTCCATTGGCTTCTCTACAATGTCTTTGTACGCGGTTATGTCATATCCAAAAAGTAGAAGGCACTACAGGTACCTCTATACACAAAATAATCAAAATATTGGAAAGTATAAAATGAAAATTAAAAAAATAATAATAATAGTGATGATATAAAAAAACAAACTTAAAAAAAAATTGATAAATTAAATAAGAATACATATATTCAAATTATTTTATGAAAGAAAATAATATATGTGTAATAAAATTTATAAAGTTAAAAAATTAAAAATATATTTAATATTAGAATAATGATCTCATTTAAATATATTCAAGAATATAAAAAGCATTATATATATTTATAAATTTATATTTTTATTACATTTAATTAGTATATAAAAGATATAAATAAAAACTTATTAAAAAGATTATCACAATGGTTTGTTTTTATATTTTTAACAATTAATTATATAAAATTTGAAAATGAGATAACTAAAATGAAAAAATTACATTATTTTCCGGAGCTATTTTGATAAAATAAAAAATAAAAATAAAGCCAAAAGATTCACCACCACTGGGAATGTAACGGAAAGTAAGGAGTGATATCAACTACGGGTGAAAGGAGGTTTCCAGTATGAGGGAGTACGAGAGATTCAAAGCATACAGGTAGCCTATTGGGAATCCATCTTTCGGTTTCCTGGTTGACTGGATCAACAAATCTGTTTGACTCTTAACTCGTATCTTTGCTTGAATGCACCGTTGCATGTTGCTTGATATTTTCTATTAATAGAGCAATATTGTGGTTGGAAGATCCTCCTTGTTCCATAGCCTTGTTTGCCATCACACCAAGTTTCCTTACTCTTTCTCTTCTCTTTCTACCTTCCGGTCCTTTATCCATTACCTTGCTTATAGCCTTCTGAACTTCCTCCCACTTAACCAACACGCCAAACTTCTCTTCCTGCCCCAGTTGCACAGAAACCTCAACTCCTACACTGACACCAATCTCCAGTATTTGTACAATTAACTTCTCATTATAAAATTGATCAGCAAAGAAAGGCCATGTTATCATGGGCAAACCAGCAGAAACCGCTTCCAGTGTCGAGTTCCAACCACAGTGTGTTAAGAACCCTCCAACTGCAGGATGAGACAAGATTAGTATTTGTGGGACCCAACCCCGAATCAGAAGGCCTCTTTCTTTTGTCCTCTCCTCAAATCCATCATCTGATATCCATTTCTCCATCTCTTCTGCTTTGTGTCCTCTTAAAACCAAAATGAACGGGCAGTTTGAAGCTTCTAAGCCTAACCCAAGCTCTATTAACTGTGGCGGAGTAATGTTACTGAGGCTTCCCAGACACGCATAAACTACAGAGCTCGGCTCCCATGAATCTAGCCACTTCAGACACTGGTTTTGATCGGTAGAAGTATTATTACCTCTTTGAGCCTTGTCTATATCCTCCTTGTGGCAGACTGACACTGGGCCAATGCACCAAATTTTATCTCCTTTCACCTTTCTATACTCTTTGACATATTCTGCTTCCAACTCCTCAAAACTATTAACTACTACACCATCAGCTACTAGTTCAGCTGCTCTTATTTCTCTGCGAGTATCATTCAAATCCGAGAAGTTTGAACTGAAGGCTCCTGGTAGTTGCGCTCTGGTTAATGTAATCCGATGAGGCAAACCAGGCACCACGAAGGGCTCCGATTCAGAGACCTGCTCATGAACCTTCGTAATATGTAAATTGTGTGAGCACAAAAGGCTGAAACAGTTTCTCCCATCAAAATAAAATCTTGGAACTTGAAACTTGCGAGCAGTATCAGCAGGCCATGCTAGATTTGCATCAGATATTATGCAGCTTGGACTGGGTTTCATCTCTTCAAATAATTTTTCTACTGGTTGTTGCAACATTCTAATAGCAACATAGAAATTCGCGAGTAATTCTCGAGAGGGGAGATTGTCCATGGTTTCACATCCCTCTGGTAACCCAGCCTCATGGGATGGAAACCGGAGTTGGATAACTCGAATCAGGAGCCCAGATTCTATTGCCCAGCTGATAGATGTATTGAACCGACTGGCATTGAGGGGTGTGGAGATTATAGTGACAATCAGACCTCGTTGTGCCAGTAGTATGGCCATGTCTATCATGGGAATGAGGTGGCCCTGGGTCATGAAGGGTATCAAAACAACATGAAGCTGGTGGGATTGCGAAGCCATTGCAATTTGGGGGGGTTGAAGAGAATTGGTAAATCAAACCATAAGGGTTTCAATTTGTAGAAAATGGGTGCTTGTTTAGGTGTGTGTCTTGTGGGATTGGATGGCTTGCGTGGAACTTGCGTGTGTTTCTAGTGCTGGTGACGCAAGAGCATACATAAGCATGGAGATTTTCTGACAATTACTCCAGGGTCAAATGAGTTCATTCTGTCCCTAAAAAATATTGTTCAACTTGAACAATTAAATTAGCAAATAACGCCACCTTAACTAATAGGGCAAGTGAGTTCATTCTGTCTCTATACAACATTGTTCAACTTAAACTTTTAAAAAAAGTCGATAACGCCACCTTAACCTCTAAATCCAGTCAACAATGCCAGCTAGAAACACCAGTCTCTATAAAACGAGTGTCTGTCAGAAATTTAATAAAAAATCTCGAATCAACATCATAATTTTGCTTTCATTAGACTCGGAACACATAATAAGGTGTGGTAATAATGATATCATCCTTGCTAAGACAAAACCTTACTCGATGGGGACTCTCTATAGCACCTGCCCCATGTAGTGCAATACTCGATATGTTTGTGTGATAGAAGAATGGTTTTAACGAATGTAAGTGTACATTGCCAAACACCACTCCATGATATGTTTGAGTGGTAGAAGAATGGTTTAATGAATGAAAGCGTACTCTTCCAAGAACAAACCTATCAACGGTAACCTGACAAAACTTTCCAAATATTTGAGCCTCTCTGGTGGCTCAAATAAAAATGTTTTAGAAGATATTCTCATTGTCAGAAAATGGGGAAAAATCGGCATGATAAAGAACCAATAGGTTTTGGACACTTGCATATTAACATGAAAAACAATATTCTTAATATTGTTTCAAAAACGACCAATATAGGAAGCATCATTAAAAATAGTTTTAAGAGGCATAATGATGAACATATTTGTTGTGTCACTATCATTTTTTTCAATTTTAAGAAAAGAACAATTCCCAATTCCACTACCAAATATGTCCTCTGCTTTCATTTTAATTTTGCCAACATAAAATTTCTTATTTCCACCATCAAACTAAAATGCCTACAGATTTCTTTTTCTGTTTCTATAATTTCATAAAAATTAACCAAAACCTCCCCTGTCTCCAACCTAACTAGCACTTGAGCTAGATCTTAAGCACAGGTTCTTACAGTGGAATATTTTATAAATTCTTGCTATCAAGGCCTGTTTTGAAATTTCTGAATCTAAATAACAAGACTTTCTGGTGAGGCAAGTTACACTCTAAATCCGGACACATAAGGATCAAGAAAGAGATGGGGGCATACCAACTGAATGCGTCACATTCTAAACAGTGTCTACAGGCATTCAGATCAATGGATGAGTATTTTCTTCACTCATATGCAATCAGATCTTCAGATGGAATGCAGATAGCATTACCTTAGGCATGCACATTCAATTCCCATGGCAATCCTTAGGAAAGAACCAACAGTTACACATGTGCCACCTTTTCAACTAAATGAATCAAATAAGCTGAGAAACTAAAATTTCTTCTCGTTGAATCAAATCTGGCTGTCATTTACTTACTTTTGATTTACTCTGAACACTATATCCAACCAGCAAAAATAATAAGAATCACCCATATCATCCTCTAATTCATATGAGTTAGATGGCGAGTTCTTGTATTCTGATTGTTGAGAACTCTTGATCTGTCCAGTTCAGTTTAATTTGTTTCATCTTTCCCAATGAAAGAAAATGACTTCCAGTGATCTTTTGAGTTCTGCTTAATTTTTTGTTCCTAAGAAAAGAAAAGAGACCTCTCCCACCCTACAAAGGTGTATTGCTAGTAAGAAGAACTCTGGAGCAACTTTCAATAGAAGTTGAGACAATAATATTAAAAGGAGTTGAAAAACTAAAAGAGAAGTAGTGATTCAAAAGGTGTATAGTGGATAAAGGTGATTTAGAGAGCCACCTGATGGTGGTGAATCTGGCTTGAACAGTAGTATTAGAGAAAAAGAAGTTAATAGAAAAAGGAAGAGAACAAGATGCAGAAGAGCATTGACCTCAGCAATTTTCTGAATATCCTTGTACCGTCAATCATATAACTAGCAAAGTTCAATTCCAAATCATAATGAAGTACAAGCCTTTAAACAAAAGAAAAGGTAAGATAAAATTCTAAATTTCTAATTAACTTAGTTGTGTACTAGGATTTCCAATAGTTTGTTGGAGGATATAATGGATTAGTCTTTTCATGTTAAGATAAGAAGAACCCCCCTCTTCTATTGCCTTCTTTGCCATCTCTCCAAGTTCTCTTGCTCTTTTTCTTCTCTTCTCTCCTCCTTCTCCTTTATCCATAACCTCGTCAATAGCCTTCATTACATCCTCTCTCTTCATTACTACCCCAAATTTCTCTTCCATTCCCCAAGTCACAGCCGACTCAACTCCCACACTCACACCGATCCCTAAGATTTGTACTACTAACTTCTCATTTATAAACTGTTCAGCAAACAGAGGACAGGTTAGTATAGGCACACCAGTGCATACCCCTTCAAGGGTTGAATTCCAACCACAATGGGTTAAAAATACCCCAATCGATGGATGAGACAAGATTAGCATTTGAGGGGCCCAACCACGGATCAAGAGGCCTCTCCCTTCTGTCCTCTCTTCAAATCCCTCCTCTAAAATCCATCTCTCCAACTCTTTTGATTTCTCTCCTCCTCTTATTACCCAAATGAATGGCCGGTTTGATGCTTCTAAGCCTAAACCAAGCTCTATAAGTTGCAAAGCAGTGAGGCCAGAGATACTTCCAAGACATGCATAAACTACTGAGTTAGGCTCCCATGAATCAAGCCACCTCAAACATTGGTTTTCATCCACTAAGGCCTTTTTACCTCTCTCTGCCTTATCTAAGTTCAACTTGTTGCAAGCTGACACAGGGCCAATACACCAAACTTTATCTCCTTTAATCCTTTTATATTCTTTCACATATCTTGGCTCCAGCTCTTCATAAGTATTAACCACAATCCCATCTGCTATAGATTCTGAAGCTCTCATCTGGTTAAGAATGCCTGTCAAGTCTGATGAATCCGGATTGAGGGATTCAGGTAGTTGGGCTTTAGTCAATTCAATCTGGTCAGGCAAGCCCGGCACCAGAAAGGTCTCCAACTTGGAGATGCTCTCATGGACCTTAGAAGCTTCCAAATTGTGTGAGCATGAGAAAGCAAAGCAACTCATAGCATCAAAATAAAGCCTTGGAATTTGAAACTTGCGAGCAGTATCAGCAGTCCATGCAAGATTCTTACCAGAAATTATGCAGCTTGGACGGGGCTGCAACTCCTGAAACAATTGTTCCAGTGGTTGCTGTAACATGCTAGCAGCAACAAAGAAATTCCTGATTAAGCTACGTGAAGGGAGTAAATCAACATTTTCACACCCCTCAGGCAAGCCAGCCTCAACTGCTGGAAACTGGAGTTCAAGAAGATGGATCTGGAGTCCAGACTCAACAGCACGGTCAATCATTGATTTGAATCTTGTAGCATTCAAAGGTGTGGTGACTACAGTGACAATGACACCATGCTGTGCCAATAGCCTGGCCATATCTACCATAGGTATAAGGTGGCCTGGGGCCATGAAGGGTATCAAAACAAAGTGGAGCTGAAGGAGTTGTGAAGCCATAGCATCAGGAGTTTTAACAGAGGAATTGAATGAGAAGAGTTGGAAATAAGGTGATGCTTTGGAGTCTAATTTCCAGGGTGGGTTCTAGCAGGGTTACCCTGTGGTCATTAAATACATAGAGACAGTGTTATATGTCTGCCTGCTTATCATGATAAGGGCTGATGTTGATTGTTGAGCGCCTTCTTTTAGGATGTCAACATACATGTAGGTGGAGAAGTGAAGACAGACAGTGTCATGTCAACAAGCTTGTTTTTCAGTTCCTCTGTCATTGGTAATAACTAATTTCTACTTTTGCCCTTGAATTTTCAATCTTCTTCCTACCCAAATTTCCTCATGCACCATAGCTATGACAAATAGTATAACAACAGATAAACAGATAGAGACAAACAATAAATATTGAATTACAGGGAATTAAAATAACAATGATGATCATCAGTTCTCGAACAACTGCTGAAAGGAAACCTTAAGAGTTCAAAACAGAACAGTACCTTTGGCCTGATTGATGAACTTACACGGTTACACCACAGTCCAAGTCTCCAATACAAAAAATGATAGCTAAGTGGGGATTCCGACCATCCAGGCACAAGAAAAACAAATTAAAAAAAAATAAGTCAGATATTTGTTTATGAAAGAGAATGAGGAAACAAAAAAACAGAGTTTGTAAAAAACGATTAAACATATTAGAAGTCATTTTCAAGCATTTTCGCCGCTTAGATATTTCCGGAACCGAGTGGATGTGTGGATCTATAAAGATAAAAGAGATAAGTCCACCTCTTGACATGGAATGCACTGACTTGAACCATTAAGGCCATGGGAGTCGGACACACGTGTCTAACATCCATGTACAATCCACATTTCCAAGAGTAATTTGCAGAGGATGCGAACCCTAATAATTACAGGAAGACCTATTTTCAAAAGAATCTAGTTAAATGCCCTTCATTTGAAGCACTGTCCGAAAACACTCCTGTTCAATTCTAAAAACCACTCGAGTACAAATTGAAGAGGAACTCTAAGAAAATATGAGAAAATGTAGGAAAATCTTCAATTTTTTCACTCAACTATCTTTTTGGAATATTCTTAGGGTTTGTGCTTTAAATTCCTAAAATTTGTAGAAGGTTCCAATGAGATGGAAATCGGAGGAGCTAAACAAAATAAATAAAAAAAAATAACATTTTTAAATAAATAGAGATGATGAGAAATTCCTCAAGATAAGATAGTAGACTAGAAATCTCGAACCAAAATTTTGAATTTTTCTTTTTTCATAAGCCAGACATGGTTGGTAATAGAATAAAAAGATGAGAAAAGAGAAGGATAAGGCCAGAGAATTGAAGTTACATGAGCAACGAATGAGTATGCGAGGATGATATTTTGGCGAAGGTCGTGGCTGAAATTGGCGGGTGGTTGCGTTGATTTCCTTGCTAGAATCCCCGCGAATTCAACTCGTCAGGCGTAGTGTCTCTGTCTGAACCATGAGATAACGCACCATCTACAGTTAGAGAGTTGATCACCAAGGCAGAATAAAATCACTAAAGTCACTAAAAATCAGAATAAAATCTGTCTGTCTGAACTATGAGATAACGCACCATCTACAGTTAGAGAGTGTAGACAGTTGGTAAAGTCACTAAAAGTCAGAATAATTAAATCATAAGTCATAACTCGCTAGCGGTCCCTTATTTGCCGGAGTTACAAACCTAATTTGAGGGAAAAGGAAAACCAATCTTGGCACAAGCTTGTTTTAATTAAATCATTATATCACATCCTGAAGATGGCATCAAACTTAAAACAACACAAACCTCTTCCATAATTTTATTACTGAAACCAGAGTGAGCTCTGGTTCTTTCTGGGTACTGTTCTCAAGTCTGGCGCAACGGTAGTTTACAACAACACAGCCTAAATAATAATACAATCCTTGTGGGTTTGTGATATCATTACAAATAGATGCCTCTCAAATAACTTACCCATTCCCCACTACATACACAGGCAACTGTACATCTTGCAGAAGAAACGAAAAACAAAGAAAAAACATATACAGAATATCATATCCAACTTTGACGCACCCATCAAAAAGTGACTCACTTCAGTCCACAAACCAACATGATCAACTTCGATCATCTTGTTCCCTGGGTGGCCTAACCAGATCCTACTCAATCCCAAGTGTGATCCAATTCAAACCTCAAAAGGCAGCAATAACTTTTTGCATTTATCATTGTGCACTACTACTGGTTTCCAGTAGACTCTGAATCATGGCCTTTCCCTTGCTGAGTCTGCACGATCAAGTCCGGAAGCCCTCCACTGGAGCAAATTCGTTGATTTTAATAGCAAACCAAGGGCAGAGGAACATGTGGCTCTAACGATTTCATCTGCTGAGTGACTCATTTTGCTTATCAACATTCCAAACACCTAGGGAGAGAGAGAGAGAGATTTATTATTACATATAAATATAATTATTTTAACCATAAGTGGCCACTGCATCCCAGGCATTACCCGCGTGTAATATAGAGCCAAAATATGTTGATCATCCGATACAGATAGCATGCTGCTTGAGAAGTAAATGGCATTAGCTTGAATTGTCGGCCAAGGAGCATCAAAAGCCTGCATCATGAAAAAGGAGATCTACTCAATGTTGCTAAATCATATTATTAGCTTATGGTCACTAGGAGGTACAAGCACAATTTGCAGAGTATTGCACTGTTCTCCCATTTCAACTCCCAGAGTTTGCATGGAAAATTTAAGAGAGGATAATTAAATAAAATTGTGAATAAATAGGGGCCAAATTCAACAGTATGGAAAATGCCTGCCAAAAAAAAGGACCATAACCCCACGTGTTATTCCTGGACATAGCACCATCATAAAAGGTAATCCCATTCCTACTATTTGGGGTTTGCTACATGAAGGCCTATGATTCAATAGAAGATAAGGGAGTAGAGAGGAATCATGTTACCAGCTCCATTTGGTTGTGACATTGTATGCAGTTATCACATAACTAAAGCCCAGTGACTCAAAGAGAGAGAGAGAGGGAAGGGAGATGCTTCAGCAGGGAGCAAACCTGTATAGTTGATGCCATATAAGTATCAACCCTGGAGGATAGACGTAGAGAGAATTGCTTTGAAAGGTCTCTGACAAAGTCCTCATAATCACTTCTGAAAGACACAGGGACTCCAGTCCATCAGAATGAAGCACTTGGAATGAAATAGACACTAGTTTCAGAACCTTTGTTTCAGATTCAAAGTGCGTACCGGTGGTCGGAATTAAAAGAATGAGTATTGAATAGGGCAAACATTCCTTCTAACTCCATTAATGGTGCGATCCGTTTGAGGGTGCTCTATTGATGAGACCATAAGAAATAGTGAGGGGTTTGTCAGGAAGAACTTCCACTAAAGAAGAGAGTAAAGGAAACTAATCATTTACCCGGCAAGCTAGTCGGACGCTAAGATCATCATCATGAATATGCAGAACCAAGCGTGGGAAGGCAGCATGTACCTGAGAAAAGTAACAACATCAGATTAGCATCCTTAAATAATTAGACAGAAAAAAAAAAAGAAAAAAAAGATGAGTAATTAACCTTATACTTGCCTGCAAGGTGAAGAAAGGAAACCATAAATCCCTAAGACTGTTAAAAGTTAAAAGCCTTTGACATTGAGAAGAAGGTTGAAAACCAAACGACTAATCATTCACCAACCAAGAAAGAACTTACAAATCTCTAAGGAACTCATTCATCAACAAAGAAAGAACTCACAGGTTTTGGTTTTCAGAAAGCTAAAACTATGAACAACTAGATACGAAAAATCAAATCTCCAGTTTATCTCCTTTACTTAATCGTGGTTTAACTGATTAAGTAAATAGTAAGAGATGAAGCAAACCAATGTACACACCAAAAACATGCTGATATACAAATTCCATGTTAATACCCCAGGTAAGATACCAAAAGAAGAAAATTATTATTATTATTATTATTATTATATATTTTTTTTTAAAAAAGGCTCTTGCACAAGCTTGCAGAATGACATCCTGACAAAGACAACAATAAAAAGTAGCACCAAACAAGCATCTATTTTTATATGCAGGGCCTTGTGGTCATCAAAATCAATCTTCTTGAATGAAAGAGGTCAATTAGATTCACCCTCTACCTAAAATATCTCATGTACTTCTTCAACGTAATAGTTAGCATTCTTGGAACCTTACATCGAGCAATTGTCGACAAGCAAGTTTGCAAACACAAAAAAGCAAGCACCCACCCATGCTCATTGAACACACTAACACTCTTTATGGAGATACATCCACACCCACCTACACACATTCTTTACAAACGTGCACAATACAGTCTCTCTCTCTCTAGCCACACACATATGCGCATGCATATCCGCAAAAAAAAAAAAAAAAAACAGAAAAGAAGAAGATGGGTGCAACAAAAAACAATACCTGATTTCTATTATACATATTATGGAAATAGAGAAAAATCAGAAAATGCTTTTCTGTCTGAAATGCTTCTTCAAGTTCCTTTTCCAACAGACTTAATGGCAAAGTAGAACATTTATGCTTGTATTTGTTTAGAGACTCAAACCAAATTGAGTTTGGAAAATGTAGCACCATATGTCATTTTTTCTTATTTTGGTCAATCATATTATAATTTAATTCCTCAAGATAAAAGGAAGTCACCAATCATTATCTGCTAAAAGAGAAACAACAATATTGTTATAAATTCCAAAATTCAAACTCTTAACACAGATCGTGTTCAATAAAAGAACCTGCTCAAGAAAAGCCTCACGTTGTGCCCCAACTCCATAGTTGCTTAGTGATCCTAATCCTGCGAAGGCATTGGCTCGCATCTTCACATTCGTGCATATCTGTTTCCAAACAATAAGAAAAATAATCCATGTCAAGCTTTGTTCTTAACATGTTGCAACACAATTCCAAATTAAGAAATGGATCCCAAATACAGAGACAAAAGAGGCCAAAATATATTCCAAACAATATTCACAAATTTGCAACCCTAGAGCAGATCTGGTACCGATGTTCTTGGCTGGATGCTTTTATTCCTCTTTTTGGGCTTCAACAACCACAGCTTTCAATGGTACTCCTCAAAATATTATTCAGCTCAATTGGAATTTGGTGTGTAATTAAAGGGTTAAAAGAGCAAATATTGGAACAAAGATTCTGTCTTTTCTGTAGATGTATTGTTCCTTAAAGAAAGGAGAACCACATTTCCTTTGTATAGTTCTGGGGAGTATGTAGTTTATATATCCGATTTCTCATCCTTCACATGAATTTCAAATTCTTATTCAATGTGTTTTCATTTCTGATAATAAAAAATGTTCTTAGATGGATGCATCACAAAAGATGAGAAACCAATAAAGCAACAATAAGCTCTACAAAACCGATGCTGTTTTTTTAATCTATATCTGAGTCCTACTTGATAGTGAAAATAAAAATAGCTTTTTCAGAAATGTTCTCATTCTTTTCAATAATCGAAACAATAAATATGTCTGATTTTAGATCACTTTCAATTGGTAAAGTACAAAAAATTTCTCCAACTGTGTTCTAAAATGATCTTTTCTGAAGTTATTTTGGAAAACAGTTTTCCAAAACCTGTAAGAACATTTTTTTTCTGACATTTTTGTCTTTTATGTTCTGAAAACAGAAATTAATTTCCATTTCCATTACTGAACAGAGTCTATAAATTTGCAGATTCTGAAGTCTTTTTTCTATAGGCAATGAAATGATGCCCAACCACCTTGCACCAAAGCACCAAAGGGCAAAATCCTAAAGCCTTAATATCCTATCTCCACTCTACTTTGCACATTTCTATATCTATATATTACCAACTGATTGGCATTGGAAGTCTATCAAAAAAAAAAAAAAAAAAATATGATTGGCATTGGAAAAGGTTATCATAGTTGAACACCAACTCTATATCTGTTAATTTCAACTGGCAAACACAAGCAAGACTATTACCAGTTACCTTTCATGTAAGTTTCTATTTGTAAAGATACTCCTAGTTATGCACAGAGAAGGTGGGTGTTTAATGGCCTTAGGGGCTCATATAATTTGTTTTTGATAGACAATAATAAAAAATAAAAAATAAAAAAAAGGCTATTGTTGTTATGCAAAATTCTTAAAATTTTCAAACAATGGTCTTAAAGATACTATTACAGCACTGATTTTGCAACATCCCAAGATAGTAGCCTGTGGGCTAAAATTTTAAATATAAAGATTGAAAACTATGTGTTTTTTTTTCATGGCATACAGTATGAAAGCTAGGAGATTACACCTCCTTGGAGGTTCTTGGGGTTAGCACCTTTGTGATCGCACTAAGCTCATTTCATTTCATTTTCAAATAATGAAAATGGTGTATCTGATTAGCATTCCAGATTGTTGTTTCTCCAGATATAAAAATAGGTTTTTAAATAACTCTCGAGTAAAAATCATTATCTTTTAAATTAAATATATGTTAAGTCCCCATTGAGGACTAGTGTTGGCCTGTAGTGAAGAGTGATATAAAAAGAGGACAACATGTGCATAAAAGTGAGTGCATGACAACCCGCAGATCCAAGGATTATGGAAGCAAGGTAGAGAAGCTGAATGTACAACAAAAGATGAAAAAAGCAAGAAAGAGAGGAATTTTGATACATAAGATTGGATTCTTGTACCAATTTGACATAAGAAGCGAGCCCAGAACAAATTTGATACATCAAGCTTCAATATTGAAATATTAGATACATCCATTCAACAAGGGAATCAAAGTTACATTGGATACAGAGATTTTTACCTTTTATCGAATTCAATTTTGACACTGGAGGGTCATTTCAACACTACTTTGATACAAGAGAGTAGAGTCAATCCAAATACAATGAGTTTTGGGTGTTATCAAAATGAATTTCAATACAGTGGGGTATCGAAATTACCCGGCAAAAGTATTCTGAAGATACAAAAAGTTTGGAAGACTATCGAAATGAATTTCAACACCATTTCAAGGCCACTTTGATACAATTGTAAAGTGGAAGTTCTCAATCCCATATAT
This sequence comes from Vitis vinifera, assembly GCF_030704535.1. NCBI lineage: Eukaryota > Viridiplantae > Streptophyta > Magnoliopsida > Vitales > Vitaceae > Vitis > Vitis vinifera. Next base: position 19,708,047 of record NC_081812.1, read on the forward strand.
CAAAGTGCAATTCAATACAAAATATGCATTTTGATACCACATTAGAAGTATATCATAGGTCTAGAAGGTTTGGGTATTTGTTGAAATCTATTTTGATACCATTGTGGAGGTGTTGAAATATTCGATACTTTTTTTTGATACGTAAACACAGAATAATTATATTAAAAAGAGGGAAGCAAAAAGGCAACCCGAAGCATACAGGAAGTATACACGAGAAGCCCCAAAAACAAAAAGCACAAGGAAGCATACACTCACCAACCCTCAATTAGAGCCCAACCAATCTACAAAATTAATTAAGGAGTGGGGCTCTCCATCTAAACAAGACTTAGTCCAAGAGAAAAGATTACAAACGAAGGAGGTTTTCAATCTTTGGATCGACAAAGCCTCATTATCAAAAGCTATCCTATTTCTTTCTTTCCACATCGTCCAAAATAAACAAAGGGGGGTTGCCCGCCAAATCTTCCCACGCTTCTTGTCTACAAAGGAATCGGACCAGCCAAGGAGAGTGTCTTTAACCGTGAGCTAAAGGACCCAAGTAACCCTAAACATCGTAAACATAAGATTCCATAACACCTTCGCCTTGGGGCAATGAATAAGGATGTGGTTAATTGTCTCCTCATCATCACAACATAAGAAGCATCTGTTTGCTAGAGACCAGCCCCTCCTTTTGAGATGATCTTGGGTTAGGACCTTCCCCCAAGAAGCTTCCCAAGCAAAAAAAACCCACCTTAGTAGGCACGCAAGGGCTCCATATGATTCTCCACGGAAACGGGATTGCACCACCAGAATCCAGAGTATTGTAAAGGGATTTTACAGAGAAAATCCCATTCTTAGAAGCATTCCACACCACTCTATCCTCCATCCCAACATTGAGCCTCTTTCCTTGAAAGACCGAAAGGAGACTCGCCACCGCCTCCAGCTCCCAGTCATTGAAAGACCTAGAAAAACAAGGATGTCATCCCCCCGCATCCCCCATATAATCCCAACAATCCTCTACCCACGCATCTTGGGATACCGCAAAGGCAAACAGAGAAGGAAAAGCCTCACATAGGGGAGTGTTTCCACACCAAATATCCTTCCAAAATTTCACCCTTCTACCATCCCCTACATTGAAGGAAGCGTTTTTAAACAACAGAACGCCTTCCTTTCTAATTTCCTTCCACAACCCCACCCCATGGCCTTCCCTAACCTCACAAGAGATCCACCCTCCTTCTTCCCCATACTTCGAGCTGATAACAAGTTTCCAAAAAGACTCTCTTTCAGCCGCAAAGCGCCAGCTCCATTTACACAACAGGGCCCTATTGAGGATAGAAAAATTTTTGATCCCCAATCCACCCTTCATTTTATGAGAGCGAACCACATCCCATTTTACTAGGTGGGGCCTCTTCTCCAATGCACCCCCTCCCCAAAGGAAATCCCTTTGGATTTTCTCAAGCCTCAATCTTACAACTCTTGGAATACGCATCAAGGACATAAGATAAATCGGCATGCTAGCCAAAGTGCTCCGAATGAGAGTGATTCTCCCCCCTTTAGAAATAAACTGCCTCTTCCACAGAGCGAGTCTCTTCCTCATCCTTTCTTCCACACCATCCCACACAACCACCGATTTGTGAGGAGCACCTAGAGGCAGCCCCAAGTAGGTGGAAGGAAGAGAACCCACTTTGCAGCCCAATTCAGAAGCCAAGACCTCAGCATTCTCAACTCTTCCCACCGGCAGAATTTCGCTCTTTTCCAAGTTAATATTCAGACCAGAAATGGCTTCAAACCACATAAAAAGCCAGCTTAGAACAGCCATTTGGTCTTGGGAGTCCTTGCAAAAGACCAGCGTATCATCCGCAAATAATAGATGAGATACTTGAATCCCATTTCCACCCCTTCCCCTTAGCCTGCAGCCGGATAAGAAGCCCCCCCTAACCGCTTTGTTAATGAGGCAGCTTAAGGCCTCCATTCCTAAGACAAACAAGTAGGGGGAAATGGGGTCCCCTTGCCTTAACCCTTGAGTACTTTGGAAAAAACCCGCTGGCGAACCATTAATCAGAACTAAGAAAGAGGCAGTGGAGATGCACCACCTGATCCAGCCGGCCCACTTCTCCCCAAAGCCCATTTTTTGCATCACTAACATCAGAAAATCCCAGTTAATATGGTCATAAGCCTTCTCTAGGTCCAGCTTGCATAACACACCAGCTACATCCCCTTTCAGCATCGAGTCTATGGCCTCGTTAGCAATTAACGCTGCGTCAAGGATTTGTCTTCCTTCAACAAAGGCATTTTGGGAAGAAGACACCACCTTACTCACTACTTTCTTCAGCCTATTGGCTAGAACCTTGGCGAGAATCTTGTACAGACCACCCACCAAGCTGATGGGTCTATAGTCACGTAAATCCTCAGCTCCACCTTTCTTGGGGACTAAAACCAGAAACGTGGAGTTAAGACTTCTAACGAATTTTCCCCTCAAAAAAATCCTTAAAGAAGCCCATAATTTCATCTTTGACAAAATCCCAACAGAACTGCCAGAAGGCAATGGGAAATCCATCCGGTCCAGGAGCCTTGTCCCCATTTAGCTCCGAAAGGGCCAGATACACCTCTTCCAAAGAGAACATCTCCTCCAGCCTAGCAGCCTCCTCTCTTCCAATACTATCAAACTCCAAGCTGCTCATACTCGGGTGCCAGCCACCAGGATCCGATAACAGATCCTGATAGGCCCTCACCACTCCCCTTTGAATATCTTGCTCGTCTGAAAGCCAAATACCTCTGACTTTAATCTTTTTCAAACAATTCCTTCTACTGTTAGAGTTCGCCATCTTATGAAAGAATCCCGTGTTCTTATCTCCTTCCTTCAACCATATTTGTCTTGATTTCTGCCTCCACGAGATTTCCTCCATAATCGCCCACTTTTTAAACTCCTCCTTGGCCTCCTTTCTAGCCTCTAACTCCTGCTCGTTTAACGTTCTCTACCTCTCCTGATCATCCCAAAAAGATACTTTGCCCAAAACCATCCTCAAGTTTACTCCCACTTTACCAAAGACTTCCTTATTCCAATTCTTCAGCTTAACTTTTAAGGCCTTTAGTTTTTCTGAGATGACAAAGCTATATGAACCACTGCAATTAAATCCTTGCCACCAGCCCTTCAGAAGCTCCTTAAATCCCTCCTCCTTCAACCACATATTCTCAAAACGGAAAGAGATGGGACCTCTCCTAACTCCACCCCCATCTAACAGGATTGGGGAATGGTCAGACACAGGCCTTGGGAGTGTGCACTGAGACACTCCACTAAAATGGTTTTCCCAATCCTCCGAAATCAGGAAGCGATCCAGTCTCGACCAGGATTGGCCATTTAACCCCCCACTCCATGTATACGGACCCCCCTGAAGAGGCAGATCTCTTAAAGCCAACTCATCTAGCACCTCTGAAAACCTTCTCATAGGACCAAATAGTCTTCCAACTCTACTCCGTTCACTGGGAAATCTAATAACATTGAAGTCCCCACCGATGCACCAGGGATCAGACCACAAACCTCGAATTGCACCTAACTCTTCCCAAAAAGGTTCTCTATACCTTTTCATAGTAGGTTCGTAGACCCCTGTGAAGAACCACATAAACCCATCCTCGCAATTCTTAAATCGACACGAGATTGAGAAGATTCCCACTTCCAGGCCTACTAACTCCAACACTCTCTTATCCCAGAAAACCACCACCCCTCCAGTTGCCCCTCTTGCATTCACAACTCCCCAACCTAAGAATCTTCCCACACCAAGACTGTGAATAACCCCTTAGGACATTTCTTGGATTTTAGTCTCCTGCAAGCACACTAAATCCACCTTTTGCGATCTGATTAGGGCCTTGATAACCTTCCTTTTGATTCTGTCATTAGCCCCTCTGACATTCCAAGATAGAATCTTTAGCTTCATCTAACTGTCGAGATTCTAACCCCTCCTTCTCTGACCATAGAGTTCTCCTTTCTTGCCCCAGTATAATTGATAGTCCACTCAAGTTTTTTCAATTCCCTATCAAACTTAGTGGTCCCTGACGTGCCCTTCTTCAGATTTTGCTCTCTTCTTCTCTTAGTCCTTAGGAGCAAATTCAGAATTTCGCCTTCAAACCCGTCCGTGGAGAAGCCCAAGAATTTGCTAAACCTTGCCAAGTAACTGTCGTCCCACCGGCACCCATCCAGATCCTGAAACATCCCCTCAAACTCCCCCCTCGGTCCTTCTCCAGCCACTGGCTTCTCGCCCTCAGAGGCTAGCACTCCATTGCTACCGTCAGCCAAAATGATACTCAACAGGGTCTGCTCCTCTTCGTTGACCTTAGAAACCGAAACACCAATGGTCCCCTCATTCAGCGTCACCCGACTGAAAGAAGAAGAAGAAGGAGAAGAGAGATCCCGACCCCCCAAAGGAATATGACAGAGATCGACATACCTGGAAGCCTCTTCGCATAAAGCTTCGTCAGTCAGGAACCCCCGATCCATCATCTGAGAGGAAACTCGCGTCATCGAGTCTCACGGCAACCCGACGAGGAGATCGACTTCTCCTCTTGCGTCTTGACTTACACCCCTGGAGATGGGAAGCGATTGCAGAAACTGAGCCCTAGGAAGCGATAATGGGGACTCGATTCCAACAAAGGCCCCATCTTTCAAAGCACCAGCTTGAACAGGCCCATAGGCCTCACCCGACATCCCCTCTCTTAAAGAACAGGGATTGGGCCTTGGATCCCGGCCCAAATCCATCCGGCTTGCAAGACACAAGTCTTGGGCTTCCCCACAGCTTAAAGCTGAAGGGCCAGAGCACCTGCTTGGGCCTGCCTGCCCACTTCCACAGTTGACCAAGCAGATGGGAGAGGACTCCCTACCCCCTCCCACTAGGTCGGCTGGACCACCAGCCCATCTCCTCTCAACAGTCCCTTCTGCAGAGGCTTCAACAGAGGGAAGGAGAGTTTTTCCTCCATTACACGCCATGTCTTGTACCTCCACCTGCAACCCCAACTGCTCCCCCCCCTCCCCCCCTTCCTTTGACTCCCACAGCAAGCCACCCGAAGAGACCCATCAACTCCTTCACCTGCCCTTAACCCGCCCTTCCCGGAGGAGCTTTCTGCCGGTACCACCTGCGAGAACCAAGGTGCAGATTCCCACCATAGATGAAGGGCAAAGCACCCCGTCCCCAAAGCTATATGAACAGAGCTAGGGACCTCCCAATCCACACGCTTCACCAAAATCCTCGCTCATTGCATCTCAGACATGGATTTAGTTCCTTCATCCACTGCTAAAAATCCTCCGCACCCATCTCCAATACTTTTAAACACCTCAAGACTCCAGAAATGGAGTGGGAGCCCGACCACCCTAACCCATGTCTCTACGGCAATGGAATTCTTTAAGGAGCACCCCACCTCCGGATTCCATTTGTCCAGGATAAGCCAATTATCCTTAATGCTTTTTTTGCCTATGGCCAAAACACGCTTAGCCTCTTGAGCCTGCTCGAATTCGAACAACATAATACCCTTGCCCAACACGGAAATCGACAAACTCCTCTTAACCTCCCAATTCTGGTGGGTCTAATTCGTAACGAAATCCAACGCAGGTAGAGGAACCGAGATAGAACCCCACCTCCCTATTAGACAGTGTTTCAGATGCTCTAGTCTACCACGCACCTCTTTTTCCCCTACCTCTAACCACACTGACTCACCCGCCCTTCTCGGAGTCGATTTAACAACTTCTGCAAAAGACTTCATTTCCATACTTAGTTGTGAACTCCTAGAATTTCACTCTGAGACTTACCTCATTCTGCTCTTTTGCATATTTTTTAATATTTTAGGAATTTTAATTATGTTTTTAGGTTAGTTTTCGATAATGGTATAAATACCATAGATGATACAAAGAAGAAAAGGAAAAGAGGAGATATATTCACAATTTTTGTAATTGTGTGAGTTTGAATAAAATCTCTTATAGTTTAGTTTAATTCAATGCATAGTGTTAATATGAACATTAGTGGCTAAATCCTCTTACTAGAGATGTAAAAATGAAGTTAGATGATCCCGAAGAGAGAGATGATAAGAAAAGTGAAATCTTTTCATGGTAGTAAGTTTCTAATCTTTAAATTTCATGAGCAAGTTAAATTCTTTGTTAGTTTGTCCCTGTTAAAGATACATAGAATGCATGTTATAGGTCCATTGATGCATAAAGGATTATGATCGATGACTGACTTGGTGTGATCCTATGTAATTGATAACTAAAAAGAATATACCAAATGAATATCGAGTTTAAAATGTCTTAAAGGTTAAAACTTTTTATCAAATTATCTGTTGGATGACCGTTAAAGAACAAGCTTCAAGTTTTAAAACATAGTTCCTAATGTGAATGATCTATATCGATGTTTCAATCTTGAAAAGACGAAAAATTCTTTAATCATTACCTTTTATCTCTCAATTCTAGGTTTGAAATCGGATTTGTAAAAATATCTAGATTTAATTATCATTGTTTTCTCAATTAATAACTCAGTTTACCAATCAAATCACATCTTTGATCCAATCCATTTTTCATAAAAATCACTACTTGATTTGGTTTAGGCAAAATTAGTTAAATTTTCTGATTCCTTGAGAATGATAACTTGGAATACTACAAGCTGTGATGATCTTTTCTCTGGTTTTTCTTGACTAAGATCACTATGTAATTAGGCTTTAGTAAACTAACATTACATAACAGAGAAGTGAAACTTTTTCAGCTGGTCAGTATCCCCTTTATAAAAAATGAGTATCCAAATTAACCATCATGATTTACTAGCTAATGTAGGGTAGAATGGAAAGATGCAATGATGAAATCTCTTCTACAAGAGATGTAGTTTTCTAGTGATGCAACCATGAGAATATCTTGTGATGAGCAGGCTGCTACATGTGATATAGTAGCCTAAGTTCAATGAGACTAGCAAGCACAATAAAATTGCATTTATTTTGCAAAATGGGAAATCAGTCCATCTTCCAGTTAAGAGATTGGTAGCTATACAGACTGAGTTGGTTCCTCCACCTTTTGGCACTCTAAAGTACAAACTCAACAATGTTCCTAAGGCCACCCAAGTTAAATGGGCATTGTGGACTCATTTGGGATCACAGGAGTAGAATTATCCAAGCCGTTTTCTCCCAAAGAGCTAGTTTTTGGTAAATGATTGATGTGATCTACTTTAGTTGTGATCCCAAAGTTGTAACTGCATTATTATTGTGCATTTGTTGATAATTTCATGGCTAACACTCAGAGATTTGTCACAGGAATATGAGCACCAGATTTGCAAATTATCTACTGCCACATGAAGTTGGATTGCTCCTTGTGAGACTCTATATTGGCAAATCAAGGAGCTGAAAGCTTGGGCAAGAGAGGAGCCTATTGTCTAATTGATATTGTAGGGGATCTTATGTCCCCTCGTAAATTGGAGGACCATCCTTAGAACTAGATATTCAATGGTTTAATTCTTGCATTTCCCTGGTGTACATTTTACTTGTTGTCTTGTCCTTAAAAAATAAATAAAAGCCAAAACCAAACCAAAACAAAATGATTGAGACATCTTCTTTCTCTTACCACATGGTGGAAGAAAATCCATATGAAGTTTCTGTTAGTGCATTAGGCTAGTTAGATTAAGTTAGCAGTTTTGTTCCGTCCGTCCTAGTTTACGATACTGCGTACTTTCCTATGATTTACACTCCTTTGACGATTCAAGGTTGGTGCAGAATCAAGTAGAGATTAAACATGTAAGTATGGTTTAGTTATTTGAAAATAATGACATAAGACATAAAGTGGACTTATGAAAATTAGAAATAAAATTAATTTTGAAAGAATTTTAAATTGAAAATTTAAAAAGAAAAATTTTTCAAATAATAAAAACTTGTAAAAGAATTTCAAATTGAGGATTTAAAATTAAGAATTTAGAAAGAAAATATTTTCAAATATTAAAATTAATTTGAAAAAGAATTTTAAGTTGAGAATTTAAAAAAAAAAAAAAATCCAAATCTTTTAAGAAATTTGGAAAAGAGATTTGAAAAAGAATTTAATTAGGAATTTTGAAAGGAAAATATTTTCAAATATTTTTTAATTTAAAATATGAAATCTTTCCAAATCTTTCTATCTAAAATTCTTAAGTTTCTAAATTGTTTTGTAGTCAACTATGATTTCTAAATTAATTCCAAGTCCACTAGGTTTTCTTTTATATGTACCTATTGAGAGAGTTCTCTCTAGAGTGAATGCGCCTAAACTTTTAAGTCATTATTCTTTGCGCTTAACCCAAAACTCTCAAATATGTTTGGCTTTTCCATTCGTTAGGTTGTGAAGGAGGCCCGCATCCCCTCAAGAGCTGAGGCGAGATCTATTAGAGCACACGAAGCATAGCGTCATGAACGTGGATTGTGGTATAGGTTCTGGAGAGTGAGTTTAGGGGTAACATCTTCCAGGTAATTTTGTGTACTATTTTCTTAAATGGTGGATTGTCAATTCGAGGTCTTCAACCCTATGATTTTTACCTCTACACGTTGTGTGGGTGGTTTTCCACGTAAAAATCTTTTGTCTTGTATATGGTTGATTGCTTTTAATTATTTTTCGTTCTCAAAGGATTAATCGAATTGAAAATTTCAACCCTTATATTAAAATCTTTGAAAAAACACTCATTCACCCCCTTCTAGGTGTTATCCTACTGGATCCTAGGTTTTTCAACACCTATTCATCCCCACTAGGTATTCCACAAGCAAGATCTACAAACTTTCAATTTCCATGGTAGAGTTAAGGATAATGGTTGCAAGAGAGGTGATTAGTGAATGAAGGTCATAGTGGAAAAAGAGGTGGATGATCCTATGGAATAAGCCATAAAAAAGGAGTGGAATGATTTCTACTCTAGAATTGCATTTCGATAGGAAATGTTCTTAGAACCAAATTTTGGGATGATATTTGGTATAAAGAGACTCTAAAAATGTGGTTCCCAAAATTGTTTAATAGAGTTGTGTTCAGATATACTTAGGTAGTGAATATTTTGGTTGAAGAAGCAGTCCATTATGGTAGCCAGAATCTCATTTTTAGGATTAGGAGCTAAAGCCTGTCAAGTCTTTGTCAAGCTTTCAGATGCCATGCCCCTTTCAGAGATGTAGACAGCACATTCTTGTTTTTTCCAACTAGGGGATTTGGGATTCTAACGTTCCATCAACTTATTTGCAAGGTACGTAGTGTAAGAGAAAATCCTGAAGTTGATGCTAAGTGCAAACAGAGAAAAGAAAAGGAAAAACATATCCTCATTCATTGTGGTTGGTCTTTTACTTTGTGGTTTTTGGTCTTCTTCCCCCTTTGGGTTGTCATTGGCTCTTCCTAAGGAAGCTACAGATGTTCTTTTGGTTGGCGTAGAAGTTTCAAGGAAAAGAAACACGAGATGGTTTAAAAAATGGCTCTTTTATGTTTGTTTTGGATAATATGGAAAGAAAAGGATAAGAGATCTTTTAACTAGCTGGAGCAGTCAATTTTAGCTGTAAAAAAGGATCCCCTAATGCTCCATTTTAGTGGTCTAAAGGTTCTATGATGGGTAATGACATCTCCTTTGTCAATTTGTAGTTTTGGGGTTTTGTCAAAGTAACTAGCTTGTGCCGCTCTTTTGCTTCAGTTGACCTTTAGACATGTGTACTTGGGATACACCTCCTATTAGGAGCTTTAGATGCTTTCTCTTTGTCTATTTTTTTTAAAAAAAAAAAAAGGAAAAAATTATCTCATAGGATGGGGATAAGGAATGGATCTTCCCAAACTTGCAAGATTTTACAAAATAAGAGTCCCTTATCTCAAGGAGATATGATCTTATGCATCATTTCCTTACCTTTCTTGTTTTTAAATCTTTACCATTTCCATATTTGTTTAATTACTTTCTTGACCTCCTTTCTTATGTTGGTGTGGTGCTACTGATGCGGGTGGGTTGTTCATTGGAAGAGAAGCATCATAACAGCAATTTTGAAATTACCAACCTGCTAACCTCCAAATTAAAGGTTTTTGTGTAAAGGCCAAAGATCTGCCTATTTGCTAACAATGGTTCCAAGAAATTTTAGTTGAGTGGCCTTCTTATATTTTTATGGAATCTTTTATTTTCCTTTGGGTGAGCATTCTCACTCTGTAAGAAACTACACCTGATTTCTGCACGTACCCTTTTTTTTCTAAATCCTTTTCCGTTTTCCATTTTAAAGTAGCATCTTTTTTAATAAAAGGACATACATAATAACTAAAGCATGAACTTAACAACCCATCAAAAGAAAATTAATTAGGCATCAAAGGTGGAGAGAGAAAGAGAGAGAAAACAAACATAGGGTCATGCAACAAAATATGGTATCTCATCCACTTGTGTCCAAAGAAACTTATCAGCCAACTATAGTTGCTTCATTGCATGCATAGAATAACAGTCTAGGATGCAGAAAAATTTAATAAATAAGGAACGTACTTGAAGATTGCGTATCCGCACAGAAAGGTTAATCAAAATGGGTTCCACCGCATCATTAGGTGAAGACTCAAGAACCTACAGCAGATGGGATGTTGTACAGGACTAAGAACAATAAGTCTTTCAAGAAATAAAAACAAAAAACAAAAACAAGAATCATAGCAATAGGGCAAGCGGAATCACCTTCAGTAAGCATGAAACAGCAGTTAGTTGAACTGATTCATCTGAATCTTCAAGCAAAGCCATTATCACCCCAAGAACTTGATTAGTGTACTGAAGAATATGAATAGATGGTATCTGCACACCGAAAATCTAAATTGACATCCTTTCAAAAAAAAAAAAAACTAAGGTGGAAAAGAGGGACAAAGAACACAAGCATATACATAAGAAAGAATGATTCCAGATTCTTGATTCAAATTCCGAATTGAACTTCAAAGATTTCCTAGACGGTGTGTGCATGTCTTGGTGATTGTCTAATATTTCTGGGGAGAATGACTTTGCATGCATGTAATAGACATGGCTGATCCTTTTTAAGTAAAAACTAATATTGAAACATAGATGCAAGACTTTGAGAAGCATGCATAAAAGATGTCTACATTGTTATTGCTCAAATATGGAATTCACTATAAACAGACTTCTTTTTTTATAGACAACAAAAGCATGTAATAAGAAACGCCAAAAAGCGGGGGTGCACCCCACGTATACAGGCAGTATACACAAAACATCCCAAAGCAAACACCAAACAAAGACAAAGTTAGCCTAGAAAAAAAGGGCAGAACTAACCATAATAAGGAGCATCTAAGAAATTCAAAATAGAGGGGTTCTCCAAATTCAATGAATCCAATGAATTCAAAACAGCCATTTAAAATCTATAAAATCTCAAACCTGCACTAATCCTCTTAGACAAAGACATCTAACAGTTGGAGAGTCATCTGATGCATGTCGACACAATGCCTCAACCATCTGCTCTAATAATGAATCAAGCCCATCACTGCACCATGAGAACCCTTAACCAATGAGAAGTTGCTGGTAAGAGTAAGCTTAAAACCAATTTAGACCAATATAATCAAATTAAGAACAAGAGAATTGAACATCATCACTCACCACAAGCTAAATGCGTCATTTCAGTTGAAAATAACAAAATTTCATTAAGAAAATTGATAATTAAATATTCATATTCAGAGCAATTTGCCACTAGCAGTGGGAAAGTGACTGTCAATACAACAGAATCAGTAAAGAGGTCATTCTTGTACGATATGTGCTTCCCCTGATTGGGTTACCTGAAAAAACCTTATATACAACCCTTGCACATCATATGTACTTTCCCTGGTGAGTGAGATACCTCAGAACATCTTATAACCATAGGCACACAAAATTGGGCAAGCCTCAACAGCCCAACCCCACAAAAACTCATACACAGAATTAAAGAGTAAAATAGTTATAATATACCAATTATCCTGACAAAACTTCAAAAAACAAAGTAAAAAGAAAAACAAAACATCTTTCTTAAGGTACATCAGTTAACCATACCTGTACCGAACAAACTCTGACAATGCCGCAGCAGCAGCTTCCCTTTGAAATCCTTGGTGCCGATCTAGTGATTTAGTCAGAATTAAACATATAGTTGGTACCTGAAAAAAAAAATACCATAAGAGGACAAAATTAGTTAAAATCCAATTTTTTACATTTAATGCAAGACCACAATAAAGGAATTAGGTAATTATCAAAAACACCATTTTGGAACTAATATCTGAATAAACTTGTCCATAATTTATGATTAAACTATAGAGATAGTCCAACCTGTGTAGAAGGGAACTCATCAATGATCCATGAAATTCATCATTCAATTAAGCAACTTCTACACAAGTACATAAGTTTTATCAGTTTGGAACTACTATAGAGATATAGATTGATCTTTGGTTGGGAATGCTACTTTAAATGTTTGATTCCCAAACCTTATAATGCTTTCTTTGTGTAGAATTTAACAATTGCAGATTTATGTGCTTCACTGGTCCTTGCATGGAAACTCTAGAATAACAAGTTTTAGCATATAAATGATTTAGTAGGAAGTACGAAGTTTCCCCTTTTTCTTTTTGGTTCTGTCTGGTCCTTTAGAAATGAATCCATACATACCCACAGGCTAAGATCAACTCAGTACAACCCACTAACATAATTTACCATTTTAACTAGCCAACATTGTCAGGTCCAATTTCTCTTCTTCAAATTATTAATAAAGTTTATGTATCTAAATTTGACACCTACTAGGATCTCTATCTTGCATGGAGATACCTGGACTCTTCAATTTTTTACAGAGTACCTGACACTTGCACGTCACACCCATACGCAAGCCCATGTAAAATAGCTCTCACAAGTCCTTTTGTATGTCACAAGAAAACTGAACATGTAAGAAAATTATGTTCACTGCAGACAACACAGGATCTTCTCTAAGTGCTGAGAACCTACCTTTGACAAAGGAGCAACTTGATCTTTTGTATAAGATCATGAGAAAATCAGAGGTTTCCCCCATCTTCCAATTCTTATGCATTTGCACAATCAGGTACAATTGGTAAAGCCCTTAGTACCTTTTCGGTCTCTAATCCTAAGCTCCGGGATCATTGATTCGAGTGTCAGTGATCATATGGCCAAAGAATTTGATTTTTTCTCATCTTTTATACCATGTTCAGGAAAACAAGAGGGTGCAGCTTGCAAATGGATTTGTCACCCCTGTAAGTGATAAAGGAAACGTGTCTGTTTCACAGAAATTACTCACTCCTCTGTATTACATGTTTATAACATGTTTTGCAATTTATTGTCCATCAGTAAACTGACAAAAACTTGCAATTGCTCTGTAACCTTTTTCTCAATTCATTGTATTTTTCAGAACCTCACTTCAGGAAAGATGACCTTTACTACCTACCAAGGAATGAATACAAGGTTATCAAATAAAGGGGAATGTAGTGAAGGAACCAACAGGAAAATATTGGATAATGCATGAGAGATCAGGACACTCAAATTTATTTTACTTACAATGGTTGTTTCCTAAATTGTTCATCAATTTAGATCATTCTAAACTCAAATGTGAAGTATATGAGTTGGTAAAAAGTCATTGTATTCTCTACCCTTTAAGTAACAAAAGAAGTGAAAGTGCTTTCTCCATTATCCATATTGATGTTTAGGAACCCTCACAAGTAGCTTGTCTCTCTAGGGCTAGGTGGTTATCAATTTTATTGATGACTACAACAAGACTACATGGGTATACCTCTTAAGCAAAAATTCGAAACTACTCCCACTCTCAAATATTTTTACACCATGATCCATAATCAACTTTCTGCACAGTGACACTAATTAGGTCTGATAATGGAAGGGAGTATTTCAATGTGAGTCTTGGTGCTTTCTTTACACATAAAGATATTATTTATCAATCTACTTGTGTTGATATTCCCTAAGGCTACATTTGGTTGGCGGGATAGGATAGGATATGTATATCTTTGTATCTCATTGGATAGGAAATGCACATCCTAGGATATCATTTCCAATAGGATATGATATCCTTGGATATTATATCCAATAGGCATGATATCCTAAGGTAACATATCCAATGATATGTTATATTTATATTTAGTTTGTAAAATGAATAAAAAAAATTATAATGGAATATAGAAATGCATATCTTAGGATATGATATCCATGAATATTATGTCCAACAAGCATGATATCCTAAGGTAGCATATCCAATGGGATACTTGTAATGTTTATATTTAGTTTATAAAATGAATAAAAATAAATAAAATGGAATGTATATATTATTTTTCAATGTTTAAAATAAAAATTATATTGCATTCCAATATTTTCTATTTAAAAAAAATATGAAATTTATCTTGTGTTTAACAATATTTATGATTAAAATATTTAAAATTTATAAATATTTTTTTATATTATGTTATTCAATATTTAGAAATAATACATATATTAATATTATTTTATAATATATTTTACAAACATTTTTTTAGTTCTTCTTTTTCAACCACAAATTTAATTTTATCATAAAAAAAAAATTATTTTGCAAAATCAGTAATATAAAAAATAAAAATTGATTAAAAAAACTAAATTTATGATTCATGGAATATGTATATCCTACATCTTAGCTTAAGAATAACTTTTAAAATTGATAAAATTTCAACCATTTTATAAATGTAATATGTTTTAATTTTAACTATTGAAACATAACATGTTTTCAATGAAATAAAATTTGTATCCATGTATTAATTTTGTTTGACTATACATATATTATTTTATTAAAAAATTAATTAAAATTTTTTTACCTTTATGTTAATATTGAGTATATGCTTTCAAAATTTATAGTTCTTATTAGCGCACATTATGTCATTACCTAACATTACAAATTTTATCATACAACTTCAATATATGTTATTAAATGTTTTATCATTTGTTGAAGTTTTTTTAAAAATATTTCTATGAGGTTTAATTAATTTCCATCATAATCATCATTTTTTCCAAATTTCCATCCGACATTTTCGATATTTGCCAAATTTTCCATAAAATTGAACCACCAATATTTTGATAGTTTGGGATATTTTAATCCTTGCTCAATAGTTGTCAATTCATAAACTACATCTTTGTATAAAATTTTAAATAGATAGATTATTTGGTGTTTTATATGAATGAATAGTTTTTAATCTTTCATCAACTTGAGGTTGGCAAGCATTAATGACATGGAGGGAATATACTCCAAGATAGAGCTTTGAGAGACATAAGTCCCACAAAACCTCATTAAAGCATAGAAGAACAGTAGGTATATGGCATGCATAATTGAAACCCACACGGAAACACTATAATAGAGTAAAAAAGATCATTTGGCTTCTGAATCAAGTCTGAACCCATTACTAGGGATAAAAGTTAATTAAGGACAAATAAAAAATTAATTCAAGTATGATGAAATTACTAATCTGTTTAGAGATCTGTAATGTTGTTATAGCAAAATTATTGTATTGTCTACTCAAGATCAATAATGCAGCAAAGGCCCTTGATGCCTGGCTCAAGTGATATATATATCAATAAAAAATAAAATCAATAATGCAGCAGAGCATTTTCAGTTTCAAGGTATTCAAATTTCAAAATCTTATTTTTTTCCATGTTTGTGCCATTTAATTATTGGTAAATATATACAGAAGCATGGAATTCATCTATGTCCAATCCCAAATCTCTCCATAAAATTGGGTGTAATATGAGACTTGAATATAATTATAAATTTTTTCAACAGTTTTCAATGTGTCTAGTATGGTGTGGGTCAACTTACGCGCACCTCGACTAATCCCACGGGGCCCTGAAGTTAACGACTGGTAAACCTCCAGTGGCCCTGAGGGGACTAGAATTGGTGACCATTGGGGAGCAAACCCAAAGCCGGACCAACTGAGCTATCCCTCAGGGTTTCAAAACATATATATATATATGTTACAGATAGTTAGAGATTTTAAAATATTAAAATGAACCCCTATATATATAAATTTAGTTTTAAATTTTTAGAATATAAAAATTAACTATATTTCAAATACCACAAAAAAATTTAAATAAAAATAATGTTATAAATTTTAAATAAAATTAAAAAGTAAATTTATTTAGTAGAGTTAATTCCACTTGCCTCTTTCGAGTTTAGGTTGAATATACTTAACCACTATTAATTTAAAATTTCATCAAAAACCCTCCCTTATTCTATTCATTTGTTAATTTCACTTGTTTTCCTTTCAATTCAAAATAAAGTAGCTATTTAACGAAATTTCAAGTTAATAATGATTAAGTATATTTAATCCAAATCTCAGGGAGCCTAGTACACTTAATCCGAATGAGTGAAATTAACTTTTACTTTAGTAGGTTGAATAAAATTAAAAAGAAAATAAAATATTTTCTAAAATTTACTTAATAGCCTTACTTATTGTTTCCTTTTATTCTATTTTTATTTCTCTTTTTTTTTTATCATCTTATATTTTATATTTTATTAAATAAATTTTTCATGGTATATTCTCTTCCATCATTTGAAATTTTTAAATTTATTCACATTAATTGGATTTATATTTAGTCTTGCTCATTCAAGATAATATAACTAAGAAAATGCTTTCAACGTTAGACAATAATAAGTATCAAATTCTTAGTAACTACTTATACATTATTTAAGGTGATATATGAATTCATTAAAAGTCTAAATATCAAGACACTTAATACATTAGCGATATTACTATATAATAGGTAATTTCTAAGTCAAATATTTCATCACTTTCAATTGACTTTATACTTACTTGGAAAAAAAAAATCTCGAATTTTATTTAAAAAATTATAAAATTTATTGAAAAAGTTTTAAAAGATTTTTAATGAAAAAATATTGAAAATTTTCTAATCAAATTTACAATATGTATTTCAAAATCAATTTTTTTTTTCCCAATTTTTTGGAATGATAAGGAGGATATATTATATTTGTTTTCTATTTTATTGCAAAGATTTTTTATTTTTTAAAATTTATGAACAATTTTGCCTTCCCCCCTCCCCCCCTCCCCCCCCAAAACTTTCTGGCTCTGCCACTATTTGGTTTGTTGATAACACTCTTTAAGTTTTTTTATTGGTTTGTGAAGGTCTAATAGAAGCTTCAAGGAGTTTAGCCAGTATAATATGATATGTCGGGCAACTTCATTTGAACTTTTGGAGCAACCAAAAAAAAGAAGGAAAGAAAACAAAAACAATCAACCAAGAAACAAGACATCCCTAATTCTATTTGAAGTGTGTTCTTTCTAGACAAGAAGGCTAGCAAAGGACCAGCATCATGTGGGGTTGAGTAGAATTGTATCCAAACCAACTAAAAAAATTTGAAACAAAAGCTTACTCATTTCTATCCGATTAAAGAAAAAGGAAAGTTGAACTAACCCATTAGAAGGTTCAAACTCTCAAACCAAAGGACAAAAATAATTTTGATAGACAAATTAAATTAAATTAAATTAATGCATAACAATTAAAGAATACTAAGAAAAAATTCCTAGAAATCATAGAAACAATTAAATAATTCTAACTTTTTCTTTGGCCCCTAAGTCCAGGGTCGAGTGGAAAAAGGTTAGGGTAGAGAAATGGCAGGTTCCAGATTAAAATCCTAGCAGGGAGAAAACGAAAAAGAAAAAGAAAAAAATTAAAATGTTTTCTAAAAAAAAAAAAAAATCCAACTTTTCCTTGTTTTTATCTAATTTGTTTCTCAATATCTCCTTCGCCTAAAAATCTTTTATGAATTTTAGTAATGATTGGGTAAAAAGAAAAAAAGAAACAAATAAATACCAGAACGAAAAGAACATGTTACCTCTTTTGGTCGTTTTATAGAAATGCAGCCAGCTAAATCTCCAATAAGATTGATCCACTTCTCATTTTCATTTTGCTCTCCATCTCTAGCCAAAATCTAAAAATGAAAAATACCTTATATTTTCTATTACCCATGATGAAGAACTTAAAATTCAAGTCACCGTCATTAAAAGGATACGTAATGGTGTCTATAGATTCAAGTACCTTGCCCATTTCAAGATCTCCAACACATTCACAGAATGCCTGAAATGCAATCAGGAGAGCCCTGAAGCAGGGAACAAGGATGAGCTCAGAAATAAATCTCCTAAGAATTTAACCAAAAAAAAAAATTTTTTAAAAAAAAGAAAAAAATAAGGAGACAAATTATGGGCAATTACCGTAAGGGTTCCTGCTCACCAGAAGTAGCTAGACCATGACAACTTCCCAATTGGAGTGTAAGTGCCGCAAGAACAGAAGCATAACTTTGTTCAACAGCTTTCTTTCCAATTTTACCACCACCCCTACAATAATTATGAAATGATGTAAATTTCTGAGACCCGCACACATAAGCAGACATCTAATGTAGGCAGTTGAAAATAAAAACCTGAAGAAGGCAGTGAGAGCAAAAATAGCAGCTTGCAGGATGTTATCCTCTATATGACTATCAACCCGATGACTAGAACTGTCTCCTTTCTCGGGATCATCTTTAACGATAGGTGATTGACTAAGGACAGATATCACATGCTCCAGGAACATATAAGAAAGTACTATATGCTGGGAAAATGCCTATAAAAAAAAAATAAGTAGGTAATAAATCAAAGAACTTAACTAATTAATGTAAGAGCACACAATCAAAAAGGAAAAAATAGCTTTAATCAAACATGACATCTAGAACAGGAATATGCACAACAGGACATAGGTAAGAGTTCTAGGAATATGCCCAAATGTAACAGGGATATAAGGGCTCACTTTTCTGAGATGGTATGTTGGGACAATTTCAAATTTACTAGAAAGACCACAGAAAAGTCAGGAAATACTAGAATTTCTCAAGTATGAGAGATTTTGATGGCATAATCAGAGAGTATGAGTTAGTTGATCCCCTTATTAGAAAAAATGCATCCTTCACTTGATCAAATTTGCAACAGTCACATGTTTACAAAGTTCACATAGGTTTTTATACTCTTTAGATTAGGATGTTAGTTTTCCTTTGTAGTCTTCAAGAGACCCTATCCCACTACTACCATCAATTAGATATCAATCAATTCAAGTGGGAAGCACTCACCTTAGATTTGAAACTCTGTGGCATGACATCTTGAGTTGTAAGTGTGTAAGTGTATAGTTGAACTCATAGTGGGAAGGTTATGCAAAAGTTGCAAAGCATCAGAGTAAAGAGGAATAAGATCGTTTTTAGGTATACAAGGGAAAGAACGGAAATCGTCATTAGGAATATTACCATGGTAGACTCTCTTCAGGGGGGGCCTTTTAACAAATGAATGAGTTGCATTAAAGGATACCACAAAAATAGGGCCAAAAGAATTATTGTTAAGCAAAAAGGTTCATTGAAAGCAAAAGGCTAAAATGGTTCAAGGAGGGTGATTGAAATTCCCAATACTTCATATTATAGCCCATGGAAGAAGGAAAAAGAAGTGGTTTATACAAGTTGTTTGCTTAGGTTTTGCCAAGGGGAGACAAATCTTAGATTTAGT
Source organism: Vitis vinifera (assembly GCF_030704535.1). Lineage (NCBI taxonomy): Eukaryota > Viridiplantae > Streptophyta > Magnoliopsida > Vitales > Vitaceae > Vitis > Vitis vinifera. The sequence goes on from NC_081812.1 coordinate 19,727,512, forward strand.
GCTTACTACTAAAGAAGCAATTAACTCTAGGTTGAAGAATGGTTTGAATGGTATGATAAGCAAGGTTAACACAGAAAAGGCTTATAACCATGTTAGTTGGGATTATTTGCTAGAAATTCTAAACACAATGAACTTTTGTCAACATGCATCAGTGTTTAAATGGTATGATTTGCAAACTTGATATAGAAAAAGGCTTATAACCATATTAGTTGGGATTATCTACTAGAAATTCTTAACAAAATGAACTTTTGTCAAAATGGATCGGTGTTTAAATGGTATGATATGCGAACTTGACATAGAAAAAGGCTTATGACCATGTTAGTTCGGATTATTTGCTAGAAATTCTTAACAAAATGAACTTTTGTCAAAATAGATCAGTTAGATCCAACCGTGCATCTTGACAACTAGATTTTCGATGTTGGTAAATGGAACCCCAACCAGCTTCTTTCAAAGATCTAAAGAATTAAGGCATGGAGATCCTTCTTCCCCATATTTGTTTGCTCTAGATAAAGGTAAGGAAAATAAGATATATTTGAGGTTTTAGGTAAGTGGAAGGGAAAGCAAAAGAGTAGAGGTGTCTCATCTTTTATTCATTGATGACACTCATTTTTTATGAGGGTGGTTAGCAAGTTCTTTATCTAAGTTGAATCTTCATGTGGTTTGAAATCATCTCAAGTTTGAAGATCAATTTGGAGAAAATAGAGTTAATTCCGTGGGCGATGTTTTTATGGAGAAATTGGTGGCTAAGATAGGGTGTAGAAAGGGGGAACTCTATATCATGTATTTGGGTTGTACCTCTAAGTGCCTACCATAAATCGAGGGCTTGTTAGCATAGAATATAAGAGGGAGTTCAAAAAAGGCTAACTATATGCAAAAGGCAGTGTCTTTCTAGGGGCAAGAGACTTACTCTTATCAAGAACACTCTATTAAACTAGCACAGTTACCATGTCTCTATTTGTCTTACCTAAGAAGGTGAATTAAAGGATTGAAAAAATCCTAAGAAACTTTTTATTAGTTGCAGGTTCATTACAAAAAAAAAAAAAAAAAAAAAAAACCATACTTGATGAAATGGGAAATCACTTGCAACGAGAACTGTAATGGAGGCATGGGTATTAGAAAGCTATCAACCCTCAATAAGGAACTACTAGGCAAGTGGATTTAGTGGTTCACCTAATGGAATGAGTCCCATTTGGAAGCAAGTTATTACTAAGTATGAGGAAGAGCAAAAGGATTGATATTCTCAAGAAAGTAAGAGTAGTTGGTTGAGGAAATTTTAATGGCAAAACCTCACTTAGCATGCACAATGGTCTAAAGGTGAAATCCTTGAAAGATTAATGGTGTGGAGATTCTACTCTAAAAAGTCTTTCCCCTTTTGTATTCTATAGCTTTGAAAAAGATGGTTGAGGCCTTTGGGTGGATAGTGTTCCTACCAAAGTCGCTTTCTTTGCGTGGGAGGCTACATGGGGGAAGGTGTTAACGCTTGACAGACTTCAGAGAAGAGGATGGCAACTCCCTAATTGCTGTTTTTTGTGTGGTTGTGCAGAAGAATCTGTAAATCATATCCTTATTCACTGTATAGTGGCTAGAGCCCTTTGGGAGTTAGTCCTTGGGCTTGTAGGTGTTAAGTGGGTCTTTCCAGAATCTGTAAAGGAGGTCTTGTTTAGCTGGACAGGTCATTTGGTGGGAAAAAAAAGGAAAAAAATTTGGAAGGCCATCCCGTTATGTATATTTTGGATGATTTGGAAAGAGAGGAATAGATTAGCCTTTAAGGGGGGTGTGCTACATATACAGAAGCTAAAGAATTTTTTTGTTTGTAATTTGTGGGGTTGGGCTAGATTGGATATTGAAGATAACTCTCTCTCCCTTCTAGGCTTTCTAGAGTGGCTAGCTTCCACTTAGGGGAGGTGAGGTCTTCTTGGTCTCTTTTGTTTTTTGTTGTGAGGCTATAGCTGCCTTGTATATCTCCTATATGCTGTGTGGCTATTGGCCTCTTTTTTAATACATATTGGTTTACTTATCAAAAAAAAAAAATGGTTGAGGCCTTCCTCTTAAGGCTTCAAGGTAAGAGTGTCAAATGGGATGAGAGGAAGACAAAATGAAATTGAGAAATGTAAGGAAAAAGCAAAAGCATTCTCTCCAAAATCTATTTGGAAGTCGACCGTTCAAACTACGGTAGGTTTCTTTGCATGAGATAGGAAAAGGTTTTGACTTTAGATCAATTGAAAAAGATATGATAGTCTCTAGTGAATCTATAAGGAAAATGAAAAGTCAATAGATCACATCCTCTTGTATTGTGTCAAAGCTAGAGTGTTATAGAATTTGGTGTTTTCCTTAGGGTTTGCATAAGTAATGTCGAGTTTGATAAGATAAACCTTTTTAGGGCAGCATGGTTCTTTTATGGATAAAAAATGGAAGGTCTGAAGGGTTATCCCACTATGTGTTTTTAGGATATTATGGAGAGAGGAATCGACAATTGTTTGAAAGTAAAGAAATGTCTAATTAAGAACAACTCACATTTCTTTGTAACTTTTTACTATGGCTTAGGATTTACATAAATGGGCATTCTCTTACTGTGTTAGATTTTATAGATTCGTTAGGGTCTTCATGAAAAGATTTTTGTTGTTGTTGCCCTTTCTTTTGTGTTTTGCCTTTTGGTGTCCTTTACGACCTTTGAACTTTTGGTGAGTTTGTTCTAAGAATTGTTAATATATTTATTTTATTTGTCTATCAAAAAGAAAATTATCTAATTACTTAACACTTTTAGGCCAAAATTGATAGTCAAACATGCTCAAATTTTTTCCTTAATTATACAGTATTGAGGTCACAAATAAGAGTATTACCAATATCATTGTTTTAGTTCCTAAGAGGAGTCAAACCAATTAATCAAGTTATTTCATAACCATTAAGTTGGTAACTAGACTTTATAAGACATAGCCAAGGTGATTTCTCAACGATTACATGAGATGTCGCATGAGACCATCCATCTTTCTTAGATTGGCTATTGTTTAGAGTAGACAAGTTTAGGATATAATTCTAAAGGAAAATGAAGCAACAAATGAGAAAAGATGATTAAAATATTAAGAGGCTATTTTTAAGATTGATTTTGAAAAAGTTTATAAGTACATGGGTTTAGAGCACATTTCAAGATTGAATACAAATCTAGAAAAGGGCATTCTCTTGGGTATCAATGTGAGTCAGGACCTAGTTCTTCAACTAGCAACCTATTAGGATATTGGTTTTCTAAATGACCATCTTATTTGGGTCTTCCTTTAGAGGGGGAAAAATGGAGCTGCCTCTTTTCAGGATGCACTTTTGATAAGATTTTGCATGGTTAGCTGATTGGGAAAAGACTTTCCTGTTCCCAAGTAATAGAATAACTCATGTAGTCATGGTAGTCCTATGTTTCCTCACAGTTTCTCTCCATTTTAAGATTCCTATCAAAGTTCTACAATATTACAAAGAGAATTCTTGGATTGAGTATTGGGAAAATGAAGAAAGATCATCTCCTAGCATAGGATCAGGTTCGTAAGCCAAAGAGCAGAAGGGGGCTTAGATGTAAGGAGGATATTTTGCGGAATAGGCCCTAGTAGGAAAATGGTTGTAAAGGTTCCTAGGGAAAAATGACTTATTTATGCTATGTGAGTGAGACTATAATAGATGGGATGCCAATGCTATTGCTAAGTGGTCCTACTAGTACTTCCTTGGAAGGCCATCGCACAAGCATTCGTTGACTTCTCTTGTTTCACAAATTATTTTGTGAGTCAGCATATACTCATTTTTGAGAAGATACTTGGCGGAGTGATCAACAATTAATATTCAACTCCCAAATCCCTTTAGATTGTTAACTCCTATGTCTCTTCAGTTTTGTTTTCATCCCCTCCTCTGTCATGGAATTTCAATTTCTATCTCAACTTTTCTGACCAGGAAATTGACCAACTTATTCTACTTATGTTAACTGTAGTCCTCATGCATTTATCACGCATTTTCCCCGACACAGGGTTTGCCATTTGACTTCCTAGGTTCTATCCTTGGTTAATTTATCTTTAAAGCTCCCTTTGCTCCTATGAACCAAGATCCTTCTACTATTGCAAAGTTGATTGGAAATCTAAAACACAACCAAAAGTTAAGATCCTCACAAGGATTGTGGCAAGCAAAGACAATTGCAACTAAGAACAAAGCCCTTAAGTGAAATGTTGTGCCATATGTAAGAGGAGTGGAAAACTGGTGGATCCTTTTTTTTTCAGGTGGGGTGGAGGTTCAGATTGCGGGATAGGTTGTTCAGATTTACTAAAATTGACATATTTCACCTAGTTGTGGCAAAAATATTGACCCTTCAGGGGACTTCCTAAAGAAAAGACTTAATTTGGACTATTTGACAACAGGGAAATTTGATTATCTTCTAGGATCAATGGAAGCTTTAGAAGCACTTAGGGATTTGTTTTATTTCTCCTCTTCCCACTCAGCTCAGGCTCGTACAGCTTTTGAGAATATCCCTTTAGGTATTACATCACTAGATTAGAACCTAATAAGCAAAACTACTAGGTTGGCTTGAGAAGACACCCTATGTGCACTACAAATTCAGTGGGCTGATTCAAATTAAATTCGGATGGGTACATTTGAGCTAAGCTCAAGGCAACAAGGTACTAGAGGAGTACTTATATATCATTCTAATATACTAGTGAAGGCATTCTCTAAGCATTGAGGAAGGCCCAGTCATTGAGACCAAGATTCAAGACTTGTTAGAAGGCCCAAAGCTAGCCAAAGCAGTAGGTATAGGTTTTCCTTTTTTTGATCAGATTTTATGTATCAGACTATATAATTGGGGAAGGCTTCTCATCCTTCTTACTGCTTACTAATTTCATGAGAAAATGTTTGTTCCTCATCAATCAAAATAGGAAAAAACAAAATAAAGGAAATAAGATTGGAAGTAGGTGAGAAACATATATCATCATCATAATCAATATCACCTGATATATGGAAAACAATTTATAGCACATAATTAGAACAATACCACTACTGAGTATCAAATGGGACTTACATAGAATGCATCCTGCATTGGCCAGCCACCACGTAGTCTAGATATATCCTTTGTGACAATATCCCTTGCTGCAGTAGTCAATACTTCATTGAAAACAATTTTTGAACTGGTGTTCTCAGCCAGAGAAGATATCTTCCCATGGCTAAGGAAAATAGTCAACAAATATACACAACAAAAATCATGCAATGGTGAAATTACTTCAGTTCAGTAAAAACAGTCAAATAACTAGAAAACAGTAGGTAGCAACATTTAAAATTTATAGGTGAAAGACTATAAACAAAAAGATACAGCAGCTAGAGTCTCCTGGCGTAAATATTTCTCAGTCACATGAGCTGCAGCCGAGAGCAAGGATTGGGTTGTCCTGTTGGGCAAAGACACATGAATGATTATTTTTACCATGTAAACAGTTGAAAATTTATTTTACTTATAAGAAGAATAAACATTTTTCAAAATTGAAATATTTATTCAAAATATGTGACTAGTTCATAGTTCCTTTTATATATCAGACACCTTTTTTTTTTTTTGATAGGTAAAAGGTTTATATATCAGACACCTTGAAACATCCATTTCATTCAACTCATGCCCCCTCTTCATAACGAAGTCAGTGACAGCTTGAATGGCACCTTCTGCTGATTGCTTGATCTTATCACATATAGCTCCTGTGCAATAATGCAGTGCAGCCACTAGCTGCAACAACAACACAAAAAAATCAGCAGCAGCATGAATACCTGCAGTATAAATTTCAATTTCAGACTGTGTCCATAAAAACATAATAAATTCCATTCACCTCATCTTTCGTCAATAAAACACAAACAGAGGAAACAACCCTGTTAAAAACCTCTGATGGATCAATGGAAGCATCCTGAAGATGGAAATAGAACAGAAAAAGAGGAAATCAGCTAATTTCATAACTTACCTCAATGCTCCAAACATAACCAGAAGAAAACAAAAGTAATGATAAACGGATAACTAAGGCGCCATTTGGATACATTTCTTGTTTTTTCTTTTTTAAAAACAGAAAATGATATTAACTTCTATCTAAAATATAGTAACTTTGGTATAAAAAGTATGGATTTATTTCAAGTCCTTAAAAATTACTTTTAAAATTTGAGGTAGTAAAAATTCTTTTTTTGAGATCAAGTAGTAAAAAATTTTTATACCACAATCCTACCAAAAAAAATTATCGTTTTAAGGTAAGTTTCAAAGAGTTTTTGAATTTTATATAGGATTTACAATCATTTTTTGTTTTTAAAAACAGAAAATAAAAAGAGTATCCAAACAACACCTAAATAAATAAAGTGAATAAAATAGAGGCAGAAAAAAATGCACTTACACTTCTCAAGATAGCTATAACATCCTCAAGAGAAGACAAAGCACTATAGGACAGTTCTATATCAACACCAAAACTAGAACCCACAGGTCTCGGGAGTGAAAGAGATATACTGAAGAATAGATCAAGAATCTATCAAAAGGAAAATGTAGAAGCCAAAATTAGGGGGGGAGTATTTCATTACAGGCAATCAACTTCACCAAGATCACAAACAATTGTCTGCTATTTACTGACCTGAGCAGAAATTTTTCTAACTTCAGAATTAGTATCTGCACAACGTGGAAGATACATTATGACTCTGTTCCCTAAGCACAAGGAGTCACGACTTGGCAATACAAATGCAGCTGAAATCAAACACATGAACAACACAAGTTACTAAAAGACAATTGATATATAAAGATGTCTCAAGAAAAAGAATTTACATGGTAAATTGGAGAAATTCCCATGCAGAGTACGGTCAATATGCTTGCTATGTGTGCAACTTCCATGGCAGCCAAGTGCGCAATATCCACTAACACAAACTGATTTAAACTTGAGAAGCATCTCATACACTGCAAGACAACTTCTTTTCCTTTGGTACTCCAAAGGTGAGGAAACATATTGATCAATTTGTCTCAAAATATGCAACAGCTGCTCTGCCCTACTTCTTCCATCCTCTCCACTGATTATCCACAGATTGCTTGTCAGATGAGGTTCAAAAGAAGTTCTATTAAATGAAAATATACAGCTACAACAAATATATGTGAATAGATGTATACCAATGTGGAATGAATGTAAAAGGGAAATGAGTTTTATGCTGAAGCGAATAAAATAACAATTTTGGAACACCAGGAGTATTACTTGTATAGATTCAGCATGTCTATGAACTAGTAGAAATCAGTTTATGTTCTCTTTTAAGAAGGATTTGTTCCTGTTTTTATTAATTTATTTTAGATTGCTGTTATGTAGATTATGAAGCAGAGAACCCTGTAGATATTCAATAACTAAATAGAAAATTTCATATATTACAACAAACAGCAAGACACTCCTAATTCACTTAAGTTTTCAACCAATGGACAATAATTAATGAGATCTAACAGGCTCTGTATGAGGGCTTCAAGAATAAAATTTCAGAACTTTTTTTGATAAGTTAAGAGAAGTATTGTATTATGGGGAGGCATTAAAATAGTAACTCAAAATGTACAGAAAAGAAAAGGAAATACTCACCCCCTAACATGAGAAACAAAAAACTGTCCACAATGATATACAAAAAAAAAGAAAAAGAAAAAAAAAACAGCCCCTCCCGTAATGGGAACCCACCCAATCAAAAAACTTCAAAAAGGTCGATGGACCATCTTTTATAAACAGTTTAGTCTCTGACCAAAGTGAGTTAAGAGAAGAAGGTTTCAGCCTTTGGATGGACAACACCTCATCTTCAAAGGCAATTCTATTCCTTGTCTTCCAAACTGTCCAAAAAATGCAAAGGGGGCCCGCTCTCCAAACTATCTTGCGTCTTTTTCCCACCAAGAATTCATTCCAACCCAATAGGGTTTCCCTAACCGAAGACGACAACACCTAAAGACACTACAAAAAGAGTGAAAAGCATCTCCCACACTGCCCTTGTTTTCTCACAATGAAGAAGTAGATGGTCAATGGATTCCTCTTCCGCTTGACAAAAATAACATCTATTTGCTAAGGCCTGGCCTCTCTTTTTAACTTAGTCTGAGGTTAAAACTTTGCCCCAAGATGCCTCCCAAGCGAAGAAGCTTACTTTTGGCTACATGATTTCCACATGTTCTTCATTGGAAATAAAACTAAAGAGCCCGGCTCTAGAGCTTTGTAAAGTGACTTCATCGAGAAAAAACCATCCTTTGTTTCCATCCACTACACCCTACCCTCCTTTTCCAAGATCAGATTCTGACCACACAGGCATAGCAGAAGGCCCTCCACCTCATCCATCTCTCAATCATTAAAAGACCTAGTGAAGCAAGGACTCCAACACCCCCCCCCCCCCCCCCCCCCACCCATTGTCCCGTTCCAAACATCCTTCACCCAAGCTTTTTTAGGGTCAACTAGGGCAAAAAAGGAAGGAAATGAAGCACATAAAGGTGTATCCCCACACCAAGTATCCTTCCAAAAGCTCACCCTTTGGCCATTCCCCACCACAAAAGATATTCTACTGCTCACAATGTGTCCAAAATTCCTAATTGCTTTCCACAACCCTACACCATACCCCTCTCTTACATCCCGAGAATACCACCCTCCTCGTTCTTCCCTATATTTCCCCCTAATTCCTTGGTTCCATAAAACCCCTCTCTCATTCGCAAAGCACCAACTCCATTTGCAAAAAGGGGGGGGGCTATTAAGAATAGAAAGGCTCTTAGCCCCCAAGCCCCATTTTCTCTTATCAAGACACAATGTTGCCCATCTTACTAAGTGAGGTCTCTGGTCTAGGGCCTCACATCCCCACAAAAAATCTCTCTAAATCTTCTCCAACCTTAATCTGATCCCTCTTGGCATTTGTATAATAGACATGAAGTAAATAAGCAAGTTGGACAGTGTGCTTCCAATCAAAGTAATTATCCCTCCCTTGGAGATATATTAGTATTTCCACATAGTCAATCTCTTATGGAATCTCTCCTCTACTCCATCCCAAGCTGCCACAGACATGAAAGGAGCACCCAAAGGCATCCCCAAGTAGGTGGAGGGCAAACCACCCACCTTACAACCAAGCTCAGAAGCCAACTCCTCCACATTCTCAACATTGCCCATTGGGATCAGCTCACTTTTATCCAAATTAACTTTCAGCCCTGATATTGCCTCAAGCCACATAAGGAACCAGCTCAAAAAAGTCACTTGGTCCTCGTTGGCCTTGCAGAAAATCAGGGTATCATCAACGAACAGCAAATGGTAGATTTTTACCCCTTCACTCCTTCTACCCTTGACTTGGCAAGGTGACAAAAAGCCTATCCTAACAGCTCTTTTTATGAGGCAGCTAAGAGCTTCCATCACTACCACAAACAGGTAAGGTGAAAAAGAATCTCCCTGCCTAAGACCCCTAGAACTTTGAAAGAAGCCCGTAGGAGTGCCATTAACCAGAACCGAAGGACTAGCAGTAGACACACACCATTTTATCCATCTTATCCACTTCTCCCCAAAACCCATTTTTTCTAGAACCGAAAACAAGAAGTACCGCTCCACATGATCATACACCTTCTCAATATCCAGTTTGCAGAGAATTGTTCCACCCTTACTCTTTAAAATCGAGTCAATGGCTTCATTGGCAATAAGCACTGCATCCATAATTTGCCTACCTCCCACAAACACATTTTGGGCGTTGGAAATCACCTTGGCTAGCACCAGCTTTAACCTATTAGCCAGCACCTTTGCTAACCACTTATACAACCCCCCCACCAGACTAATAAGCCTAAAATCCCTCAAGTCCTCTGCATCTCTTTTCTTTGCAATCAACATTGAGAAGGTCGCGTTCACACTCTGAACAAAACGCCCCCCATTTTCATGAAAATCCCTAAAAAAATTTTATCACCTCATCCTTAACGAACTCCCAAGAAAACTGCCAAAAAGCCATGGAAAAACCGTCCGGGCTGGAGCTTTATCTCCGTTAAAATCCGACAGAGCACCAAAAATCTCCTCCTCTGTAAAAGGTTTCTCCAACCCTTCCGCCTCCATAAAGCCCAACATCTCAAAGGACAGACCACTTTGGTCTCCACTCATCAATGGCTAAGAGTAGTTTCTGGAAAGCTCTACTCACTTCTTCCTTAATTTCAATGTCCTCAGTGATCCACATTCCATTAATTTTGATTCTAGCCATCTGGTTCCTTCTTCTATGCACATTTGTCATTCAGTGAAAAAAACTCGAGTTTCTATCCCCCTCCTTCAACCAAATTTCCCTTGATTTTTGTCTCCAAGACATCTCTTCTAACAGGACCCACTTCTTGTAATTTTCCTTAGCTTCCCTCCTAGAATCCTCCTTTACCAAAGACAGTGAACGACAACTCTCCACCTTATCCCAAAAATTCACACAGTTCAATGCCAAAGCCTTATGAACTTCAATCTTCCCAAACACTTCCTTATTCCAATTCCTCATAATAGGTTTCAAAGCTTTCATCTTTTTAGCTAGTATGAAGCTAGCAGACCTACTAAAATTTAGCCCATCCCACCACAATCTCAACAAATCTTTAAAACCCTCCTCTTTCAACCACATATTTTCAAATCTAAAAGAAGTGGAACCTCTCCTCACCCCTTCCCCATCAAGAAGTATTGGGAAATGGGCAGACACCGGTTTAGGAAGGACACACTGAACTACTCCAGGAAAATGAACCTCCCAGTCATCAAGGATCAGGAACTAGTCAATTCTAGACTTAGATCAATTACTTAAACCGTCGCTCCAAGTAAACCGACCTCCCTAAAGGGGCAAATCCCTCAACTCTGGTCCTCAATTACCTCTGAGAATCTCCTCATGTCAAGGGATAAATTACCACCTCTACTACGTTCCAAGGGGTATCTAATCATGTTAAAATCACCTATCACACACCAAGAATCTCTCCATAATCCTCTGACAGCTCCTTACAATATTCCTTCTCTTTCCTCCCTACAACATTCTCCTACTCCATCCAGCAACCTCCTTAGGCTTTAGTCTCCAAATTGAATCCAAGAGGAAAAGCCTCTACTTCTTTCCATGATGATACCTCTCGACTTCCCATGAACTTCCTCCACCAAGACCTCAAACGACTTTGAATCCACCACAAACCAGCAACTACCCCCTCTCAACGCAGGACAGCACATAAAATTTCATAACTGATCACTGGTTTGCATCAGTTAACCCCAAAGCATAATAATTTCAGTCACTTGCATAGAAATATTATAGTAGGAAAATGTCATTTACTATCTTCAACAAAAATTTTTCCAACTTGTAATTATTAGACAAGGACAAAACAAAATATTATATACATGTATTGAGAGAAATGAACTTGCTAAATAAATAAACAAAGAACAAATTATGGAAACCACACATAACAATTATTATGGATTTTGTTTTTCTTGTTAGGTTAACACAAACCTGAAAAAAGTTACAAGAAGCCTTTTAATTTTAAGAAGGGCAACCTTCATAATTTAAATGTTGTAATTCTAGGAAAAATGATCACATATGGCTAAATCATCACAAGAGTCCAGTTCTACTCTCCTGTTCTATTTCCTTTTCTTTCTCTCCTGTGGAAAAATGATCACAAATGGCTAAATCATCACAAGAGTCCAGTTCTATTCTCCTGCTCTGTTTCCTTTTCTTTCCCTCCTGCATGTCTCTGATATTGAGAATTGTAAAAGGGTGGGAGGACAAAGGAAAGTGGTAAGTCTTCCCAACTACTTACATTTCTAACTTCTCTCATTTCCTAAGCAAATCACTTTAATTGCTTCCATTATCTAGGAACGTTCATGAAAAAGGAAAATCAAAATTTTCCATGAGACATAAATAAAAATCAAAGAATTAATCCAGAAAGGTAAGCTGATAAAAAGAGTGAGCAATTCAAAAAAGCGCACACCAAATATTACCTTGTTAGAAGTATTGCACATAGGAGAGTGATAAGGTTATCAATAAGGGGATCAACAACATCAGACGGCTCATTTGGTAAAGCAAAGAATCCTAAGGTAGCCTGTCAAATTCAAAGAAGGATATTCACAACAGTGACTAATAAATAAGCATAGAACAGAAGTTCCAATGTTACTGACATATAATCACAATAAACAGTGCAGTTCACCTTCATAACATGGTTTCTAGTTTCAATTGTTAATTTTGGCTCCACAGACACTAAAGTAGTGCAGGCACTTAAAGCAAGAGCCTGCATGGACATTAATACACCAAAAAGTGAAAAAGATCTCCACCAAAAAAGGTTGATCCAATGGCTAACATTGTTAGTGCAGTATAAAACAACATACAAACCAATAAACAAACCTGAGTATGCAGAAGTTCAAGACTAGACTCAGCAAAGCCATCATCATCATCACAGCCCATCAGAGTTAATATGTAGTCAAGTAGCTGGTCTCTTCTTTTCAATGGGAATGATGCACCACTTTCTGCTGCATTAATGACAGCACGACCTGGATTCACAAAAACAGTGCTGTCATATTCACAAGATCGTAGTGTTATTTGGAAATAAAATGTTCACAGCTATCTATATCATAGACCTGTCTCAGACAAGCAAAATGACACACGGAACATCAAATTTTGAATCAATTATAGATTGCAAGAAATATACAACACACCCAATTTCAGAACAGGACAATACTTCTTGATTTTTTGAATTCCCAGAAAAGATTAATTGCCAATGGCACCAATCAAGAATTAAGTTCAATGCTTCACTACATGCTATTTTCTCAAGAAATGCAGATTTTTGCAAAGAATAGAATGGCCCCAAGCTTCTATATAGTGAAAAATAAAAGAAGAAAAAAGAAAGGAAAAAAAAGCCCCCCAAAATTCAAACTAGATGGGAAACAATCAGCAAAAATGCCCTGTATAACAATTTAGGAATGACCAAATACAGCATTTTGATTTTTCCTGAACATCATACTACTGCATTTTAAATATAGCTTTATGAAGACAAACAACATGAATTCTAGAAAACCAAAACTGTTCATATATTCCTGATCATCAAGGCTTATCAAAGAAATATGTGTGATTTTTTTTTTTGATAAATGAGCACAAAATTAGTTTTATCTTTTCTGCTGCAGTTATCACACATATATCAAAGAAATATGTGTGATAACTGTAGCAGAAAAGATAAAACTAATTTTGAACCTTTAAAATGCTTTACCAACCTAGCAAATCGATGGCAGTGATAACAGCTTGCTTTGCTGTAGGGTGCCGTACATGAAGAAGCCGTGAGAGCATGTTAGTCCCCTATAAGCAAGAGAAATATGTGATTAATGCAAACAAGAATACAAAAATATGCACCCAAGATATCATCACAATGAAAGCCACACTTAAAATCCAGAAAGATTGAGCATGTTAAAATAAGCATAGCTCTATATTTAGCTTACAAAAAATAATATCAAAAATAAAGCTGACAGCAATCAAGAAAGGGGCAATACAAATAACCACAAAGATTTAGAAAAAGATAATTAGATGATATATTATACCACAAGTGCATCTATTCTGGCTTCAATAACAGTTGATGGAGCATATCTTGCTGCATACCCATACATTAGTGCCAAAGCAGCATGTATATCATCAGATTCTTCCATTCTGCCTCGATCAGAGAAGAAAGACAAAATTCTGCAATAGGCAAATCCCAACTGTTCAAATCAATGGCAAAATTTGCATATATCGACAAAAACTAAATGAATAAATAAATCAAAAGGATTAAAAAGAAAACAACTAGCTTTAGATGCTCCATGTATACCCTCTGTGTACATGGATTGTGCTCCTTCTGTCAAGTGCCACACATGCATAAATATGTATATATTTTCATTGTGATGTTGTGTATATTGCCTGTATGCATAGGGTGCACCCCCTTTTTGTTGGTGCTTTTTATACAGGCTCTTGTTGTCTATCAATATATGCATACATACATACATACATACATACATACATATATATATATATATATATATATATATGTGTGTGTGTGTGTGTGTGTGTGTGTGTGTGTGTGTGTCTATCTTTGCCTATCAGAAAACAAAACAACAAGAACTAACCCAGACTAAGACCCTACCGCTTTTCAGAAGCCAACAGCGCTTTTTCAACTCCAACAAGGCCTTCTAGATCTATTTCACTAACTTAAACAAAGAGCTTCTAAGTTGAAAATATGGAACAAGGAGGATGTTGCTTTCTGTGAAAGCATCTTTTTAGCCTATGCCAGAGGTTATTTCAATATTTTAATTTTAATGAAATTTTCATGGTACCAAGATTGCCCCTTTAAATTATGTCTTTACGTTCAGCTTCAACTTCTATCCAAAAACAAAAAGAAAATCTTATCTCAAAAGCAGTCTAAATCTTCTTCAAATTAATAGATAACTGTTTTAAAAAGCAAACAAGAAAAGATAATGTCATTTTGAAGTAAACTGAAAAGTAAATTGTTGCTTGAAATTTGAAATTTTAATCATAAAAATCAGGGAACAACACTCCTTTAAAAAAATCCTCAAACCAAAAAAAGTAAAAATAGCTACTCTTCCTTGAAAACCATAAGACCTAGTCGTAACCAAAGTTTGTCACTTCCCCCTAATTGAGGGGGGAACATCCAAATTAAGCAAATCTACAATAATCACCAACCCTAATTCACAATGAAGGGCTGGATCTTTTGAATATCGTATATTGGGGGTAGGTTGAAACCATGCCTATGAGGTCAGGAAAGAATTTTTACCTCAAAGGGGATTCTAAGATTACAATTTTGTATTTTTTTAATGTTTGAAATCAATGTTATTAAATCACATATGTTGAAACTGTTCAATAGAAAAATTGAGAACTGGAAAACTAGATATGTTTATAGGTAAGCAAATCATGCTACAAACTGGCTTTTGAAATTGGGTCTTATAGGAAACAGTAATGTCCTTTGTTGAGACCACTTACTTTTGACTCCAGCAAACATATTAATAGAAGATTTCATAGGTAAAATGGTGCCTAGGATTATCAAGTAGATGGATCAAGTTGGTTTTTTCTTTAATCAAAGTTTTTTTCCATTTTATAATCCTGAGATGCACCTTTGAAAGATACTTTGCCCAACATTGTCCAAAATGTCTTTCAGCTTTTCCAATACTGTATCCAAATGGGATGCTGCAACCTGGCACAAAAGTAAAAATAACGAATCAAAAACATGCAAGGAATAAAAGAGTAAACAACAAAATTTTACATCCAGTATACCAATCCCATGGCTTTTGCCAAACCCAGCCTATTTGATGGAAATGCGATATTAGCTTGCGTATACATCCAATTAATCTTTTCAAGGACATAAAGCCTATCATCAACTTTCTGAAGAAGGATACCCAAGCACCTACAATGGAAAAGAAAAGATCAAATACAGATACACACAACAAAAGTATACCCAAGCCCTATGAATGAAGATCCATCTTTGGAATAGAAGTACCTTAACAAAAGAAAGGTAGGAGGTATCTTTGAAACAACAACATCCAAAATCAATGCTAATAAAGTGCAAAAGATGAGAACACACAACTATAGGAATAAGAAACAATCTAAAAGCAGAGTTATATTCTTTGAATGAGATAGAAACTTGAGTTGGACAAGGTTAAACAGCTACTAATTGGATATTCCCCAATGTTTGTCAGGGCAATGCGGTTCATATCCTACAACTAAAAGTAACTTTTTGAAAAAATCAGTAACATCTATCTGTTTTTTGTTGACCTTTGGCTCTTGCACTGTTTTTCTTGTAATTTTCTCTACTTCGTTACTGGCCAGTTCATATTTTGTAAAAGATAGCTCATCCTTTCTTTAGCATCCTTCTACACTTCAATGAAACAAATTGTTCGTTTCTGACAATAATAATTTTTTATTATAAAAAAATAAAAATAAAATAAACTAGATTCCTGATACATGTAGAACACACCCTATACGTTTAGGATACAATGTTCCTCACAAGATATTCTTTTAGGAGGCAGAGAAAGAGATAGGGAGAGAGATAGAGAAAGGAGAGGAGGAGGGGAGAGAGAGAGGAGAGAGAGGGGAGGGGGAAAGAGAGAGGAGAAGGAGATGGGGAGGAAAAGACTCGCCAAATTTGATTTTCACATATGTTTTTGTCAGACAACTGCATTTCTTTCTTTTTTTTTTTTTGATAAGTAAAAAGGAAGTATATTAATCAAAAGGAGAAAACACCAAAAACCGGTGCCCTCGAAGTATACAGGGAGTATACACACCACCTTCCCTAACTAAGAGTCTATCCAATCTACAAAACTTACAAGAGAAGAATGACTCTCTACTAAGAAACCCCTGACCCAAGACCAAAGATTACATACAAAAGAATTTTTCAACCTTTGAAGCGAGAGTTCCTCATTCCCGAACGCTAGCCTATTTCTCTCCTTCCAAACTGACCAAAATATACATAAAGGAGTCATTTGCCAAACCCTCTTGCGCCTTTTCCCCACAAACCCTCCATTCCATCCAAGAAGGGTTGCCTTCATCGTACACGAAAGAGTCCAATATACACCAAAAAGGGAGAAAAGAAGGTTCCACGGGACTCGCGTCTTGACACAATGAAATAAGAGATGATCCACCGTTTCTTCTTCAGATAGACAAAGAAAGCACCTATTTGCCAAAGAGAACCCCCTCCTTTGAAGTTGCTCCTGAATTAATACTTTACCCCAGGAAGCCTCCCAAGCAAAGAAAGCTACCTTTGGAGGCACTCTTGCCCTCCAAATTCTTTCACTAGGGAACATAGAGGATCCCCCCGGCTCCAACATAGAATAAAGAGACTTAACTGAGAAAGCCCCATCATTTGAAGCTATCCAGATCACTCTATCTTCCTCCTCCCTTTGAACCTTGAAAGCATGGATCTTCTGCAACAACCGCTCCAACAAATCAATCTCCCAATCATTAAACGCCCTTGCAAAAAGGGGAGTCCAACCATCCCCATCTCCAACAGGGTTCCAAACCTCTGAAACCCAAGCATTCTTTGACATGGACATGGAGTAAAGAGAGGGGAATGACTCACAAAGTGGCCCATCTCCGCACCACTTGTCATCCCAAAATTTCACTCTTAGCCCATTACCCACAACCTTGCCATCTAACAGCCCCCACTTCTTCCCAATTGCTTTCCAAAGCCCTACTCCATTTCTCCCCATCACATCCCGAATACGCCAACCCCCCTCCTCTTCGTCATACTTGAGGCTAATTACACGCCTCCACAATGTCTCTCTCTCATTAGCATACCTCCAATTCCACTTACACAAAAGGGCACTATTCATCAAAGCTAAATTTCTCACCCCTAGCCCACCTTTTCTTTTCTCCAAGCAAACCAAGTTCCATCTGACAAGGTGAGGTTTTTAGGCAAGAGCTCCCCCACCCCACAGAAAATCCCTCTGAATTTTCTTCAATCTCAACCTCACTTTTCTTGGCAAATAGAAGAGAGACATAAAATAAATAGGCATACTGGAAAGAGTGCTTCTAATTAAGGTGAGTCTCCCCCCTTTAGATATATACTGCCTCTTCCACGTAGCAAGCCTTCTGCGAAAACGCTCTTCAACCCCATCCCACACAACCAAAGAATTGAAAGTTGCCCCTAAAGGCATTCCCAAATAACAAGAAGGGATCCCACCCACTTTGCAACCCAACTCCAAGGCCAATCCCTCTATATTATGCACCCTTCCCACCGGGATCATCTCACTCTTCTCTAAATTAATCCTCAAACCCAAACACGCCTCAAACCACATGAGGAGCCAACTTAGATAAGTCATCTGATCTGAAGACTCCTCGCAAAAAACCAACGTATCGTCCACGAATAACAAATGTGAGATTTGCATCCCCTCTCCCCTCCTACCACTCACCTTCCACCCAGATAAGTAGCCCCACTAATCTTTCTTAATTTTTTACAATTTGCAAGGTCAGAGTTTCATTACTATCATGCGTCCAATATACAAGTTCTACTACAAGGAAAAATAAATAACAAAGGTAAATTGCATACATGATTGGCATCAAACCTAATCAAATACAAGTGTTGACTAAAATCAAATTATCAAAGATCAAAGATCTCTTAATCCTAGTCTCATAGCAAGAAGATACCTTAATTCATGATGAAACACATTTGCAACTGTCATACAACAAAGACTTAGAGATGAAACAACATAGAATAATAACAACCAGAACTTTTTTTTTCAACAAGTAAAGATGAGAAAATATAAATAACCAGAACTATTAAAGATATCATTTCAATCAAACTTTTGAATGTTAAAAGATGGGCAGTTAAGAATGAAAAAAATCCACATATAATGATTTTCTATCAAAATTAGCAAATTCATATGATAAGGTAAGAGAACAAAATGAATCTAATGCATTAATACCGGTGAAGCAGTGCAGAATGCTCATCATCAGATGTATATAGTTCATATTGTCTGGAAAATGCATTTCCCAATGAAATCACCCACTCAGTGTCTTGAATCACATCCAAAGATTCTGCAAGAAACTGTCACCCAAAAACAGAAACATACCAATCATAAGGATTTACTTAGGAATGCTTGAAATGATTCCTTTTTTTTCCTTAGGTATTTTTGTCCTGCAGGACTTGAATGTGGAACTTCCCACATCCCCAACCAAACACTTGTTGAAATGATTCCCTTTTTAAAAGCATTTGAAATGAGTTTTTCAATTGTTTAGAGTATCCAAAACAAGTAAACTTGATTTCTTTCATGGGCTTATGTAAAATAAACCAGCTATACAACTTCTGTAAATTATTTTTGCGAAAGAAAAATGATAATTAAACTCTATGTTGCCTTTTAAGTGACTTCATTCAGAACAATAAATCTGTACACTCAAACCCAATGGAAACGAAAATATAAAATAAAAAATCCATGATCTTCCAACATTGCGAGAGTAACATTTGATGAAATTTTAGGCCATACACTCTACTATGTAGTCAAGCAAAATTAATGATGAAAAGAAAAGTTTTGAAGAGTTGAACAAACTTTTTCTGAAAGGTATCAAAATTCAGTGAAACTTACATTGATTATCATATCATCCCAAGTCTCTTGATATGAAGGATCCTGCTTTAAGTCATCTGTATCACTGACATATGCCTTCATTTTCGGAATCTAGAACTTACCAAGTAGGGGAACAAGTTAGATTCTGGTTTCAAAGGTATAACCTTTTTTCATTATTTTATAAATTATATCGTAAGCTAAAATTATAATTATGAAAGCATCATGACTAGATGAGATTCTGCTATCCACTAAGCACCCTGCTTCCTTTTTTATCTTTTTCTTTTCTTTTTATTTATTTATTTCTTTTTGTTTTTGGTAGAAAGCATTCTGCTAAATCATTAACAGTACTTGTGAATGGCATCATGATGTACCTGATTATATATGCAAAATTAAGCGGTGTTGTAAAAGTTAAATGAAATAGTGTTGTATAACTGGGACTCTTCAAAATTCAGAAAATCTTATTAGAATGACATGGACTTCCATAACCATATGTCAATGTTCAAAACTTTGCTAACATTTGCTAGCTAATAAAGTCAGCCCTAATATAATTTTTTAAATTTTACAAACAATTTCTCATCATTATATTGAGAACTTTATCTAGAATGTTCCAGTTATTTATATGAAGATATTCCATTCATCACCAATGAGGTCTCAAAGAGCAACCTCTAAAGCTAACAATTGCTGAGTAAGACTTATGTAATGAAACATCATGCCAAATTCAAAAACTGTGTTTGCTATCAAAAAAACAGCCAGCTATTAATATTATCAAAATTTTCCTAGAATTTTATATTATTTTATGTGATAGCTACTTTACCCAGAATTTTCTAATTATTTCCCTGATAGCAAACTTAAGAAAGATTGAACCCTCAACCCAAACAATAACCATTGTTCTCTAATCAACTTTGACAAGAAACTTATGTACCTCATCTTGCCAAAACAAATTGATATTCTTCGGAAATAAAGGTGCAAGATAGTATAGGACCTGCATATACAAAAGAGAACAAGTGAAGCACAGGTTTCTTCATTTAAGAACATCAAAGTGGAGTTACTGAATAACTCTTAATAATGAAACCATTTGCTTCAAGAAACTAGAATCATTCCTTATGTTTAGTTCTTGTTTATAGGAGGATTCCTCATCCTTCTATTGTACTTCTTAATTCCTAATTCAATATATCATGTCGTTGTTTATCATAAAAAAAATAAAAAATAAAAAAGAAACTAGAATCATTGAAAATCTTAAAACATCACAATATCATGATGGTCCAACCATACACTCTATGTTTGCCTATAAAAAAAAATGATGGTTCCATCGTATGGTGCATATTGTACTATCTTAAACAAAATCACTGATTAGTATTAGAATAACTGGTGCTTATTTTAATTTATGCTTATGTTCTGCATATGAAACCTGGCTCAATATCATGCACCATCTCTTAGTATCTAACATGGTACCAAATCTCCATTAATTCAAAGAACTAGCCCTCATCAGATTCATTCACTTTGTAACATGAATATTCTTAGCATTCCTATTTTCTTTTCTTAAATAAAATTTTTAAACAAGGATGAAAATATCAATAAATACAAATATATTAGTACTTGGACTTTACAGATATATTATAAATATCGACAGAACGGAAATTATTCAAAATTCATGAAAATGCTTAAAAGAAAACTTCCAAAAATAATAAAATAACCAAGAATACACCCACTAAAGTTATTTTATAAGTGTTAACATAGATATGGTCAAGGATAATATTTATCAATTTTTTTTGAAAAAAAATATCTTAAATTCCTTTAATATATTTATATTCATTTATTTTAAAAATTAAAAACAACTTTTATTAAGACATGCTTTATTACATTTTAAATGAAAAATTAAATCATTTCTAAGATTTATATATAAATATTTTATTTGAGATTTAATTTCTAAAATTTTATTACAAATTTGTGGCGACAACTTTTTGCTATTGACATTAATTTATTTAAATAATCAAAATTATTAAAAATTATATTAACAATTTATCTTATCAAATTAATCTTAATTTATAAAATATTAGAACTTCATTAATTTTTTTATATTTTAGCAATTTTTGAATAAATTTATATTTTTAATATTTTAAAATAAAAACATTCAAAATTAAATAAAATCAAAAGGATAAATATAAAAAAAATATTAAAAGTGAAGTGACAGTAAGTTTTTAAAATAGGATTAATGAGATAAATGATAATACAATTAAAATTAAAACTATAATTTATTTAATTCAAATGTATTCAATAATATAAAATAAATGATGATACATGTATGATTTTTTTTTAATATTTATATTTTTATATTTAATTATCATATAAATCATATAAAAAGAGACTTGTTAAGAAAATTATAGCAATAGTTTTTATACTTTTAGTAATTAATTAAATGAATTAAAATAAAATAATTAGAATTAATTTATTTATTAAAATATTTGTTTTAGTATTTTGGTTTTATGGTGGCTTTAATATATTAATGTTCTGTATATATATAAAAAAAAGTCGAGTTGCCTTGGTGGCTTTAATATATTAATGTTCTGCATATATATAAACAAGAGCCAAGTTGCCCTAGTGGTTGCCCAAGTTCAATTCCATCCTTTTAACGTAGGTTTGAATCCCTTTTCTATCACAATTTTGGGTTTAACCGTATTGACCAGCAGATGGAGCACCCTTTGACCATGTGGGATTGCACCCTTTCACCACATTGAGTGGTAAAAAATATCAGGAAATTCCCAAAAAATCGGTAAAAAAAACCAATAAATGTCGAAATTAGGAAATCTTCGCTCGTTCAAAATTTCAATGGTAATATCATATCGACCCATGCCGATACACGAAATATCAACTATGTTTTGCCAATAATTTCCAAAATTTCAAACCTTGCTTTTAGAGGGGCCATTGTCCAATGAAATAGTAAAAGTTTCAAAATGCCTAGCACAAATGCAGAGGTTCAAGAATTGCAAGTGACCAGTTCATACTAATGTCAAAAATTGGGACCAAATCTAACCACAAAAGTTCATAATAGAAATTATAAAGTTCTCTCATACATAAAAATTCTCCACAAGTCATTCTGACTCCAAGCATAAACCCACTATTTCAAGTCTTAAGAAAGGTGCCAAATAATTTTTTAATAAAAAACAAAAGATGTATATACTAATGTTAAAGAAAACATGAGAAGGATGAGGAGTCCTTCCCAAAATTACAAAAAACCTGATCAAAATATGATTGAACTCCTCCACTATACAAGGAGTTTATACAAAAGGTTTACACTACAACATTGACTAAGCTCCTCTCAATAATGTCCAAACCTCTTTTATGTATCAAAAAATGTCAATTGAACTAAATAATACTAAGAGGAATGCCTTTAAAAACCTTAGTGCATGAGGCCCAAAAAGAGAAATAGAAATGAAGTAAATCCCACAACCCCTCTGTCGTACTCCACTTATCCTCAAAAATTCTAACATTTTTCTCTTATCATACAATCCAAAACAAAGTGAGACAAGCAATTTGTCAAATGATCTTGTCTCTAATAGAGCTCTCATAACCTTTATATGAAATGATCATCATATCGCATATACTCCTAAGTAAAGCTCAATCAATATGACTAGTCTAGATAGACAATGTCCTAGCTCTAAAGTTATCAGATAATGCAAAAAGAGAAAAGATAGTTAATAGTCTTTTCACTCCCCCTACATAAAACACACCAATCAAGCCTAAGGGATTTGAAAAGTCTTCTCAACTATAGCATGTTGCTAGTATTTACCTTTTTATGTGTCACTAGCCAAACAAAGGCTTTGACTTTACATAAGACTTTAGATTTCCATATAAATTTCGTTAGGGAAAAAAGAACAATATCTATTGTATTAGACAAAAACATGAAGAATGATTTAATTGAGAATAATCCTGAATGGGTCACTAACTATGCTCTCACATCTTGGGCAGATAGATACAAGCGCACAAGAGTGAGATTATATTAGACAAAAACATGAAGAATGACTTAATTGAGAATAATCCTGAATGGGTCACTAACTATGCTCTCACATCTAGAGCAGATAGATACAAGTGCACAAGAGTGAGGGATGACATAAGACTTTCAAGGTCCTCAATCTCCGAATTCATAAGGTGGTGACAAAAATTAAAATTCCAAGAAAAAAAAAAGGCCAAGAATAGCTAAAATTGTGAGATTTTTAAATGTGACAATTCTATAGACTTGAAAACTGTGAACACAAAGGTTGATCCCCTCACCACAAATCCTCCCAAAAATGAATTTTCACCTCATCCACCACAAAACAAGTGTAACTTAAAAAAGCCTAGAACACCTATGCAATGGCCGCCTTCCAAAGACACTGATGTGACTATCTGACTATAATGTTGGTGTCACATCCATCAAATGTGTCCCATAAATGCTTAAAATAACCTAATGTCAAAGGTAAGAACTTTCCCTAGGGAACCTCTAAAGTCACTTTCTTAAAAGAGCATGATTCCTCAGAGATCAACTCAAATCTTAGACCTTCACACTCCTTAGGTTTACACACTAGGTCTCAACAATTGAGATGATCTTTTTCACACCCCCTCTCCTCCTTCAAAAAAAAACAAAAAAAAAAAAAAAAAAAAACAGAGAATACCTCTTGCAATTTCTCATTCTTAGATGCCATTGACACTAGAATATTGAAAAGAGACGAGAAATAAGGATGTAAGATAAGCATGATTGAATTATAGTTATTCTACCCCCTAGAGACAGAAAACACTTTTTTCCATCCATCCAGTCTCCCCAAGACCGTGTCAATCATAATATCCCAAAACATAAAGGCCTTTAGATTCCCCCATAATGGAAAACCCAAGCAAGTTAATTGAGAGAGGTGCCAAATATTAGAAACATATCTAGCTCACCCCTCCAATGAGTAAGGACCCACCTAGTGGGACTTCCATAGTTCCATTGAACAACAATCTTCATATCAACAGAACATTTTTCAACGTGATCCCTCACTTTCAGTTTAGACTAGTAGCTAAGCATGTTTTCCATATCATCAGTTCTTCACTACGTAAGTGAAAATCCTTCTAAAATCTGTCATTGCAGCCATAATACTTTCAAAACTTCACAGTTTGATCAATTATGGTTCTCAGGCTCCTTGTAGTTTATCACAACTAATGGTTTTAGTCCATAAATTAGTGGGAATATTGAAGCTATCATAATATTTTCATTGCTTGTATTATATCATGGCGATACACCATAATGACAAAGCATCCACATCTAGCCCCTTGAGGCTTATCTTATATCTTAGATGTTTGTCTCATATACTTACCAAATTAGGGGCTTCTTGTAAGCTATGATAGAATTCCAAGTAAAAATTACTTTACCATTAATTTTTCTAATTTTTTAAACTAAAGTTTTACTTATAACTGTTAACAAATTTTAAAACCCTTTCAGCCTTTTATTTAACATTAAGGATTGCCTGATGTGTATTTAATCAAGTTAAAGCTATTGACCAACTTTATTATTTTTTTTCCACAATCCAACTCTAATAAATGTAATGGTACCTCACAATACTCAGGAGTTATAGCAACAAACTGTTTAACTAGGTTATGATAAGAGGGTCAACAAAGTGCACTCAAGTTACCAAGTTCTTTGTTTAAATTTAAGTACTTGTACACTTATTATGAAGATTTATGCCATCACTTCATTTTTTATATTTGTCCAGACATATCAATATGAAGTAAAGTTATGCACATTAATTAAGGGTAACAGCTGCTTACAGTCAAAACTTGAGTAGCCAGCTGCTCCCTTGCCAAGGGATTGTGCAATAGGACCACCAAGCGAGCAAAGAGCTCCTGAGTATATATGCAATGGTTGACAATATGTCATTCTGGATAGGAAGTGGAAAAGAACATTGGAGACATCAGATACATTAGATCAGATTCTACCTCAGGATTAGGAATGTCAATACGAGCTTTACATTCACTAAGCATTGTATTAGCATAAGAAGATCCATGTCTGCACAATTCTGAGATGCATCTGCAAACCTGCAAAACGATATTCAAAAACAAGTTATTGCAATGGAATTTCAAGTTCAGACAAGCACCAATCCCCACACAAAATGAGCTAGGATCACATTAGAGCAGACACACATGCACACCAGAGACATACTACAAGAAACTTTGTGGAATAAGCCCCAGAATTAATTTCAATCCTTGAAGAGGGAACTCAAAGAAAGACATGCAGAAAGTCCTACCGTGGCAGCTGCACCAGTATAAGCCCGTGGAATAATCATCTTCAACAGAAAAGGCCAAAGAATGTGCTGCAAAACAGCAGACATCAAATACAAGATGTTATTTGCCGTTCACTGAATATACACAATCAAGGAACTCTTTTTTTTGTTTTTTTTTATAGGTATCAAGGAACTCTAAAGGTAAAAAGAAGAAAAAAATGCAATACCACCAAGGAATCAAGACAAGGTCAGAAATATGATATAGAACCAGGAATCTAGCATACCTCCATTTCAGGAATGGTAATGGTTAGCAAAAGCAAACCTTTCTCACAGATAGATCTCAACTCTGTCAGACAAACTGCTCCAGACTTCACCTGAGAAGGACATCACCTAATATTAAATGGCAAGAATGTGTCAGAGAAAACTAGATTTTACGCAACAATTGTGATATTTCATGGCAACATATGGAATGTGAGCCTCAGACAGTGCTTGGGTTCTAAAACACTCTAACCAGACAATAAGAATAGCACATATTCAATGTGTGGGATCCACCCTCTGGCCAACTATAAGATTGTCAATGGAAAACATCATGGTAGGTTCATTTTTTCATAAACAAAATCACATTATTTTTACCATCTAAGCTGAAGATCTTCCTTGCAATGGACTACGAAAAATTTTGTGCAGTTTACAACAATCTGGTAAACTAGATAATCAAGTTCATGATTACAGGTCAAAAAAAAAATATTTGTGAACTATCCATATTTATGAAGTAAGATAAAAACCTCCAATCTCTTGTACTGGCAACCATAGTTATTGTTGTTTGACCTAATCACTTCCTTGGAGTTCTCAAGTGCATAGCTTTCTTGATCTGACAGAGCACAATTGCGTACAAGATACTCAACAAACAACTCCCCAGATGGACCAACCAAGTAACAATGCGAAGCCATAATCACAACCAACTATCACAATACCAACAGAATCACATATGAGCAAGTTAAAAAAAAGAAAAAAATCCCTTAAAAGTTACAAGAACAGCTAGGGCAATCATTTCATCACATGTACCTCTGAAAGTGCCTTACGAACACCTAAAATTTGTTCATCTAGCAACAACTTTACAGCTTCAACAAGTAAAGGCCTTTTACTATGCCAAGCTTCAGACAATCTCCATATGGGAATGGTAAGAAAGTTAGGAAATACAAGAAAAACATAGATAACAATTACAAATCATGGAAGTGAAAGAAACCTGGGCAAGAGATGCTTGAGGACACAGAGAGCACCAAAAGTCAAAGGTTCTTCATTCAACCTGCACTTCTGGTAGCAGTCATTTCAAATCAATGTTAATATCCATCTCTCAAACCAAACCCACCCCCCCTCCAACTCTCTTTCCCTCTTTTTTGCCAAAACTATAAAACCAGGTTGAAAAAATAAAGCAAAACAATTAAGATACTGGGAAAGAAGGTTGAAAACAGATCTAAAAGGATTTAGAAAAGGTTTGACAATTTAAGAAATAATGAGCTAATTAAATTAATGATAGAGCAAAAGTGAGCTTAAAAGAATTAAAAAAAAATACAATTAGGAAAGAATGAATGTTATGATATGGATTGTCACTTCTTATAAGAAAAAAGAAATAACAAAGAAAATTAAAATATTTTGCAAAAATGGAAAATTCTAGAGAAAGAAAGGGATTAAAGAAAAAAAGATACTTGTCAGATAATTTTGTTTAATTGATTAAATGTTGAATAATTAGAAAAATCTTTTTATCAGTTTTAAAGTTGAGGAGAGTTTGCTGTAACTTATTTTTTAACAGTACAAGCAAAAAATTAATAAAACACTTCATTTTTTCTAGGTTTACAAATAAATAAATAACTAGGTTTATAACAACCACAACAAAATACATAAGTAGGGCCTTAAACTTAAAAATCCATAAAGCTTAGAAAACTATCAAGCCCAGATATGGTACTCACATTCAAAAGGAACATAAATAGATCTTCAGGGTATACCAAGCCAACAGTCAGAAAGCAATGTTGAACCTCATTATATGTCTGCCAGAGAAATATATAAAGACATGAAAATAAAATTACCATAGAAAAACCATCATCAGTCAAACATAAGAATAGGGAGTTGGATGTAATCATAAAGAAGAACATTCTTTTGATGTATCACTCAGGCAACAAGAAATGTCAGCTACAAGAAATGAACAAAGGATATCCAAAAAAATCTTAAGGCAATAGAACATAATGAACTCAATGGCAAGCAAAACCAGCTAAGTCGAAAGAATGAACAACATTTGTATACAAATAGATAGGTAAACGCTATTATATAAGAACACCTTCAATCCCACAGAGAAATCTGACTGCTCTTTGCTGTCATTATTAATGCAAACCACTGGCAGAAGTGTTGATAGAATAACCATAAGTTCCTGCAATATAAAACAGAGTCTCTAGATGTAAAGTAACCCAGAACCAAAAAAAAAAAAAAGTGTATGTTACAGGGATGAACAGTACTTATGGCCACCAGGAATTAGCAATAATATGTTAAAAAAAGAGACAGAAAAAGTAACAAATGGGATTTTCTAATCTGCAAATGTCAAGTACAATTGCTTATTTGCAACCAAATTATCAAGCTCAATCTCTTGTTTTGGAATAAATAGAAAACAATCATCAAGAACTTCAAGGATCCACAACACATCAGACCCCACATCTATTGAGCAACCACATACATGTACTGGTGCAGTCAAAGCGTTCAGCTCCACTAGTCCTTGCAAAAGGGCAAACAAGACAAAATTCACAAGGAACAAACCATCACCTCCTCAAAAAATAAGATAGTGAATAAAGTGTCCAGCCTTACTCTTATTACCTAGAGTAACAAAAAATATAAATGTTTACATAACAAAATGGTGATCATAGATCTCCCACCGTTCTTGTTAAGAAAGAGGTAAAACTAAAAACAGATTACTCAGCTTTATTTGTATCCACCTTCTCCAAGCCTTTTCTTAGAATAATTTCACAATTTTAAAGAGATTATTCAATGTAATTTCCTGATAATTGCAATTGATATATTGAGCCAATATCGCAATGACACCAAAAAAAAAGGGAAAAAAAAAAAGCCTCTTATTTGGCCACTGCAACGTAGGAAAGTGAACTTGTGCCCAGATATGGTCGATAGAGCTGGCCACATTCCTTCCTAGAAGCTTATATTGCAGTAACAAAGTATCCATGTTGCGCAAACCCACCCCTTCATCCCACAATGTCAATATGAGAACACTGAATTGGAGCCCAAACATCTATGGAGATCCAGTTATAAATCAATTCATAACCCAAATAACAGTTTACAAACATGGTAGCATTACTTTCATTCTCTATGAGAAGAGAAGCCATGTTTTGCTTAGGAGTAAGAATTCACAAATTTTGTGAACCTGCAAATCCAATAGATTAGCTGATATTCCACATTTAGCTTCTCTTTACCTACCATCAAATTTAGAGAGAACGCCAATATAAACTCAAGTTTACAAACATTATGGGGGGGGAAATCAAATCAAAGAGTGACAAAACATTAATAACAGAAATTCCATCAGAGAATCAACTCAAATTCACCCAACCTAACCAGAAAGGAAATTGAGATAACCGAAAGTATATCAACACATATAACAAATGTAACCAACAAATTTCCTGTGGAAGTGACATTTGGAACCAAGTAACTCAATTTTAACTACAGATATACATGAAGAGAAACAAAAAGGATTACCTCAAAATCAAGCAAAGGAGGCCCATTTTCAGATAGTAAAGAGGCATTAAGGAGATTGTGGAGACTACATGTTGCCAGAAAAGCAATATCTAGGTCCTTCTTATACCTGATTAATAAGGAAAAAAGAAATTAGGAAAAGGCAGAGTACAATCTTCATTAATGTTCATGGAGAAGCTAATGCGTTACTACCTTACCAAATATTTAAAATCTGTTAACTATGGTAAAGATCAAGAAACAAAAGACATCCATTCTTGTCCAGTCATTGAAAAGACTACCAGTTCAATTGCTTCAGCTTTCTAGGACCCTAGATCCCAGTCACATGAACTAGCCCAATCAGGTCGTGCTATGTTAGTGCAAAACAGTGAAAGCCAGGTTCTCTGGCCGTCCAAAGTAGGAAGAAATTAATAGCAATATCATCAAGAAAGCTACTTTAGCTCCACAGAACAGCCAGAAGGCATGTGAACCTGTTCTACTTGTGCGAATGTCTCTTTAAACATGTTGTAGGACCAAAGAGATGATAAAGAATGTATTGACATCTGTTCTCTCCAGCTATGTTTCTCCTGTCTCATCAAAGCCAAGCAACATTTTACTATCTGACCACTTGGAAAAAGAAAAAAAACTGGAAACTCTATTTCTTGCCAATAGTCTAGTCAGTCTGACAAACAACCGTAAGGCTGCCACTCCTCAAGGAATGGAATGTCCAAACATTTTGTGCACCATTCAAGCTATTGCTTCTGAAGCTGTTCAGCACAGAACTTGATATTTTGAAGTCCTCAACAATGAGAAGAACCAAGTTATACCATAGGTATCTCCTAAGGAGACACATTGCAACTAGGGCCGCACCTACATCCTCAAGGACCCATACTAAGATGCAAATTTGAATGCATGGGTAGCTGTTGGTTG
This sequence comes from Vitis vinifera, assembly GCF_030704535.1. Taxonomy (NCBI): domain Eukaryota; kingdom Viridiplantae; phylum Streptophyta; class Magnoliopsida; order Vitales; family Vitaceae; genus Vitis; species Vitis vinifera. The sequence goes on from NC_081812.1 coordinate 19,757,390, forward strand.
TTGAGCTCACTGTTTAAGAAGCACATGATGAGACTGGAGAAAATGTTAGGGATCAAAGAAAAGCTTCATCCTATAAATAATTGGGAAATTATTTTTGCTTATAATTGTGGGTGGGTGATCCATGGCATACATCCAAGTAAGTCAAGAAGACAAATCTGAGATGAAAGCTTTCTGCATGATCTTTAGAGCCAGGTAAGCTTGGTCAGAAATACGAACTGAAACTTGGATGTTCAACCCCCTTTTTGTGCCTTTTTCCTTTTAGGCCTTTCAATAGTTGCCTTTTTCCCCTTTTCTTTGGTTGGGAATATATGATGTGAATTTGACATGGGGCATCCAGATGGGGTTGTTGGTGTTTGCCCAACACTTCAAAGTTCATTCATGTCAATAGTAAATAGATATGAGCTGCTAAGGCAAGGGTAGACCTTTTACGTAACATTAAAGGCATCTAGTCAAGGTCGGAAATGGTACCCTGTTTCAATGAACCTGTAATACATATGTGTGTTTGTGTGTGTATGGGGGCTCCCATGAGTTTTATTCTGAAAAGGGAAAAATCGGGGCACAATATGACAGTACAAAGCTGCCAGTTTCAAATATCACAACTCAGAATACATCTTACAATTCCAATATGGTAGGAACAAGCCTTGGTAAAGCTGCCTTTAATTGTGCACGAGTTATAAGACCAACCATCTGACCCAATGCTTCAACAGAAGAGACTCGTACCTATTGCAAACAAGAATTAAGTCCAAATAATATATAATACAACTCAATAAAATGTGTAAAAATCTCAGCGAGAAATTTGAATGTCTATAATGTATAACTAGAAACAAAACCAATATTTAGAAACAAATTCTTAAGCTGTCCAAATGCAGAAAAAAAATGAAAAAAAAAAATATGTGCCATGCAATATGGATAACAAATCACCTAAGCGTGCAAGTAGAGACAAACATGAAATCCTAACTCAGCTTTTATGCCTTTGTTCCTATAAGATGGATAGAATATGCAACAAATAGGAAAACAATGAAACAGTTCAAATCCAAAATACAACAAAATGTAAATAATTAAATAATAAAATTCTTTTTTTGATCAAAAACAAACATTTTCATTCATCAATCAATTGATAAATACAAGAAGAACCAAAATGCAAAATAATTTGGATGATGAATCTTGTTTTAAAATGCAAGGGAACAAGAAAATTTTACTTTTAACAGAACAATAACACAAATTGAAATAATAACCAATAGGATAGTATGTCTGTAGTCAAAAATTAGAACAACAGCTTATTTGAAAGAGAGAGGGCAAGGAGAAAAGAACAATGAAATTTATCTAAATAATTTAGCATGAATCTTATTTTAAAAAGCAAGGAAACAACAAAAATTTACTTTTAACAGAACAATAACACAAATTGAAATAATAACCAATAGAATAGTATGTCTGTAGTCAAAAATTAGAACAACGGATTATCTGAAAGGAAGAGGACAATGAGAAAAGAACAATGAAATTTATTTAAATAACCTTTAGATCCCTTGAAGTTGCCCAAACTCTCAACAAAAGTTCAAAAGCAGAATTTAGAAATGACCTGTGTAAATGAGAATTAATTTCAGACAAGATGGCTTTGTAGAAACATACAGATCCAAATATAAAACAAGAGAACATGTAAAAGCATAAAACTGGTCTCACATCACATCAGCATCAAGAGGTGAAGTCGATGGAAAATCCATACTATATTGCCAAGAAGCCTGACACCAACACTTAAATGCTGGAAAAGAATTAACCATATGTCATAGGTTCAATTCCTTATTGAATAAAAAAGAAAGAATTGTGAATATAAAGCATATCTACAACATAGTCAACATGAGAAAAGATTTGCAAGCTAAAATCATTTTTTTTTTTTTAAATGAATGTAACATTAGTTAAAAACAAGCCTTGAACTTAGACCCAAAAAGTGAGCAGTTTATCAACTCATCATCTTCTTTTAGTAGCTAAAATCCTCTTCAGCTCCAACAAAAATATGGGATGCAATGATGCCAAAACAACAAACTCTAGCTAAGAAAAGAATTGTTTCATAGCTAACCTCTAAAAATGCACAACTACAATTTGGACTGTCAAGTGAAGCTTTTCAATTTGAACAGCCATAATGAAATGCAAGCTATATGTATACAATTAAAGTTACACCGTAAGGTCATCTAGTCCTATCTAGATCCAGATATCATGGTAAGATGATTTACAATAAATCAAGAGCTGGGACAGTTTTATAAGCGTGACATGCTTATAACAATAATATAAAAGAATCAACCGCACCATTTGCAAAAATTGGCCGATGGGCATCTCTGACATTTCCAAGAATAGGCAAGACTCGAGAAAGTACACCTTTTAGTCGTGGAGTAAACTGCAAGGCTTCAACAGATTTAAGAGTGCAGGAGATGCTTTAGTTTTAAGAAGAAAACTTTCATGCAACCAAAACACCGTCATCTGATAATATTTCATCGAGGAAAAAGAAAACCAAAAAAAAAATAGAGTTTGATGATTAACCATCAGCAGAAGCAAAATCTGCAAGAATTTGAACCATGGCAGGCAAAGCTGAATTTGGCCCTGGCAAATGAAGAAATATTTCTTCCATCATCTGCCAAAAAGATAATAAAAGAAGCAAAAATCATTAAATAGAGAACAGAAATGTTGAATAACACATTCATTGAAAGAGAAGGATAGAGAGTTGGAAGTCAAATATCACACAATGTAAAAAACATCATATACATTATAACAAGGACATACACATAAAAATGAAATGTTAGAAGAAGAACCCAAGGTCTCCACCTTGTACTTCCTTCCAGGATTTATTCTCTAGTACACGAAGAAAGTCCTCCATGCTATGCAATAGTGTGGAAAATCCAGACTGTGGGGCAGCATGATGCTCATCTCAATGCAAGAACTTACATATTTGGAAGTTGGACTCCATGGCCCAATTATTCTCTACTATACAGTGCCCCTTTTGCATGATTCATTCAAAAAATAAAGGCTTTGTTTTAAACTAAAAAACTATCTAAAATATGTGAAGAACAATTATAAGTAAAGTAAAGACTGCTGTTCCAAGAAAATAACTTAGCTCGGTGATATATCATTATACCACTGAGCAGTAAGCTTTTAAGGAAGTCTCTTCAACCAATTTGGATTGGAAAGGCAAGGTTTAACCTTTTATAGTTGGGTGGCATCCTGATAAATTTGGTAGCCAATTGACCGCCTACAGTCAATGCTTTTGGGCTGGTCTCACCTCCTTACCCTTTTCAGTGGAGTATTGGACTCCTTCCTTCTATGCATGGTGATTTCAAGTTTATCAAGTTTTAAATCAGAATTACCTAGACAAAGGAGAGCGCGGAGGGAGAATGCCAAAAAAAGAGAAGAGCCGGTCACAACTAAAACACCTTATATTTTGACTTATCCATGATATTGCAAACAAAAACGAAATATGAGGCCACCTCCACTGATTGTTCAACAGTGATTCCCCATTATCTTGGACAAATGAAAGGGTTCCAACTAAAAGAACAGCTTTCAGTTTCTAGTAAGCAACCAAATCAACAGAACTTACTAAGTCCGGCAAATGAGAGCCAATGGAAACAAGTAGTCCTGCTGCAGCCCTTTGCCAGTCCGCACTGAGTTCCTACATCAAAGATGAAAAGCAAAAAATAAAATAATGACTAGAGGTGATCCATGAAAGGTCAATTTACAGTAAAGAGGGAATCATGATGAATGTGTACTCCACATGATGAGAATATACGGCTGTCATTGCATTGAATGGTATCAATATTTTCTAATCAAATAAAAATTAAAAGTTCAGATCAGCGGCATTGCTTTGAAAAAAAAAAAAAAGCTTGCCCCAGATGGCGCAATCAGTTACACCATTTCAAGTATTGATAAAACCCGAAATCTTATGGTCAACCCCACAAGAATTTACGATGATGTGTTTCCATATTAATTCACCTGAAAGTGTTTTTTCAACTGTTCAAAATGATAGCGATATAACTTAGGGTTTTGATGCACCTTGGACGAGATCATCTCGGCAGTGGCGATCTTGGCCAGCTTCGCCATGAAAGGAGGATCCACGTCTCGCTTCTCCAAAGCGCGGACTGCAGATGCCATTACTTGGAATAGCCCCGACATGTTCCCAAATCGCTGAAACATTTTCAATTCAAAAGCATAATTAAGAAACATTCTTTGAGAAAGTGAAACCCTGGCTTAGATTCCAAATAAACAGAAAAGGGAATGAGAACAAGTACCCGACGACCTCCTCGAGAAACGGCACAGCAACATTCAAGTACCAAAAGAGGGTTTCTGCAATCAAGAAAACGTTAGGTCCGCAAATCGTAATTCACATTTTCAAGTGTGTATGAACGGAGAGAAAAATGAGGACAGAATGGTACATGGCAGCGATGTCTCTGAGAGCAGCCATGGAGGCTGCTCTGACCACGTGAGATTCATCTCCGAGCGACGAAACTAAAACCTGCACCGCCTCTGAAACAAGCAAAAGCAAATAACTGTAATACACTGATCAAATTGGAGAAATCATCGTAATTGGACGAAGCAATTCGAGAGACCTGGCGCGGGAATTGAGTTTCCAGAACTGGAAGAAGCCATCCTAGCTCCAACCAGACCCTCTATGATTCTTGCCCGTTGCGAGGCGGTGGGGGGACGGATATATAGGCATAGCCTTTTTAACTGCCGTGGCTCTCTCCAGCTGGCCACTTCAATCCATCTCAATTTGGAAACTTTCCTTTTTGCATTATTTGGATTCTTTGAATATTTTATTTGAATTTTTTATGTTTATTTCAAAATTAAAAATATTTCTATTATTCCACGTAATTCTGAAAATGTAATTAATTTATTTAAACCAATTTTCTGAAATTAAAAATAAGTATTTTAAAATTTCGGCACCATCAAATGGGATGCATTTTGTTGGATTTTATTCTATTCACTTGTGTAAAGCCCCATTAATTAAATTTATATTTTATCATAGTACATAGCACCCTCTTAATAGCTTTATTATTGCATTTAATTAGAATATGATAATTATTACATGTGAATATTGGATGATAGCTTTATCAAATAAATTTTCTAACTTTTCTCCTTTCCTATAATTCATTTCCAAAAGTCCCAACCATATAATCCCATGAAATATATTAAGTGGGTATTTAATAAACCAATATAATAATTTAATGACTTAATTTAAATTATTAATTAAATTAAATATAATTGATAAAATAATTTAATAAAATTTATACTTAAATAAGATAATTAGAGGCTCTTAACCACCAAAAAAAAAGAACTTTTTTCCGCACCATATCGAAAAGCCTCATAAAGTCAAAAGTAGGCACTTGAGTAAATAAATCACCCTTTATTGTGCCTTTTATTTAAGTAGAAGATGTCTCTAACAGAAATGTCCGTTCTCCCACTTGGTTCTATCCCCCAACGTTTTGCTTCCTTTCTTCCTTCCTTCTTATCACAAATAATTATTTTTCTTATACTAATATGAATTAATTTGATTGAAAAATTAAAATATCATAAATAACCTATCATGTGAGATATAAATTATAGATTTAATTTTTTTATTCATATATTTTATTATGGAAATATTATTTATAAATAAAAATATTTATGTTTTATTATGAATAATTAGAAAATTAATTGTTTATTATAAAATATAAACGTATGATAATATTTTCATGATAAAACTAAACGGTCTCAAATTTATGATTAGAATAGTAAGTGAGAAATGGAGAGATTTTCAAGATATGATTTTGAATTATATATTTTCAAATATTATAGTACAATTATAAAAAATCATTGAAATGGACAGTATATTCTCACTTGTTGTGTGGTGATAATGACGTGCCTGATGGGACACGCACATAGGCATCAAAGCTTGCACTCTTAACCCTCGTGGCTCTAATCAAGGTTTAACCACACTTCACATTTAACAACGGTTAAGATGATTAATTTCAATCACACAATCCAATAGCAATTTAAATTATTTAAATTTGAAAAGAATTGCATAATCTAATCTACTGTCATCCATCATAGGGATAATTGAGAGGTCGGGACTGGTCAAAAAACTATGTTTTATATACACTCCCGTACATCCCAAATGATAACATTGGAGACACTTATTATTGATTTGACAGTGACCTTTTTACAGGCAAAATAACTGAGGGAATTCACTATCATAAATAAGACATATTCTACAGCTGCAAAAAAGAAGGAAATCAGATTGAAAGCTCCACATTACTTGGAAGCGATTCTTGCATGAGCTAGTGAAAAAGGTGAACCAACTGGAGCTATGAGGCCAAGGTACCGCATTATCCTGAACCGGCGAACCTTTCTTGCTGGTTTCAATGGAAGTGCCACCGCCTACAAAAGTAGGTATGTGAAACTGTAAATATGGCAAATGACTCAAAGAATACCTTCAATTAGCTGGGAAATAAAATGACAACAACTCACATCAAAGTGAACTTTAGGCTTTCGTTTCCTCTTCCCCCTCCCCCTTTCAATGGAATCATCTTCCGTTCTGCTTGAACATGATGAAATGCATTTTTCTGTTCAAACCAAATGGAGAAATTAGAATGGCAAAAGGAGATAGGAAGGCGGCACACCTTAGTTCTACATGTAACAACCTTTAGGCAAGCACATTATAGAGTTAGCAGTATGCTAGCAGTAACACTCAGAATTCAAAAAGACAGTTTATGCTCTTCTTACATAGCAAATAGGATATAGAGTGACACAAGGAAACAAAGTATCACATTGCATGTGATTTGATTCTTGTATTCACAAACTATCAACTTCAAGGTTAAGTGTTAAGATACTTTACCTATGATAAATAAATAAATAATCAAGATATATAGTTTTCAAGACTAACAAACAGGACCAACTCCGTAGTTGCATGCATAGAAGTCCAAATTTTAGCGAAATAGCATTTTCCAGGTCTATCCATTCTGATCAGTTAGCTAAATAATCAAAGATATTTACTTACACTCTTAGCAAATATTGGTTTATTATATTTAATCAATTCCATTTGCGCATTCAATTTTTGTTATGCAATTGCTTTGTGTAATCCATTCTGCTTGCGTTCCTCTTCTATGATATTTTTACCCTTCCTCCCATCCTTCACACCTTGGAACTGATTTGCAGGCAAATAGAGCCATCTGTGTTTACCAACGACAGACTCAACTGTCAGGATGATCACTATCATTTTCAATCCCCCAGATATTACCAAAGATCTGTTTGCAACCCAGGCAAAAAGACACAACCATGAAGTCCCAAGAAGTAACCTTTACGTGTATCTTAGTCATACTTGAAGACGAAAAGCATGATAAGGTGTGCAAACCACAGTACGTACCAGATGACTGGTCTTGCTGATGTAAGTTATCTGGTCCATCAGGGCTTCCAACCAATTGTCTACATGAATTGAGATGTCTCTTTCTGTGCAGTGCCTGCAATTAGGTGAGAATACAAGAGTGTGTAAATCCAAATTTGGGCATGTGCAAATTGTCAAAATGATGAGAACCATCAAAATTAGTTGCATTTTTTTGCCAAAGGTCAGCTATGTACTTGTTTCAAAGCATCTTGGAAATCTTCCATAGGGTTACAGCTTCTCTCTTCAAAGCACTGAAAAGAGTGAAAGCACAAGCAGAGTATTAGGCATGGGTAAGGAAAGTGGGTGGTAAATGAACTGTCTATCAACAACACAATATAAACTATGTTAACGATGCTTCAGGCTCTTCTACCATCATTTTCGGCACAGTTGCAGCAATCACCAGCCTGTCACACAGCACAAAATCATGGTATGGAGGGCATTGACACCATTCATCCCAAAGAAAATTAAACAGGTAACTCTCAAAATAACTTCTAGTTTATTTGCAAAATAATGCCAATGATGACCCTCCACACCTATATCAAATTTGAAATTCCATGCCAGGCGTCCAGTTGATTAATACAGTGATTGTTCTAAGAGGAAAAGAGAATTTAGAAGAGCCAAATCAATACAGAGGTGTCTTTACTCTAAAGCCTGTTATTTGTAATATACCATCACAACGAAGGGTCTTATGAAGCAATATTAATAAGCTTATAAGTAGGAAATATCCTACACTTACATCCTCAAACAGTGACAGATCTCTATCTGGATCAACCCAAGCACTGAAAAAAAAATTACGTCAAAATTTCAGCACAAGAAGAAGATTTGACACGTTTCCAAATTTAAGATACTTGGAAATTCCAAACATATAATGCAGGCATAGGCAGAAATATTAGAAACTTCACCTGTGATGGTTCCCATAATACTGTACTAAAACATGTCCATCAATGCCTTGGTTTCTTGAATCGGTGGATTTTTCTTCCATGACCTGGAGATGTCAGTTCAAACCTCATTAGTTGGCTAATATGAAAGTACGTCTCCAAAAATCTAAGAAGGGAAATAAGTCATATGACACACTTGAAAACTACTTTCATATCATAACAAATTAAAAGGTTGGGATCTAAAGCAAGTGGGATTTATATGCAAGAACACAAAACTACCAACTTCTCAAAAGTTATGGAACTAATAGGTAGGTATTATGCAAGGAAGCTCAAAAATTAACGTAAGATAAAAAGTGCTGCCTACCCCAATAATATAAAATGCATCTTTTCAGTACCATGTAGATGGCACTAATATTTCGACCAAAACTGCTTCCCTAGAAAGCCCGTTTCATAACTGGGATGAAATTTTTGGAAATCTAGGAGAAACCTTTGGGAAACACTAGAAATTTTTTAAGATGTTTCAAAAACTTGTGGGAAACTTATATCGAACAATTCAGAAACAGATACAGGCTTGTTTTGTTGGTAGGCAATATTTATTTATTTATTCGTCCCTGCCAAGGAGTGAATCTAGAACCTTCCATATCCCCACCCTTTTGCCACTTCAGAAAACTCATGAGCTACGTGTCTAGATAAACTCCCTTTTTTGTTTCTCAAACTTTTATCCCAGGATAATTTTTTCTCAAAAAGCTTTACTTTAAATATGGGACAGCAAGAAGGACAAGAAGAAATCGACAAGAAAAAGAAAGGTGGCACACTAATGTGAATTATTTGAAAAAGGTAGAGGTTTTTTTAACTCATGGTTCATTTTTCTAGGACTTTCTTTTCCTATCAAAGAAAAAAAAAGTACCCTCAGAAAAAAAAAGAAGTTAAATTCATAGGATTTAGAAAAGGAAAGAATTGGTGTAGATGTGGTTAGTATCCTTAGACATGAAATGCTAGCAAATGGCATTTCCAGGTTTGTTCTTCTAGGATTTCATTCAACTCTTATTTTGCCTACTGAAAGAGAGAAGGAGAGAGAAGCAGAAAAAAAAATTCAATTCATGGGATTTAGAAAAAGAAAAAAATGGTATAGATGTGGTTAGTATCCTTCAGACATGACATGCCTTACACATGTTCAACATCCCACATTCATGTTCAAAATTTTTAAAACAATACTTTTGACAAAGTACACAGTGGCATAAGTCATTTTCTCTCAATACACCAGGACATAGTTACATTTTTTCAGCACAAAAGGAAAAAAAAAAAAAGAGAGGAAATGAGGGAAGGATGATGATAAGAAGAATTCAGAAAGTAGGCATGAGAGTAGTAGAATGATGATAAAACTGTATTTGTATGCATACACACACAAAAAAAAACAAGGTATTTAAGTTTCCTATCAAAAAAAAACAAACAGGTATTTAAGTTATTGATGTGTTTTCATCACATCCATATTCCCTTTTCATTAAATTTTTTACATTGGCATGTCAATACAACATCTATTCACAGTCTCTATTTTCATGAAACAGCATTACCATTTTGACTGTCTATATGTTACATCACCATTCTGGTGCAAAACCAGATCATGTCGTTAAGAATCCTGATTGTCACCGGCCACATATTTACTCTTCAAAATATCTATTATTTGATGAAATTCTACAAATTCAGATGTACGTTATAAGAATGAAAAAGCAAAGGACAATCCAAATCTTGCTAAGTTCAAACATGATCATAACGATAACTTACTTCAGCAGGCCACCATACTTGGCAAGCTGTCTTAGCCCATACTACACTTCCTGGGTTTGTGAAAGCACCACTGCTTTCCATGACTTGTGATTTTATTGGCATGAAATCCAATGTTGCAGCATTATCATCTTTTTGTTCATCAAAAGTCCTACATAGAATAGAAAAGACTCAATTATTGTCAAATAACTGGACTTGGAATAACTATAAAGATGTCCACATGAATAGTTATTAGGAAAAAAAATTAGAAGGAACAAAAAAAAAGCTATCAGGGGAAACCAGGCATAAATAACTATTCATACCCATGCATCTAGTTATTGTTTAAAACATATTATCAAAGCATGTAAAATATTTCAAGATCATGGCATGCATAGTATGAGAAAAACCTATCATTGCCGGAGTCAAAATGTGCACCCTGGACAACTGATTCAACTTCATCAATGGGAATTTCATAGACATCTGAACACAATCCTTTATCCTCAGAATTATTGCATTTAATCAGAGGAAGCTTGGCCATTTCAGTCCTCTTTTCCATCCTATCATCCAAACTAGCTATACTGACGCTTGATAGTGTATCTTTGCTGCTGGAGGACCTCAGCAAGGAACCTGATGTATAAATGTTCAAAAAATAATATCTTTTAAAAAAAAATTTCAATCAAACAGCAACAAGAATCTTAAACTTCATAAACATCAGACAGGATTGTTGGAGCGTTCTAGTTTTAAACAGTTACATAAGAAAGTTAACCCTTCAACACTAAAGGAGTCCAAAATGTACTGAGCTATGTGTACACTTCTATGCAAACAATGGTCACACACTCGTTCTCTTGGACATTCTTCCAGTAGGGATGCTTCAAAATTTTTATTTCCCTCATATGCCTTTAGCAAAATATTTCATTGGGAATTTAATTGAACGATCTGAATGTTTAATGACAGTGAAAAAGGCAACAATGTGTTCACCCTTCACTGATTCAGGGTTTACAATAATGCAATATCAACCCTATTCCCGTATTTGTATCTGTTGCATAAATTTGCTAATTACCCAATGCTCTGGTTTTGTAAAAAGCAAAAACAATGGCGTGCTCAATTTAGAGGAATCAATTAAACAGTATAATATGATAAATTGAAATCAAACTAATAAACCTTAAAAACCAAACAACTAAAAAAATTACATTATTTCAGTCCCCTTATCCACAAAAGAATCAGCTTAATTCACAGCAGCCCAATAATATGACAAAAATCAATGCAGATGTGTGTATTATTCCAAAGATACAAAATTTTCAATGATTAACTACAACATGGAGAATCAGAATAATTATTGATTCTGCAATGATGAAGCATGAAGTAAATTCTAAGGATGAGGAAAAGATTTGTGCAGAGTCGTTACAAAAAAATAAATAAATAATTACAATACCAACAACAAAAAAATTGGGGTGAATTTCATAGCAGCGGAATTAGTTTCAATTTGGAATGGCTACAGAATCAAACCTCAAGATATAGTGATCAAAGCAACAATGTATGAGATTTAAGCAAATTCAAGAAAGAAAAAGATAACATCGACGAATTCAGAGAAACTTAACGTAGTTACGATGATAACGATGGAATTAGTTCAATTTTCTCTTACCAAAACAGTAATGTGATAGAAAAATCAATCCCAAGTCACAATATTTATTAAGATTAGCGCCAAGAAAAAGCTTAAAAAAAATTACAGAAAACAGAGAATAATTGGGATTCTAGGCATATAAACTTATAAAGACCTCCATGGAAAGGAGTTGAGAGGAGGGTGGAGAAGTCCGTGCGGCGTCTGGGATGACTTCTGGGCTGCCGGCAAGACTTTGGTATGTGATCAATTCGGATTACGTTCTCTTTCTTTTTGGCCATTGCTTAGAATTGAAGAAGCCCAGGTCTGAAATTAGAGAAAGGAGACAACCCTAGAAAAAGGTGAAGATGAAGAATTGAGAATGAGAACAATGGGTTGGAAATTGGAACGGGCCACCGCTGCTCTCTCGCTCGTGTATTTGACAATTTGTTGCTTCCTTTTATAATTTTTTTTCATCGTATATATGTTTTATTTCTTTAAGAATAATGTTTGTAACTGATCCATGATTCCGTTTTAAGTTGAGTTCATCTCAAATTCAAAGAAATTTTTAGTATTAGGTATTAGATGAAAAGACCACCTAACGCTTTTTTTTTTAATTCCTATAACTGGATTCGAATAACTTACTTTATATCATAATAAAAGAACATGAAAAAAAGGTGCAGTACAAGATATAAGAAGACGTGAGTAGTTTAAAAAAATAAAAAATAAAAAATAGTAATATGAATAAAAGTTTGTTCAATAGTTTGATTTAAAAATAATTTTTTGTTTTTGAAAATAATATATTTTAAAATTTTTCTAATATTATTTCATCGTTCTTTAAAAGTAATTTTAAAAAATAAACTGAAATTGTACAAGTAAAATTTGTTTTTGTCGATTTTTTTTTTAAAAGAACATAAAATAAATTTTATTTTTGAAAAGAAGTATAACTCAAATCTAGATATTATAACTCGAGCGTACTAAAAAGAAGAACAAGTGAAAATTATGCACACGCATACTTGAATAGGAGCATACCAGCAACGGACAATGATAACCATTGGGGTGAAGGGGGTATTTTATCTAAATCGGTGGATTTAAAAAGGGCAAAATGTTATATTATATGCCTTATGTCACAAGCTGACCCAAATGAGCCTCCCCATGGCCTTATATAGGGCCAGGAAGCTTCTGGAGACTCCTAGAATGGGAAGAGTATGGAAGGTTCTAGAGAAGTCTGGAGGAGTCCACACAATTCTACACTATGGTGGAAGGCACAAGAGGAGTCCGGGGCTTTCTAGAGAAGTCTAGAAGACTCTTGTATATACTTGTATATAGGCTTGTAACTAGAATGATGTAGGACATTCTAGAATAGTCTTGAGATGTAAGGAACCCTCCAAGGTTCCAGAGAGTTCCATTGGTGCCTATAAATAGGTGAGGGCCTCATTTGGCCAAGGCACCAAGCAAGTGAGCATCCAAGCACTTGTAAAGGTTTCCTTGAGTTAGTGAAAGCTTCCATTCTTTCAAGAGTTGCCTACCAAGCTTCTTAAGCTTTTAAGTCGCGAGTGTCTTAGCTGAGCAAGCTAAGCATTGGGGAGCAAGGCTGACTTAGCAAGATCAAGCGTCTTGGCTTGTCTAAGTGCCGCACGAGCTTAGTGAACGACTAAGTCCGTGACAAGTGGTATCAGAGCGCGGTTACGAGGTGGGCATAGCAAAGGAAGCATGTCGGGCTCTAACGTGGAGGAGACTAGCGAGCAAACCCGTGGACGGGAGATGGAGCATACTACACGGGGCCGAGGCAGGAAGGATAAGTCTCGTGACACCTTAGCCAACATGGAGGCAAGGCTAGCCAAGGTGGAGCTAGCCATGGCAGACACCCGGGAAGGGGTGGACTTGATAGAGCAAGGCATGGAGAAGGGCTTAGAGGATCTAAGGGAGCAGATCCAAGACCTTCGCGAGGGCGTGCTATGTTCACAAGTTCAGCCGGTGTCACACGAGGAGTTCATGTCCTTCCAAGACAAGGTCATGACCATGTTCGCTAATGTGGAGTCAAGGATGGAGGCCTTGGCTGCTCGCATGGATGCCCAAGACCAAGAGATCCGACAAGAGCTGGCCATCTATAAGACTGCGGTGTCAGCACGAGTCATGGCCACTCATGAGGCACCAAGGGTGGAGGTGCCCAAGCCACACACGTTCAGTGGCAAGAGGGATGCCAAGGAGCTAGATAATTTCTTGTGGCACATGGAGCGCTACTTTGAGGCAATTGCATTGACGGATGAAGCCACTAAGGTACGCACCGCTACCCTTTACCTCACTGATAATGCTACTCTATGGTGGCGTCGACGATTTGCCGACATAGAGAGAGGGACGTGCACCATAGACACATGGGATGCCTTTAAGAGAGAAATCAAGAGGCAATTCTACCCCGAAGACGTGGCTTACCTAGCAAGGAAGAGTTTGAAGCGTCTCAAGCACACGGGCTCAATCCGTGAGTATGTCAAGGAATTCTCTACTCTTATGCTTGAGATACCTAACATGGCTGAGGAGGAGCTGTTGTTCAACTTCATGGACAACTTGCAAAGCTGGGCCGAGCAAGAGTTGAGGAGACGTGGTGTCCAGGACCTAGCCACGGCCATGGCAGTAGCCGAGTCCTTGGTGGATTATAGAAGGGGAGACTCCTCCAAGCCCAAGCCACCATCCAAGGGTAACCAGGCCAAAGGTGGGGGAGACAAGAGGTCGCAAGGCCAAACTTCTAAGGAAGGATCAAGCAAAGGCCCTAGTGGCAAGGACGGCAAAGGCAAGGACAAGCGAAAGGAGTTCACGCCTAGGACCAATTGCTTCCTGTGCGATGGTCCGCACTGGGCACGGGACTGCCCTAAGAGGAAGGCTTTAAATGCTATGATCGAGGAGAAGGAGCAGGAAGGCGATGCTAAGATGGGATCGTTGCAGCTCCTAAATGCCCTTAAGGCCAAGCCGATGCCTAAGATGCCTCAAAGCAAAGGACTGATGTATGTGGAGGCCCTGGTGAATGGGAAAGCCACCAAGGCCTTGGTGGACACAGGTGCCACTCACAACTTTGTCTCGGAGGATGAGGCAAGAAGGTTGGAGCTCCAAGCATCCAAAGAAGGAGGATGGCTCAAGGCGGTCAATTCAGCCGCCAAGCCATCACATGGAGTAGCTCGCGGGGTGACTATGCACATCGGCTCGTGGGAAGGAAGGGTCGACTTCACAGTGGCACCCATGGACGACTTCAAGATGGTGCTAGGAATGGACTTCCTACAGAAGGTCAAAGCCGTGCCACTACCTTTCCTACGTTCAATGGCTATCCTAGAGGAGGAGAAGCCGTGCATGGTCCCTACGGTCACTGAAGGTACGCTCAAGACCCCTATGCTATCTGCTATGCAAGTAAAGAAGGGGTTAAAGAGGGAAGAGGTGACCTACCTCGCCACCTTAAAGGAAGAGAAGGATGATGGGTCGGGAGAACCCATTCCTAAGGAAATCGAGGGGGTCCTTGATGAGTTCAAGGACGTGATGCCGCTCGAGTTGCCTAAGAGACTTCCTCCTAGGAGAGAGGAAGATCACAAGATTGAGTTGGAGCCAGGAGCCAAGCCCCCTGCTATGGGGCCATATAGGATGGCACCACCTGAGTTGGAGGAGCTAAGGAGACAACTCAAGGAGTTGCTAGATGCGGGGTTCATCCAACCATCCAAGGCTCCCTATGGCGCGCCGGTTCTATTTCAAAAGAAGCATGACGGGTCCCTACGAATGTGCATAGACTACCGGGCACTCAACAAGGTGACGGTGAAGAACAAGTATCCCATCCCGCTCATTGCTGATTTGTTCGATCAACTTGGAAGGGCAAGATACTTCACGAAGCTGGACTTAAGGTCAGGCTACTACCAAGTCAGGATTGCGGAGGGAGATGAGCCGAAGACTACATGTGTGACCAGGTATGGCTCATATGAGTTCTTAGTGATGCCTTTCGGACTCACCAATGCCCCAGCAACGTTCTGCACCCTCATGAACAAGATCTTCCACCCATACTTGGACAAGTTCGTGGTGGTGTACTTGGATGACATAGTCATCTATAGTAACACTCTAAAGGAGCACAAAGAACACTTGAGGAAGGTCTTTAAGATCTTAAGGCAGAACGAGCTATACGTAAAGAAGGAGAAATGTTCGTTTGCTAAGGAGGAAGTGAGCTTCCTTGGGCATCGCATCAGAGATGGCAAGCTGATGATGGATAATAGCAAGGTGAAGGCCATCCAAGAATGGGATCCACCAACCAAGGTACCTCTACTCAGGTCTTTCCTTGGTTTAGTTAATTATTACCGGCGGTTCATAAAGGGTTATTCGGCAAGGGCTGCCCCACTCACTGATCTTCTTAAGAAGAATAAGGCATGGGAATGGGATGAAAGGTGCCAACAAGCCTTTGAGGACTTGAAGAAGGCTGTGACTGAGGAGCCAGTGTTGGCACTACCCGACCACACCAAGGTCTTTGAGGTACACACAGATGCTTCCGACTTCGCTATTGGGGGAGTCCTTATGCAAGAGAGGCACCCAATCGCATTTGAGAGTCGTAAGCTAAACGACGCAGAGAGGCGTTACACGGTGCAAGAAAAGGAGATGACCGCTATCGTCCACTGCTTGCGCACCTGGAGGCACTATCTGCTAGGGTCTCACTTCATAGTGAAGACCGACAATGTGGCCACTAGCTACTTCCAAACACAGAAGAAGCTGAGTCCTAAACAAGCTAGGTGGCAAGACTTCCTGGCCGAGTTCGACTATACGATGGAGTATAAGCCAGGAAGTGCTAACCATGTGGCCGACGCCCTAAGTCGCAAAGCCGAGCTAGCGTCCATGACGAGTCAGCCCCAAGGAGATATAGTGGATCTTCTAAGGGAGGGACTGCAACATGATCCAGTGGCTAAAAGCCTTATTGCCCTGGCTCATGAAGGAAAGACTAAGCGATTTTGGGTGGAGGACGGCCTACTCTATACCAAAGGGAGACGACTCTACGTGCCTAAGTGGGGGAACATAAGGAGGAACCTGATTAAGGAGTGCCACGACACCAAGTGGGCTGGGCACCCTGGGCAACGACGCACTAGGGCACTACTCGAGTCGGCGTACTATTGGCCTCAGATACGGGACGAGGTTGAGGCCTATGTGAGGACTTGTCTTGTGTGCCAACAAGACAAGGTGGAGCAGCGACAACCTAGAGGCCTGTTAGAGCCACTACCTATAGCAGAACGCCCATGGGACAGTGTCACCATGGACTTCATCATCGGGCTACCCAAGTCAGAGGACAATGGGTCTATCATAGTGGTGGTGGACAGGTTCTCTAAGTATGCAACCTTCATAGCAGCCCCGACTGACTGCACGGCGGAAGAGACGGCAAGGCTATTCCTAAAGCACGTAGTCAAGTATTGGGGGTTGCCTAAGTTCATCATCAGTGATCGCGACCCGCGCTTCACTGGGAAGTTTTGGACGGAACTCTTCAAGCTTATGGGTTCGGAGCTTCACTTCTCCACAAGCTTTCACCCACAGACAGATGGACAAACTGAGAGGGTAAACGCCTTATTGGAGCTCTACCTAAGGCACTTCGTGAGTGCCAACCAGAAGGATTGGGCTAAGTTGCTAGATGTAGCCCAGTTCTCATACAACCTACAAAGGAGTGAGGCGACCAACAAGAGTCCGTTCGAGCTAGCTACGGGACAGCAACCGTTAACTCCTCACACCCTAACAATTGGCTACACGGGGAGAAGTCCAGCGGCCTTCAAGTTCGCAAAAGGGTGGCACGAGCAAGCTGATATAGCACGCTCATACTTGGACAAGGCCGCTAAGAAAATGAAGAAGTGGGCTGACAAGAAGCGACGACACACGGAGTATAAGGTCGGAGACATGGTGCTTGTCAAGCTCCTTCCTCAACAATTCAAGTCCCTAAGGCCGGTGCACAAGGGCCTTGTGAGAAGGTATGAAGGACCCTTCCCCATACTTGGGAAGGTCGGCAAGGTGTCCTATAAAGTCGAGCTGCCCCCGAGGTTGAAGATTCATCCTGTCTTCCATGCCAGCTACTTAAAGCCCTATCATGGAGACAAGGATAATCCAAGCCGAGGGTTGTCCAAGAGGGCACCTACAGCGGTCGTGACCTCCTATGATAAAGAGGTAGAACTCATCCTCGCAGACCGGGTCATCAGGAGACGAGGGGTACCTCCTGCTACGGAATACTTAGTGAAATGGAAAGGACTACCAGAAAGTGAGGCTAGCTGGGAGCCAGCAGAGGCACTATGGCAGTTCCAGGAACAGATCGAGCGGTTCCGGGCAGAAGGCGCGACGAGGACGTCTGCGGCATAGGTGGGGGAGAGTGTCACAAGCTGACCCAAATGAGCCTCCCCATGGCCTTATATAGGGCCAGGAAGCTTCTGGAGACTCCTAGAATGGGAAGAGTATGGAAGGTTCTAGAGAAGTCTGGAGGAGTCCACACAATTCTACACTATGGTGGAAGGCACAAGAGGAGTCCGGGGCTTTCTAGAGAAGTCTAGAAGACTCTTGTATATACTTGTATATAGGCTTGTAACTAGAATGATGTAGGACATTCTAGAATAGTCTTGAGATGTAAGGAACCCTCCAAGGTTCCAGAGAGTTCCATTGGTGCCTATAAATAGGTGAGGGCCTCATTTGGCCAAGGCACCAAGCAAGTGAGCATCCAAGCACTTGTAAAGGTTTCCTTGAGTTAGTGAAAGCTTCCATTCTTTCAAGAGTTGCCTACCAAGCTTCTTAAGCTTTTAAGTCGCGAGTGTCTTAGCTGAGCAAGCTAAGCATTGGGGAGCAAGGCTGACTTAGCAAGATCAAGCGTCTTGGCTTGTCTAAGTGCCGCACGAGCTTAGTGAACGACTAAGTCCGTGACACTTAGCTCCATTACACTCGTAAAAAGGTGGTTCCTTATCACCCGGATAAGCATGGGCTAGGTTGCACAACTGCTTGAAGGTCTCGGAGTACTCATTGGGTAGACATTGTGGTCCGGTATAACTTCCGGTGCAACAATATTTGGGATCCTTGAATGCGTCACATGGGCTAAAGCACCCAACCGCCCACCCCGCCTTGTTCTTCGCCACCAAAGTGGACGGACATACATTGCTAAGATCCTGGATGCAGTCAACAACAGGACATGCCCTTGACCCACCCACCAGAGTCCCACCGTCCGGCTGGATCCGAACCGGGACATCATTGTAGCCGTGGTTCAAGCTCACTTCATAGGAGACCAACGAGTGGTCAATGGTGAAGTGCAGTAGGGTCACCGGATAAGTCGGCGGTGGGTCTTGGCATTCGGTTTGGCCGGTTCCAGTTTGAGGCACTGGTGGTGCACTGGGTCCTAACCCAAATCATGCCACTCCATGCATCTGGAGTGTCGAATATCGTGAGCGTATCAGGTCCATACTCAGGCATGGTGACTCCAATTCCGGGGCTGGCAGCAATCCACACCGAGTGGACGCATTGGTTCAAGTAGTTGAAAGTCACCGAATATCCATCTGAAAAACAAATCCAAAATACCATCAAATTAGATAATTTATCATCATAAATGATATTTTCTGGAGAGCCAGCATCCAACAGTGTATATCATGGTGCATTGATTATAAAATGAAGACAACGTAACGTAAAATTAACCTATGCTCAGCAATGAGAGGAGAAGAAGGGTGAAGAGAGCCTTTGCTTCCATTGAATCCTATCTTCGAGTTTGTGACATGTACAAACACTCGGGGCTTCTGATGATATCCACTGAAAACAAAATAAATACGACAATGACATTCTCACTAAACATGGTACATAGTCACAAGTAGGAGTCGATTCCCTCTTAAAATGCGCACCATCCATGTTAAAAGTACACCAACTGCATTAATTTCCACAACCTGAAACCTAGGACCAAAAAATTTGTAACTGTAACGCATGAAAATTTCTTTAAATGGAAAATAATTTACTACTTAAATAACATTAATATCATCGGGCTCCTACTTATTTTACAGCTAGCCCCACAAACAAGATACATAGGGCTATATATTTCCAAATTCTTATAAATGAAAGTTTGTTCCTCGACTACACGAAATATGCATACTGAATAAAGTTATGTTATATTTTGCCTTAAAAGTGGAATTTTATCTGGATTAGGCAGTTTCATAATATTGAATAATTTAATTGACTTAAAGAACCTAGGTTTTTAAAAATGAGTATAATAATATTTGAAAACTTCTTTTGGAAAGATTAAGGGTTCATCCTATTTTTGTCATCCCAAAATATTTTTGTAATTAAGCTTGTCACCGTGCATACTAAGGCGGCTTCCAACAGAGCATGGAGGGGGAGGCGAGTGGCAAATATTTCTTGCCAATGCAGCTAAATGGAATGGGCAACGAATCGGGTCCCGTTTTCTAAGTTCCTAAACTATGTCCAAGTAGGGTAGATGGCTGCAACTTTGTCTAGTAGATATGGAAAAGCTGAAACATGAGAAGGGTTAAAACTTCAATCATGGGGGTAACGGCGTATTCTAAAAATGGAGGAAAGTGATTGTTTTGATGTTGGAATTCCACAGTTATCATCACCAATAATACTCCTTATAGAATTCATCTCAATATTATGATAAAAATAAAAATAAAAATAAATAAAAATTTGGGATTAAAGGGATTGCTCCATTGATATTAGTTTAATTACCGATGACAGTTTTAATTTTAAATGAAATGCATCTTACTGAAAACCCATATTGATTATGACCAATTGATTTTACTCTGAGCATATGTTTAATAATATTTATCTTGATAAACTGATTTTTTTTAGTATATGTGTAAGAAGAATGTGACCAATTCATTATCTTCAATATGTAATAAGAATGGGAATTCCTTTATGTTTGCTTCACAGAATCACATTACATTTTTATTGATGAATTTTGTTATATTTAGGTCATGTTTGGTTCCTAAAAAATATTAAGAAAATAAAAAAATATTAAAAAAATAATTTTCTCATGTTTTGTTTCAACATAAAAAAAAATGAAAATCAAATATAATTAAAATTAGATAAAAATTTATACATTTTAAAATTATTTAACTTTTACATAGAAGAGAAAAAAAAATGAGAAATAAGTTTGAAATAGCATATGAAATAATTTATTGATTTTAAATTTATTTTTTATTTTTTTAAAATTTTATTTATTTATTTATACTTTTCCTCTATACTTTTTTTTCTCTCATATTTTTTGGGAATTAAACATAGCAATAATATAAAGGAAAATTTTAAGAAAAAATTTAAAATACAAAAAAAAAATTACGTTTAAAAATTATATTGTCTCAGTCTTATCAGTTATAAAATCCAAATTATTGATACAGAAAGAAAATAATATTGGTAGCATTGCTTATGCTCTGTTTTGAGTTTATAAATTTTGGCTCATTAAGAATGTCGTTTCACTCACAAAAATTTTGCTTTTCAAATGCTTGAAAGGAAAACCAGAAAGCATCTATTTATTTTATTTGTTTGCCAATCAAGAGTCAACTCTCGGTTGACCCCATAAAGCATAAATCATAAGGATAAATGAATCATTAAGTCAGCACTCATGCCCACCAGCATCCTCCTTAACCTTCAGTTCAAGCTGCTTTTGCTGTTAAAGTAATGTGTGGTACGGTAATGGTATGGATGATTAAATATGGCTTCAAGCATCTAAGTTCCAAACATTACCTCCAAGGATGAAAGCAAGTGGATGACTGAAGTACCCCCATTATTTAAAATATACGATGGATCACAATCACGATATTAACAAGTCGAACATGATGGGTAATTCAAGGACAAAAGGTTATATTGTAGGTAGCAGCATCTTTGCAGCGATAAATTTCAGGGGTTTTATCAGCTGGGTAAGTGTGGGCCAGGCCGCACAGTTCCTTAAAACGCTTGGAGTATTCATTGGGCTGGCATGCCTGCCCACTGAAGTTTCCGGTGCAACAGAATTGGGGATCCTTGAATGCATCACATGGGCTAAAGCACCCCACGGCCCAACCGTCCTTGTTCTTGGCCACCAACGTAGACGGACACACGTTGCTAAGATCCTGGATGCAGTCAACCGTGGGGCATTTGTCAGAGCGCCCCTCTAGAGTCCCACCAATCGGTTCGATCCGAACCGGGACATCATTGTATCCGTGGTTCAAGCTTACTTCGTAGGAGACCACTGATTGGTCGATGTCGAAATTGAGTAGGGTGACAGGGTATTTGGGAGGTGGAGATTGGCAATCGATTGTGCCGGACCCGCAATCTCCGGTTTCGCACGAGAAATGCAGTGAAGCGTCGGTGGAGCACTTGGTCCGGGCCCAAATGCTGCCGTTCCACTGATCTGGTGTGGGGAAGATGTACAGAGTGTAAGGTGGCCTTTCCGGCATCAAATCGCCAATACCGGGGCTTGCAGCAAGCCACACTGTGTAAGGGCATTGATTCAGGTAGTAGAAATACTGCACTGAACTTCCGCCTACAATCACATAATTGGTCGTTTTGTTAAACAAATTTATCACAAGACTAATCTTACATGGAAATGGACAAACAGACCTGTGATCACAAGGAAGATGAGGAGAAGGTTGAAGAGTGCTTTGGGTGCCATTGCTCCGCCTTGGCTTTCCCCTCTAAAGACGTGCTTAAAAATGATTGATGTGTGGCTGACTAGCTATGCACTATGTATTTCCAGGTGAGGAGCTGTTTCTTGACACGTAAATGCGTATACATTTTTTAGTTTTAAAATAAACTCTCCCAAGTAAGCAAGATTAAAATATCTAGAGATATCGTGGATACATCCGTAATATACCGTGATACCGATACAAAAAATTCAGGAAGATATATCTGTCAACCAATATTTTCATATATTTTACCGATATTTTATCAATTTTTCAATTTTTTTCCTGTTTCAATTGATATTTCTGGATATTTTATTAATATTTCAATGATTTTTTTATTTTTTTATTAAATAAATAAATTATAATTATTTTATTTTTATATTTGTTTTAATTTATTACCAAAAATATAAAATCATAATTTTTCTTTTTACATAATTTATATATTTATTAAATATAATAAAAATAAATATTAAAAAAATTATACATATATTATTATTTATTGATATCATTTAATACATTTAAATTAAAATGGATTATAATTTTAATATTAAATATATTTTAAAATTAGACATATTATCATAATAATATTATAAAATAATCTATAATACAATTTAATAATAAATATACATTCATAAAATTTATATTTTTATCTATATAAAAGATATTATTATCAAATATAAAAAATTATATATATATATATATATATATATATATATATATTAAAAATAACTTTAAAATATCTATTTTTATTTTTTATATAATTTTATAAAAATTTTATTAATTTTTATGTCGACATATTTTCTATATATTCATAAATCGAAGTACCAATATATTCGTAATTACTGATATTTTTATCATTTCTCTAAAATCCCAATTATTTCCTTAAGGACATCTCATCAAAGGATTAAAATAATTATTATGGGAAAATTATGCAATTAATGACATGATACTAAAAGTTTTCTATTTTCCTTTTTCGGGCCCCTTGGCAGCGTACCTGCTCTATGCTGGCTCCATGCACCCGCAAACTACTGGCTGCGCTAAAACACAAGGTTTCCTTTACAAAACGAAGACTACTTTGGTTTTGCCCCAAATATTCCCTTTTCTCGATTACTTTTCCTTTTTGTAACTCACAATCACAACTAAGGTTGTTTAATTTTTAGGCCAAAAAGGAATTCATGGTCAAATATAATTTTTAAGCACAATAAAGTTTCTCAATTCATGCTTCCTAACAGCAACATCAAACAAGCTGACCCTAATAAAAATACCCAATCAAATGATAGAGATTTTGGGCTAAATCACCATCAAGAATTTGTTTTCCCCTTGCATGAAAGTGGCCATAACTTGTACAAATAGGTAAATTGTAAGGAATGACTACGTCTATGGCATGGAGAAGTTTTAGACAGGATGAAAAAAGAGAGATGTAAATAAAGAAAATAAAGTCATCATAACTCATGAAAACTAAGAGCTTCTTTTGGGAATTGTTTTAAAAGTGGTTTAATATTTTATAATTAAAAATAGAAAATTATTTTTTAAATTTGAAAACAGGTTTGGTAATTTTTTGACATGAAATATATTTTTGAAAATTTGTTCAAAAAATATGTATTTTTTAAATATATTTTAATTATTTTTAACTGTTTCTATTAATTTTCTGAAATTCATTTAAAAAAAGTATATAAATATGAAAAATAATTAAATATAAAGTGTACTATATTTATTTTGCTACATAAATTTTATTTATTTATTTTATTAAACTTTTCTTCTAAGACTGACTGCTATTAAAAACTACCTTTACTAAATATTAAAAAATGTCTTTTTGTTAGAAAGAACCTCAAAAACTTAACGAAAAATTGTATACTACAAAATTAATAACAAAACATTATAAAACACAAATCCGGAGAGATAGACATTGTCTTTAATTATAACAACTAAATATAAATTGGCAAAAATAAGTATCGTGGTTTGGTGTCGTAATTAAGTATAACTTCTCATTCCAAATATAAATAGTACGATTAAAGATTATTGTTGACTTTGACCATCAAATTTAAAATGGTAATGAGATAATGAGTGTGTTTGATAACTATTTTGGAAAATAATTATAATTTAAAAAATAGTATTTGAAAATTGTTTTTAAATTTTTATAAATAAAAGTTTGTTTAGAAACTTAAAATATTTTTAATATATTTTTAATATTTTTAAGTATATTTTAAAAATAATTTTTATATATAATGTTTTATTTTTAATTATTTTACATGTCTGTATTATTTCTTAAAATAGTCATAAAAAAATAAGTAAAAATAATTTTAAAATATTATCTAAAAACACTTTATTTTCTATTATTGAAAATATAAAATATAAAATATTTTTTGGTTGTCAATTGTATTTTTTGTATTTTTTTATATATAATATAAAGCTGTTTTAAAAAATCATTATGAATTGACCCTAAATTTTTTAGAACTGTTTGTAAAATAAGGTTTCATGTTGAATATGACTTTTCATTGTAATTTAGAGTATATTTTAGAATAATGTTTACTTTCTACATTTAATTATTGCAATAATAATAATAATTAATAAACTAAAAGTAATTACTATTAAAATTTATGTTTTAAAATTGTTTTTTAAAAATGTTTTAATTAAAAATACATATAATCGTGACATTGAAAATTTTATCATTGACAAAATCTATTTTTATATCGTGTTTTGCAAAAAAAACATGGTTTTCGTTTTTTTTTTTCTTAAATATGAATTGTGTTTTGACTTTTAAATGATAATCTTATTAAAGTATAAAAACATTTCATAAAAGTGCATTTTACGGTGTTTTCATTTAATGAGTTTTTAATATAAGTATTTTCATTAAAAATATTTTTAGGATGATCACTTATCAAATTAAATGATTTTTTTTTAATATTATAAGTAATTTTTAAAATTTTTAGAATTGTTTTATAAATTTTACTAAATAACCATTTTGTTTTCAAATATATTTTTTAGCTTAAAAATATTTTATAGAATTATTGTCAAAGTTTAATAATAATTTTATAAAGTATTTTTATTATTTTTAACACTTAAAAAATTTTATAATTTAAATATTAAAAGGATAAAAAAAATGTATTTTAAAATCAATACCAAATGCTCTCAACGTGGTTTTAAAATTTAGAAGTTATAAAACCGCATTATGTGTTAATGTATATGAATTTAAGTAATTTGAAACACTATAAATTAATAGAAGACCAGCACGAGAAGATATTTTATATCTACCGAAGGCAAGTAATTATTTTTTGTGATAAGTGATCTGAGCTTGTACACGTCACGGACAGAACGTGATAAGGTAATTAGGCCCACCAAAGCAGGTAAAAGTGCTGGATTTGTCATCATAAGCATAACTATAAGCCTGGCTGCACTGACTCTTGAAAAACCGAGAATAGTCGGTGGGCAGGCAAGTCTCCGGCGTAGCATATTGGCCGGTGCAACAGTACTGTGGCTGATTAAAGACCAAACACGCACTCTTACAACCAATCACACTCCCATCTGACCCCTTCATAGCCAGGTCCGACGGGCAAGCAGAGTTCACATTTGCCGGGCAACTTGTGGTATTGCAATCCCCAGACCCACCTTGTGGGGTCACTGAAAGCGGTAAGTTGAATCCGTCCACCAGACTCACGTCGTAAAAGTCTTGTCCGCCATTAGGTGCGATAGTTAACTCTATTAGGGAGGCCGGTGGGATTGCACCGGCTCCGTTGCATGACACTTGATTAGAGGCACAGTCTGCGGTGGCGCAAGCAAATTTTCCGGTAGAGTCCGTGGAGCAAAGGGTTCTGGCCCAGAATCGACCGGACCATGGAGCGGGAACGTCAAGAGAAGATGAAGCTCCCGATGCTAACTCGAATCCCGTCGATGATAACTGTGAGCCGGCACCGGTTAAAGTTGCTGGCCAGACCGTGTACGGGCACTGATTTTTGAAAGTGAACGTGGCTGAATGAACCCCTGAAAGAAAACAAGAATTTCCAGTAATAAATTAAAGTGTATGCATTGTTTGAAGATTCAACAATCAGAGATGAGACTGAATCATCAATAAAAACATACATACGAAAGAAACGGAAACCAGAGTCAAGAAGAGAAGAACTCGAGTTTCCATCACTCGATCTTAGTTCTGACAGCTAGCTTTTGCTTGGATGAAAGTGGATTGAGCGGCACTGATTGATATAGGCATACACCCATGCTTAAATAGAAAAATTACTCCTTCATTAATATGGAAAATTTTCAGGTAGACTTTTACCATCTAAACAACCCACAAAACCAGGACTTCTTTCTCACTGAGTCTAAATTAACTTTATTGAATTTCATGATTAATATATATATATATATATTGAGAGAGAGAAGGAAAATTCAATAAAATTTCATTTTAGCCTTAACTAAAAAATTTTGCTTCTATGTCCAATATTTAGAGGGTTTGTTTGGTAATTATATTCAATAATAATTTTTTGTTTTTTACAAAAAAAAAAAAGAAACATTTGACAATCAAAATTTGTTTTTTATTTTCAATAACAGTTTTTTGTTTTCTATTAAAAATATAAAATTTCGTGTTTTCAAATAATTTTTTTTAACTGTTTTTTTTTATTATTTTAACTTATTTTATGAGAATTATTTTAAAAAATAATTATAAACATGTAAAATAATTAAAAATAAAACACTAACATTTAAAAATATTAAAAATATTTTAAGTTTTCAAACATATTTTTGTTTTACAAAATATCGGATAACAATTTTCAAAAATTATTCTTAAAAACTATTTTTTAAAATTTAAAAATAGTTACCAAATAAATCTTTATTTTTTTTGCCTTTATAAAAAAAACCTCTGGAGATATAAACCATTAATGTTTTTTTATTTAAAATAGCAAGGAAAAAAAACTTTATCTTTTTATGCTTAATGAATTTAGAACGTGAAGATTGACTTTTTAATCACGTATATTAAAAAGATAAATACTAAATTATAAAGAAAGAAACCGAATACACATAATTGTAAAGCTTATTTTATAATTATTTTCATATGAAAAAACTGAAAGAAATAAAAATTTCACCTTTAATGCCTATTCAATTCTCTCGTAATAATTTTTTATCCTACAATTGAATTTTTATTTATCAATTAAAAATGAAGGTTTAAATAGAAGAATATATAAAATTGACTCTAGGTATATATGAAGACTATACTATAAAAAAATTATTCAGATGAGATAACTCTACATCCATGCATTAAATACAGGCTCTTTTGGTATGAGAGAATAAGGAGTAATAATTAATATTTTATTTTCGTTCATATTTCCTTTTGAATATAAATGAATTTGGTAATTTAAAATATTGTGTTTTGATGCATATAGAAATACAAATAAAATGAAGATAAAAACAATAATGGAAAAAAATATAAATTGTCTATAATGTTTACTATGTTTAAAATAAATTTCTATTTTTATTTTTTTTAAATATCACATCATATATAGTTTAAAATAACCTTTTATTCTCATTTTAAAAAATCCTTTAGAGTTTTTTTTACTAAATATTAAAAAACATATTTGTGTGTGTGATTTAATGAATTTTAAAAAATTTATACCATTATTTCCTTGGTTTTTAAAAAACAAAATGAAATAAAAATTGTTCTTCCCATTATATATAAATCAAAATTGTTCTTTCCATTATATATATATATATATATATATATAGACTATAAAAAATAATAGAAATAAGAAATGCTTTAAATTCTTTAATAAAACTTATATTTTTTTAATAATAATTTGAAATTCAAAAAATGGATTAATTAATTATAGATTAAATAAAATAATCTAGAATTTCAACTTCTAATAATAAATGTATGCATATAAGGAAAATTTGGGCTCATTTATACCTTAAAAATTTAATTTTTATTTGTTGTTATATTCATTTAAAATAAAATGGTATTAATAGTTATTAATTTTGAATAATTATTATTTGTTTTTAATAAAACAAACCAATTAATGTTAATATCTATATTTTTATAATATTTATAAAAAATATATAATTTTTGGTTTTATTTATTATAAATATTTTTAAATATAAATATTCATATTTTATTTTAAAATATTTATTTTAAATTATTTATAATTAAAAATTATTTTTGTTTTTATTAAGATGCAATTTAAATTTAGTTTACATTATATAACTTGAATTTACAATTTACGGTTTTCATAAAATCAAAATAAAAATTTGTTTTTAAAAACAACTTAATTGAAAACATCTTTGGTTTTTCAATTTTTGAAAAATAATTGGCATTAAATAATCAAAATACCTCATAATTACGATGAATTCAAATATCACTTATAGATGAAATTTCATTTTTATTTTAATTACTTTTAATTTCATTCTCATAATCATTTAAGTCATCCAAACATAGAAATCAATGAGAAAATGAATTAGATATTCATCCTCACTTCTCATTCCTACTTACCAAATAAATGAGCAATTATAACAAATTTTATTATTATGACAATTTTAATAACGCGACAACCATAATTATTTTCTTATTAAATATAAATTATTTGATGAATTTTGAACTAAATTTTAATTAAAATAATCTATTAATAAGGTATTTGAATGAATAAGTTAGAATTACTTATCTAGGTTTATATCTACGTTATTAATGTAATTAAAGTGTTCGATTGCATATTTTTCTCTCCCAAAGTCAACATTTAAAAAAAAAATCAATTGGTTAAAATGGATGAAATAATCATTGTATTTATAAATTTAACCTCATTAATGCTTTTATTTAAAAAATAACTCATTTTTTTATATATAGATACCCTTAACTATTTCAAGTATTTATATATAGGTTTAAAAAATATATATATTTTATAAAAATAAAAGTGAGAATATTTTTGTCAAAATATAACCAAAAAATGATGAAGGGTTAGACTTTTAAAATTGGATTTTTAATGACCTTTTTAATTAAATAATAATAATAATAAATTAATTATAAGAATCTATATTAAAATTTCGTACCACATATTTATTATTTTAATTATAATAAATATATTTTTTTGGTCGTCCATTCTATTATAAGAACCTTTCTTATATGTGAAGTAAAATTGAATATATTGACCCTTGGAAATCAACTAATATAAAGTTGACATAATATCAATCTGAATCAATTTGAGGCGCACTTAATTAATTTGATTATAAAATTTAAATATTAATGAATATAAGTTATAAAAACTGAAAAAATTAAATTATTTATTAGATTTTTGAATCCGAAATTAAATTAAACCTAATTAAATTAATTGTGGATTGGAATCTTTAAAGTGATGGGCTGAACTTGAGAGAGTTTCCTTTGGGACTAAATTATCAGGCCCACACACAGCTCAACAGTCCGCAAATTGGGCTGGCTAAGGCCCAGCCCACTTACCTGACCAAACTCATGTTGTACACGCTTTTAGGGTTTGTTGCTAAGGAGAAGAAGCCTCCATCTCTTTTTACTCGAAAGCACTCAATCATTCCTTCTCCAAAATTTGCGTTTCGATCGATCCCTGAGTTGAAGCCTTCAAGGTACAGTTCCAATCTCTATTACCAATTTGTTCAATGGAGTTCTAGATCAGAAAATAACGAGAAAACGAAAGAGAAGTTTGAATCCTAAAATTTTCACCATCTAGGGTTTGAGATAGTAATCAAAATGTGGTTTTCTTTTAGTGTTATTTATTTTATTGGCAACTCAAACAGAGGGTCGGATTTCACTGAGTCTTTACATTTGGGATGTTTTGAATTCTAGGGTTTCTCTTTAAACAGTTGTGGAACTGTTGTCAGTTTGGATTAGAGTTCACAATGAAATTTTTGTTAGATTAATGGTTTTTGCTATTCGGGAATGTCTTCTTTGTATAAAAACAGAGTTAGCTTAGATATTGGGAAAATATGAAAAAAGTAATTAAAAATTTGGATTGTAAACTTTTCACCAAAGATGATTCAGGAATACAGGAAAGTGGCTCTGTTAAGGGGCTTTTTCTTTTTTCTTTTTTGGAAGCAAATGAGAGAAATAACCTAGGAATGAATTCATTTAAAGGGAAATCATTATTGGAAAATACTTTACAAATGTAATCAGAAAAGTATAAATATAAGGGTAAGATTTTCTATAATCGAAAATTACAATAAATAATTTTTTTCCTAACAGAGTTTGTAAAGTCATTTTTTAGAACAAACTTAATTGTTGCCCTTATTTATTGAATTGTATACTGTAGGAGAAGCTAAAAGATGCCTTTCCCTCCATGATCCTTCATCATATGTATGATGACAAGGGTAGCAAGAAAGGATGTAAAGCCCTTGATACCCTTGTTGCGGGTGTTATTTACACAACTCAAAAAATGGTTTTAGCATCATGAGGGAAATGGTTGGTACCCCACCCCCGCCCAAAAAACCCCCGATCATTTGGCATTTTCTAAGTAGTCTAGAATGAATTCCTAGGATTTAAAATTTTCAACAATAGCTTTGACGGCTTAAATGCATTCCAAGAAAAACCTAGCCCTCTGTTTGGTTTCCAAGAAAATACAGGAATGAAAGAAAACAATATTTTAGAGAAACAAAAGTTTTTGTTATTAAATTGGACTGCATATTGTTATATTTGAGTAGAATTTTAAGTAAATTTTGGAATAGAAAGGAAGGGTTTTGCTAGAAAGAGAAGGGACATGAAAATGTTGATTAGTAGAGAATAAAGTGGTGGGCATTTTTGACAATAGAAACCCTAGCTGCTTATCTGTCTCTTTTATTATTATTTTGTCACCTCCAAAAACGTAAGGAGAAAGGGTTGATTTGTAAGTTGGACATTGAAAAAGCCTATGACAGCATAAGTTGGGATTTCCTTATGAAGATTCTGCGTAAATTGGGCTTTGGGTCTAGGTGGATGGAGTGGATTTGGTGGTGCATCTCTACTGCCAAGTTCTCTGTTCTTGTTAATGGTGTGCCAGCAGGTTTCTTTTCAAGCACCAAGGGGTTGCGTCAGGGAGATCCCCTCTCTCCTTACCTCTTTGTTTTGGGTATGGAAGTGCTTAGTGCACTGTTAAGAAGGGCGACTGTCGGGGGATTCTTTTCAGGCTGCAAATTTTGGGGGAGGGGCAGGATGGAGCTAAATATTTCTCATTTGCTTTTTGCGGATGACACAATTATTTTTTGTGAAGCAAGGAAAGAAAACATGACTTTTCTAAGCTGGATTTTGGCTTGGTTCGAGGCTGCGTCTGGGTTAAGGATAAATCTAGCCAAAAGTGAGTTAATTCCAGTTGGCGAAGTGGAAGAGATTGAGGAGATGGCTGTGGAGCTAGGTTGTAGGGTGGGGTCTTTGCCCAATGTGTATTTGGGGCTGCCGTTAGGGGTTCCTCACAAGGCTTCCTCGATGTGGGATGGGGTGGAGGAGAAGATGAGGAGGAGATTAGCCTTGTGGAAGAGGCAATACATTTCCAAAGGCGGGAGGGTTACCCTCATTAAGAGCACGTTGGCCAGCATGCCAATCTACCAACTGTCCCTGTTTCGAATGACCAAGATGGTGGCGAGAAGGCTTGAAAAGCTCCAAAGAGACTTTCTTTGGGGAGGGGGAAGCTTGGAAAGGAAAGTCCATTTAATTAACTGGGAGGCGGTGTGTGCTCAAAAGGAGAAGGGGGGCCTTGGCATTAGGAGGATTGCCCGTTTGAACAAGGTTTTGTTGGGAAAATGGTTATGGAGGTTTGCCTTTGAAGAAGATAAGCTGTGGAAGAAGGTGATTATGGAGAAGTTTGGTCAAGAGGGCCTTGGTTGGAGGACTAATGAGGCTTGTGGGACGTTTGGAGTGGGAGTTTGGAAGGAGATTCTGAAGGAAGCTGATTGGTGTTGGAATAACATAGAGTTCAAGGTTGGTAAAGGGACCAAAGTTAGGATCTGGACTGACCATTGGTGCGGCAATGCAGCGCTGTCCCAAACTTTCCCTCTTTTATTCGATTTGGCAGCTCATAGGAATGCAACGGTGAACGAAGTTTGGGACCCTAGCTTTGGCCAAGGAAGTTGGAATATCAGTTTCTCTAGAGACTTTAACGATTGGGAGGTGGATTTGGTTGGTAATTTGCTGTACATGCTAAGGGATTACAAAATCTCTTCAGAAGAGGATTCGGTTTTATGGAAAGGTGGGGGAAGTGGCATCTTTAGGGTTAAGGAGGCTTACAACCTCCTTGTTGCTTCGAATGATATTGTATTCCCGAATAAGGGCATTTGGGTGGACAAGGTCCCAACTAAAGTTGTGTTTTTTGCTTGGGAGGCCACGTGGGGAAAGGTCCTAACTTTGGATAGGCTACAAAGAAGGGGGTGGCAGTTCCCTAACCGATGTTTTTTGTGTGGGTGTGAAGAGGAGACTGTAAATCATATTCTTCTACATTGTACAGTGGTCCGGGTCCTTTGGGAGATTGTCTTCGTCTTGTTTGGCATTCAGTGGGTGTTCCCTGAAACGGTTAAAGATATGCTTTTCAGTTGGAGGGGTTCTTTTGTGGGGAAAAAAAGGAAAAAGGTTTGGACTTCCATCCCGTTGTGTATTTTTTGGACGGTTTGGAAGGAAAGGAATAGATTAGCTTTTAGGGGGGGATTCTTATCTATACAGAAACTCAAAAATTCTTTTGTATGTAATTTGTGGAGTTGGGCTAGGGTGTATATTGGAGAGGAGTCCTCTTCACTCATAGGCTTTCTAGAGTGGCTCGCGTCCAATTGAGGGTAGGTAGGATTGTGGGCTTTTTGTGGCTTTTGGGTTTGGCTGCTTTGTATACGTCCTGTATGCTGTGTGGCTTTTTGCCTTTTTAATATAACATCTGCTTACTTATCAAAAAAAAAAAAAAAAATTATTATTTTGTCACCTCTCCAAACCTGAATCTTCAATCAATTTCTATTTTGTGGAAAGCAAGGCTCGCCCTTTTTATTTATTTATTTTATGTTTTGTTCCTGAGGAAACGGAGGAAAGGTGAAAGTAACTGACAATTTCAGTCATTTGATTTCAGTCGCCTTTTTTTTCTCTTGTTTTCATGTCCTTGCCTTTTTTTCTCAGCAACCAAATGGAAGATAGCTTTTTTCCATCTTTATTTGAAATAATTTTAATAAGGGATGCTGTCCTAGTTTGTGTTTTTTTCCTCTGGTTGCTCAGAAGACAGTGGAAATGTGAAGAAAGTAAAAATTGTGAATCTTTATGCATTCTCAATGCCTTTGTGTTGTTGCTGAGGACTCAAAACTTGGGAGCACATTGTGATTTTTTAACTCTTGTAGCTCATTTTTGCTTTATAGTTTATATGTTTTTACAGTTTTCCGTAGAATCCATAAGTTTCAATTGAAAGTAATTCCCAAGAGAATTTTCTGCTAGACTCTCCATGGAGATTTTATCTTCTCATATATTCCTAATGCAAAGAAAATTTATCTATTTTTTTGGGGAAAATTCTTTTTCAACACAAAAAACTTAGTCACTTGTAAAACTCAATAGAGTGAATGAGTTAATGATGCCGCAATGCGAAACTCAGATTTTGAGTTGACAATTTTGGTTGGGAGTTCTCAGTGGTTGCTATCCCTATGGTACTTCATTATGTCTAGATTTGAATATGAGGTCAGTATAGGTGATATTGAACCTGTACTGTGTAATGATATGTGACATTTCAAAGAAAAAAAAATCCTTTTTTTTCTTTGGTAACACCATATGGAATATTTGTCTCAGTGAATAAAACCAAAATGATTCCCTGCTTGTTGAAAAATGTATTCACATTACTCCTTTAATTTTGAAAGGAGTTGAATCTATTGGATTAGAAATGGACTGACAAGTGACAAGTCAGAATTTCTTTTGGTAATTGCATGAGATGATCTGAGTTGCCGACTAAAGGCAAATATCTTGCATCACAATGCATCATGAGACATATTCATATGGTTACTAACTGTATTGTATTAGGTAGTTTAGCTAATGAAACCCAGGATTTGTGCCAAAGAAACTGTTATATGCATACTAGATGCTTGATTGGCTGAGGCACTATTGGTAATATCATGACCACCTTTTACTTAGTTACCAAAGGTGTTGGATTTTGGTTATTTTATGATTATACTTGTTTTAAAAAAAATGAAGGAAATGTTTTTGTCATATAGCATGATATCTGATTTATTTCTTCCATTTTGTGTTCTTATTTCACACGAATTATTCTGTGTAATGATTGTAAGTGATCTTGAATCCAGGTTTTTCTTTTTTCCCTCCTTCTTTGAGATTTATTAAACCTGTTCATCATAAAAATTCTTCTGTTAGAGATATCTGATTTGGCTCTGGTTTCAGCAGGTGAATTGATCCAAAATGTATCTTCAGTTTTACATTAACGAGAATGGCGATAAAGTTTACACTACTAAGGTATGCTAATCGAGGTTTTTGTTTTTCTTCTTCTTTTTCACCGGATGTTCTAACTTATGCATATATATAAACCTGAAATGCATGCTCATACTAGATGAAATGAAGTTCGGATTTAATTGGGTGTTGGTGTCTACTAGTGGAATCTGACCTGTCCCAATTTTCTTCTCAGGTCTAAGACTGTATATAGATTTAATAACTTTAGATGGTAGATCCATTGACACTCCTATTTCTATCATAAAAAGTCATTTCCCTGTCTGTGTGGTTCTAGGAGAAGTGTTGATGAGGAAGTGATCACCTAGGTTTCTTCTTTGTTCTCCATCTCTACTTTTCTTTTAAATCCCTGTACTGTTGCACTTTAGTGTTCTTATTCTGCTTTTTTAATAGGTCCTGTGAGCTTTCCATTCTTTCTCCCTCTGACGTAAGCCTCTGTTTACTGTCCTGATCTATTTTCTACCTTCATGCTTTTTCCAAACACCCTAAAGATGATAATTTTGTTGCCGTCCAGTTCAGTAGCAACCTGTTTACTTAATTTGGGGCAGTGCACCATTAATTCCCCCTCAAACACTGAAACAGATGTTGACATACTCGTCTAATAGTTGACGTTGTTTTCATTAATGTATTTGATTTGTGAGAGAGTATTATCCATGTGGCATGGCAACCTCTGAGCTAGATTCTGATTGTGTGCATATCCTTGATGCTTTTGCAAACATGTCTTATTTGTTTGGCATGGAATTGCAGATATTTTTTCTGTGGTCCGACTTCTCATTGTCCTAACATGATACTGTCCATGCTAGTATATTTTTCTCCTTATACTTCTGCTCATTTACCTTCATGCATCTGTGGCATGCAGAAAGAATCACCACTTGGAGTGAACACACAATCTGCTCATCCAGGTAAACTTAAAATTTTTTGCAAGGGTAATTACCCTTTTATTGTCCATCCTAATTTCCAGTTTACTTGGGTTTTTGAATTACTGCTGGTAAGTTTAGCATGGGATAATGGATGTTGGACTTCATCTTTAGCTAGTTGAAGTAGCCCTCATATCAAGTTTTGGGTTGTAAGTAATGGTGACAACACATTGAAAAAACAAAGGAAAAAGGTAAAGATGTTGAATGCTCTACTCTATTTACTGATACCAGAATGAACAAGAAGAGAAGGTGCTAATGATTATTCTGGATTAATTTTTATGCTTAATTGCATTACTGCTATCAGTCTGTGCTCCATGACCCATCGACTTATTTTCTCTGAGTTTCTTGCATTTTGTCACTTGATTTGGTGTGATTATTATAGTTTCCATCATCAGCTGAATTATTGTCACCAATCATTTGATTGCTGGGATTTGCTATGACACTCATCTGTCTTTGTCATCCATTTCCTTTGCCTTTAATGCAGCTCGCTTCTCCCCTGATGATAAATATTCACGGCAAAGGGTTCTTTTGAAGAAGCGCTTTGGATTGTTGCCCACCCAAAGTCCACCCCCAAAGTACTAAATATTTCACTGTCTTCTTGATGTTGATTCGGGGCTTACCTTTGCTTCCATGGAAGAATGCGGGGAAGTATTTTGGGTTTTGGTAGCTATTCATCTTAATTGTTCACTAGCAGGATGGCAACTGATGCCGGATCACTGAATTGGACGGAAAATGAGATGATGTCTTGAATGCATCTGTTTAGACCCTAGAATGTTTTGTTGCATTTGTACACTTTCTTATTTTTCATTTTTGTCTTGCATGAAAGCATTCTGATTTTTTCTTGTGTGTTTTTAAGATGTCTCGTTTTGCTTATAAGTATATTGAATATATCTGTGAATTGAGGAGAAGATAGGGTCAAAATGTCTGCGGCCGAGACCATGAACCTTGGCTTAGATCCCGACTAACACTTGGCTTCGAATTAAGAAAAATGAACGTCTTGTTTACTTCTGGCAGGGTTTCTATTTTTTTAGTGGAAGTGTTTTTCAGAAACAATGCCAAACGTGGAATTGCAATTCAAGGACAAGGTAATTTAATAACAATTCTTATTTTTCACTGAAAACCTCGTTACTGAACACCTAAGACGATAAATATGATTATTTAATCAACATATAAGGTTATGCTAAAAGTAATAGTTAGATGATAAATTTTACAAATATTACTTTTTATTATTTCAAATATTTTAAAATTAAATATAATCTTCTTTTGATATTTTTATTCCTTTTAATTGAAATGTATTTTTATCCAATATTTATGGAGGTCATTCTCGTTTTTATTGGATCGTTTTTAATAAATTTTAAATGAATGAAGTTAAATATAATTTTACCAGACTTACATCCCACGTGATAGCGGATAGTAATTGCCAATCCGTAAGAGTATTATTTACTCTTGCGGTGGAATTAAGAAAAATGAATGTATTATTTACTCGTGATTCAAGGACATGTAATATTGTACATTTTTCTAACTCCAATTATCTTCAACGACTCATTTGAAATATAATTATATATTAATTTGTAAACTAGACGACAAATTAGAAATATTTCCTCCTTAAAAGTAGATTCTTGATCGCCTTCCAATTTTATCCCATCAACTCAAAAGGAAAATAATAGTAAATGTTAAATATTAGGATTTTTCTTTCCCAATAAATACACCTTTTCTATCTTAGTCAAATATATTTATTCTTAAATTTACAACTTTTTCTAAACCATTATTTCTTAAATATTACATATCTTTCCTAAATATTATTTTAAAAATAATTTAGAAATTTCCTAAAATAATATATATATATATATATATATATATATATATATATATATATATTAAATATAAATATTTGACATTGTATTATTTCTTAAAGGGTTTTAAATAGTCCTCAATATTTCTCCAAGGAAAAAAACTTACACAGATTTTTAATTTAGGAAGATTTTGCACTTTATTATAAAAGAATTCTAAAATATCTCCCTTGGTATATATGTTAACAAATTTTTTTAAAAATAGCATTTTACTAAAAATAAAGATATCTTGCTAAAGAAATGAATTATGCTTAAAGGAAAATGTTTTTAATTTCGTTGTGGAAAATTAGAGAAGTAGCCAATGTGGATGGATCTCTGTGAAAGCTGAGCTGCGGGCGGGTTACCACTCAGGTGTCCAATGGGTAAATGGCTATATAAATATTTCACCCTCATTGGTTTCGATGTGGGATTTGACCCAGTTTAAAGTGTAAATATTTAATAAAGATATGAAATGTGATAGACAAAAGTGTCATGTTATTTGTTACCTAATCAACCCATATTTTCCTCTTTTTTTTTCATTCATTTCCGTCATCTCTATATTTCTTACTTCAATTCTTAAAATCCAAGTCTTTACTATCTTTGTCTCACAAGTTCACCACAACGGTCATAGATCATCTCAACCAATGGGCTAGTTTCCAATCTTTGACTGATCTTCTTATTCGTAATTTGTTTTCAAATTTTTAAAAATTCAATAATACAAAAATAGATTGTTATTTTTGAAGATAAAATTAAAAAATGATAAAGTTAATTTTATAAATATTTTAAAAATAAATAAATAAATTAAAATATTTAATTTGAAAAATGAAAATAATAATAACTTTCATTGACTTGCTAATCATTTAAAAAAAATAAATTAGAAATGAGGTATTAAAATTTATTTACCATTTCACATTTTGATCGGTCATTTTAGAATAAAAATGAATTTATAGATGTTTTTCTTTAATATTTACCCTATAATTCTTATTTTGATTTTTCCTTTTCCTTTTTTTTTTTTTATTTATCTTTTTTTGGTAATATCTCCTAATTTTGAGAAAAAAATAATTTGAAAAACCCTAATTTTGTTTGGTTATCCATTACATTGAAAACATTTTTATGTTGCATTTTTATTTATTTATAATATAAATAAAATTTAATAAAAGTAATTCAATCGTAAAACAAATGTCTAATATAAACAATCTGAATTCAACTCTGAATTTAGAAAAATGAGGTTGGATTAGACCTAGGTTGAATACATTAGGTTAGAGGACGAGTTGGGTTGAGCTCAGGTTTATTGTTTTTTAATTCAGGTTAAGTTTGGATTAGCCATTAACCCATCCAACCCGTTCAAGTTATAGTCTTTTATGTATGTAGTTCCCTCCTTATACCTAATTGCCTCTTCATTGTAACCAATTTGGTAACCTTATACCTAATTGCCTCTTCATTGTAACCAATTTGGTAAATATATGTATCTCATTGTGTTAGTTCATTAATAAAAATAGTTCAGTAATAAAAACACAAAGCATATCAAATTCAGCCCACAAAAACATACTCATCCACCTCAAAAAAAAAAAAAAAAAAAAAAAAAAAAAAAGGTAATTGCCACCCCTCCCAAGGCCAAGGTGCCCACAAAAACAACTTGTCGGTTATGAAAAAATTGAAACCAAATTGGATAAAGACTTGGGCAATGGTTGAATCTACCAAACCAATCCAATTTTGAAGACAATGAATTTGAGAAAATGTGTAATAACCTGCTCAAATGACCCTTCCTTAAACATATATAGATAGACAAGAAGTTTTTGGACATTTTTAGAGCAATCTACCTTTAGTCATTGGTGGAAGAATGCAAATTCTGAAAAAGGTTAAAGACATCTACACATCTCTACATAGGGGATGAAAGACATAAAAAAATGAGTGGAGTCATCGTGTAAATACTCGTATATAATATTCGTATAGAGTTTTATAGAAAACTTTAAATTAGTTTATGTGGGGAATCTTTGTGGGCTCCAAAGAGTTTCATTAATGCCCATAAATAGACGATGACCTCATTTGATCAAAACACCCGTGTATCTTAACCTAATAAATTAAGCATAAGACTTCAAGTGTCTTGAATTATCTAAGTGTTGTATGTGAGCTTAGGAGAAGCCTAAATCGATGACAGAGTAAGGGTTCAAATCATACTCACATCATGCATGAATGTCTCTCTAATCAAATTCCAAGATTTTGAAGTCCTAATTTAATTGAAGGATTTGGTTTATGCCAATAATTCATTTTCTACTTTTGAATAAATATAAGAGACACCAATACACCTCAAACACACATCTACATAATAATTAGATTCATGAACATAATATAATAAAAAAAAACTCATTATAAAAAATATTATTTTTTAGTACATTTATATATATATTTTTATATCCCCTGATATTATTGCATTCTCACAGCTTTATATTAAAAAATTATTATTTTATATTCAAATGCAGTGTACCATATCTGTGAGTTTCTAAACGCGAATAAAAATGGGATTGTTCTGAGTTTTGGACGCTTCGTCGGCTACGTTGAAAGGCCGGCCCGCCATAGCTACTTTGTCTTAATATTGGTACTGCAAATGTAATTTTCTCTTGAAAATGCCGAGGGCGTTTACGTCAGACAGTTAGACTATTGCAGAGTGGAAACAGAAAAGTCAAAACTTCTCGACAAATTCCCATTCTAATAAAAATTTCCCTATTCATAAAAACCTTTCTCATTTTTTCATCATTACTTTTTACATTTATTTGCAAATCTATACCAGAAAAATATTGTAACAACTAATAAGTTGGAAATTTCAAAATTTCAAACTCAGTCATCTGCTGATATCCAGGTGTTGACATGGTTGGAAATAAAAAATAGGAACCGATGATGCGCAGAGATATCCATGCCCGTTAGAATTTCACAATATTAGAAAAAAAAAACTACATAAAAAAATTGGAAACTCTTAGAGAAAGCCTACCTGCTCAGTTCAGCAGACAGGAGCAGTCGGCGAAGAAAAGGGAGAAAGAAAGAGATGGAGAAATATGCAGAGCTGCGGGAGGCAGTGGAGAAGGTTGAGTTAGTGGACGCCCATGCGCACAATATCGTCGCCCTCGATTCAGCCTTCCCTTTCATCGGCTGCTTCTCTGAGGCCAATGGCGATGCCTTATCCTACGCAACCCACTCCCTCTGCTTCAAGGTAACCCCTACTACTAATCCATCATTCCGCCTTCTCCTGCTCTCACCTTCCATCTACACTTTTTTCCTAAGCTTTTAGATTACCATATTTCGATTGGATGGATATTACCATTTGTCTATGTATATGAGTGTACGCCCATATGCATAATCATTTATCTTGGTTTCTTTCTGGTTAATGAAGGCTAAGAAAAGGCATCAGGATTAGGATTCAAGTTCGTTATATTTGTTATATAAGCACATAAGATCCTATTCAATTTCTAGGAATCACCAAGAAGGCTGGATTCATCAGTTTCTTTAGACCCTATTATATATATATAAAATTCAAGAAATTCTTTATGGATTTCAACTATGAGGTAAGAGAACCAGTATAGAGTGTGATGTCGTGGTTTGTGATCTTTGCATATTGTTATTAGGGTGTGATTTCGATGCATGAATCATTTGATATATGTATCACTATTGTGTCATCGCAATTCCCGGTTTGTTCTGATGAAATAGAATATTTCTCAAGAGTGTTTGGTTCCAATTGAATTCAGCTTTTATTTTTATGCCCGAATTGAAACACAAATATAAATAAGATATTAACTCGTACTGTTACACTGCACCATTATCCTTCAAATTGAGTTTCTGGTTTTCTTTTTTGGTTGCTGGTGGGTGTTTTGGATAGTTTTAAAAAGCATGTGTCATCTTTGGATCAACTTCTTGACACATTTTAACCTCGTTCCATTCATCATGTCATCCTACTTCAAAACAGTGTTCCAAGCTTGGATAGGGGAGAGATGGGTAGTATCAAATTAACAACTGGGATACAACTTTCCACCAAATCTCTTTGAACTTAGTACCAAAGGAATTCTTCAAGCACTCTATTTTGATGACATGTTTGCAAAAATGAAACAATAGATGTTGTAACTTGCTACTGCATGTTAAGAATTTCAAATAGTGGCTTCTGGGGCTTTCATTTTGATGGCACTGGTTTGTTCATGGCAGAGAAGTTTGAGGGAGATTGCTGAACTGTATGGCTCCGAGGTATCTTTGAGTGGAGTTGAAGAATATCGTAGATGCTCAGGGTTGCAATCCATTACTTCAACTTGCTTTAAAGCTGCAAGAATCACTGCTATACTGATTGATGATGGAATTGACTTTGACAAGAAGCATGACATCCAGTGGCACAGGAACTTCACACCCATTGTTGGTAGAATATTGAGAATTGAGCATCTTGCAGAGAAGATACTTGATGAGGTGAGTAATTTTGGTCTGCCTACTTTTATGGTTACAAGTACTTAATGACATAGTAATCTATCATTAGCTTGCTCTTTTTGTTGCAAATGCATTTTATATGATGCTGTGCATTGTCCTATTTCCCAGTGATGAGAAAACTTTAGATTCAGTTCTACTCTAGATTTAGAAATTTATAATGACCCAGTAGTTCTTCCCTTTGGTTTTAGCATTTTTATATCAACCTCAACCTTTAAATTCTAGACTTATGTTCTGTGTTCATTGATATTTATTTTTCCCTTCTTTGGCATTAATGGGATTTCATCTCAACTTCTCAGCTAGAATTGTTCTTTTAGATACATCAAATGATGGATCCATAAGCTTTTTGTCCTCCTTTTTTTGTTCTTTTAGGAGGCGCCAGATGGATCTCCATGGACATTGGATGTCTTCACTGCTATCTTTGTGGGAAAGTTAAAATCATATCCTCTTCATATTTCATAGTGGATTTCTTCTGCTAGTTGTCAAAATATGTATTAAAATTTGATTCTTGCTTCTGTTAGTTTCCTTATCATCTGTTACAGTTGCTGATGGGATCTCTGGCTTGAAAAGCATAGCTGCATACCGTAGTGGTCTTGAAATTAATACAAATGTCAGTAGACAGGATGCCGAGGAAGGTCTTGCTGAAGTTTTATATGGTGAGTTTCCCATTTGAACAGAGGTTTCATTGTATCCACCATATAATATGTTAATCAATCCCTTTCTTTTCTCCAGCTGGGAAGCCTGTCCGCATCACAAATAAAAACTTTATTGACTATATCTTCACTCGTAGTTTGGAGGTCGCTCTATGCTTTGACTTGCCAATGCAGCTACACACTGGGTAATAGAAAGTTTTAGAATTGTTGAACTATTGTTTCACCTTATGCTCTTTTGATGTCTTAGGAAATATAGGAAAAAAAACTAGAAACTTGGAAATTTTAACAGGACAATGGAGTGGCTATTTTAAGCTTCCAAGTTTTCATTTTGTTGCCTTATGATCAACAAT
This sequence comes from Vitis vinifera, assembly GCF_030704535.1. NCBI lineage: Eukaryota > Viridiplantae > Streptophyta > Magnoliopsida > Vitales > Vitaceae > Vitis > Vitis vinifera. The sequence goes on from NC_081812.1 coordinate 19,800,221, forward strand.
CAAGCATATCACTAGGGCAGTCTGTTTCTCTCTGTACTACTTGGTTATCTTTTTTCTGAATATATTGTTTCCTTCTTCCTTCATTTTCCTGCTGTTAGGTTCGGAGACAGAGATTTGGATTTGAGGCTGGCCAATCCACTTCATCTCCGTACTCTTCTTGAGGACAAGAGATTTTCCAAGTGTCGTATAGTGCTTTTACATGCATCCTATCCATTCTCAAAGGAAGCATCATATCTAGCCTCTGTTTATCCTCAGGTAAAATATTTGGAATTCAAATAAATACTTCTTAAAAATGTATTATGGTGTTGAGCACAAAATTTCCCATACAGATCAATTGCCTTCACTTTCAGGTCTACCTTGACTTTGGTTTGGCAATTCCCAAGCTTAGCACCCATGGTATGATATCTTCAGTCAAAGAACTTTTGGAGCTTGCTCCAATCAAGAAGGTGAGTTCTTATGCATTTGGGAGTATATAGTATAAAAGTTTATTATAATAATTGTTTAACAATTATGATAGGCTTAGGAGATCCAAATACTAAATTAATATTTTTATAATTGAACCGGTCATTGAATCGGAAAATTTACTGGTTCATGGTTCAATGGTCGGATCAGTGGTTGAACCGTGGTCGAACTGGTGACGTAATAAATATATAATTTGTAAGATTAAAAAATAATAATAATTCATTCTTTATATTTGATGTTATTAAATTAAATGGTAAAGATAAATATAAATGTATTAATATTTTAAATTTTATTAAATAAAACACATAATATTTTAAAGAAAAATTATAATATTTAGTTTTATCTACATGTCCAAAATTGTATATCTTATTATTTTATAATTTTAAAAAATGTTATATTATTTTCATAAATATTATTATATGATAAGTATAATTATTTAAGGGTTTTAAATAATAGAAATTTGAAAGAAGCATTACTTTAATATATGATGTTTTACAATAATAGTTAACAAGATGCTTTCATATCCCAATAGTCTAATCCTTAGGCAAGCAAAAAATATTTCTACTTCCTACATAAATCCCACATCAGAAAGTCATAAGCTACGCAATAGAAAACATAGGTATAAATACCCCTTGGAACTCTGGAGCAGAAACCAAAGGGGCATGGGTCAAAAACATTTGGCCCAATGAGGCGTGACCTGTTCTCCTTATGGGCCAGAACCAATAGGCCCAATGATAAGCACTCAAATATTAAAATTTTTTGAAAAAAATAGGCTTGAGTGGTTCCTGGAGAACCAGCCGGTTCATGCGGTTTGACGGTTTGACCATTGGTTTGAACGGTTCAACCCCGGTTCGATCCAAGAATGGTTCAACTAAGGTGACCGGACCGGAGAGGCCGCCAATTGATGATCCGATTTTAAAACATTGTACTAAATCTCTTTAAAACAAATTTGCAATATTGGAGTTGGTCCAAGTGGAAAGAGAGTTGTTCCATTTTTAAGTCGATAAGGGGTGAGGCACATTTATAACATTGAAACTCATACTTCTAACAACATTTACACATTGTAGGCATGCATCATTACCTGTACGATTGGTCTTGAGTATGGATCAAACCTGGTGTCTAGGTGTCATTGATACAGGAAGAGTGCAAAGATTTAACTTATTTTGACTAGATTAATAGGGATTTATGGAAAATTCAGAAATCATATGCTTGGAGGAAAGTCTTGGATTACCTATATTTTTCTTTTGTTAACACATTTAACTTATCTAATAGTTTGAAAAGTTTGTGATGGGTTTAAGTTCCTATTTAGGATATAGAAGGATGCCTCATCCTTCTAAATAGGGAGTTTATGTAACGAATCATGATTTAGGTTTGAGTATTTCTTCTCCTGCAACTTCTTCACCAGAATTATGCAGGTCCTTCACTACATTTCATTTGTACAACAAGATAACTGATTTTCACAATTAAACCTGAACACATTTTGGAAGTTCAAATAACAGAATGTGTATTTTCTCAGTTATTGTATTCATTTATCTCATTCACAATCCTGTAGCAGCTAGCATTTTGTTTCAGGTATCTTCTATATTTATTTCTCTATATTCAAAACACTCATGATTTATCTAATTGAATTTATGAATTTGCTTTAGTTATGAATTTGATTTTATCTATGTCATATCAATATGCATTAGCTTCTAGCTATTTGCCATACTAATGCTCATTTGGTTTTAAATATTTGCAAATTTCTTCACATGTATGAATACTTTAGGAGGTAGGATTCTGCAATAATGTCCAGAAGAAGGCCAGTATTAGACTTTCATTGTGTATTTAAATTGTTTAGTTTGCACCACTAACACGTATGGATGAATTTTCAGGTGATGTTCAGCACTGATGGGTATGCATTTCCTGAAACTTTCTACTTAGGTATCTTTAACTAATTGTCTATTAATACAATATCCATTCTTGATGATAACTCTAGTTTCAGGATTTTATGCAATGAATCAATGCCTTGTTCTAGGCCTTCTATTCCTTGCATTCAGAATAGCAGATTTCTGACATCAATTTCAATTTTCATGTTGCATTTTGCCCACTTATGTGCAATGATGCTTCTGAGAAGCCTGGTTTTCTGGAAGCTAGCAGTCATCACCTGCCCCTTGATACATGTTAATATGGCAAGGAAAATTTAAAATTTATGAACCAGATGGTACAGTAGCTCTATGGTGTTATTTAAAATTGTAATTTTAGAGCGACAAGGATCTTGTATTAAGCTTGAAATTTATAGAAAACTTGTTCCTTAGAATGTGACTTTGGATTGTAGAAGAATAAATGGCCTCCAATAAGATCTATGCAAAGAAATTAGTCAGTCCTTTGTCATAACAAAAATAACTAATTCACATCTTGTGTCCACAATTTATCATATTTTTGGTAATTTCTTGGTCATATCATGTTTGAGTTTATTTCCTATATTCTCATACATTATATTGTAAACCCTGGGTGTTATGTCAGGGGTCTTTTTGGCAGTCTTTTCTTTCTTTTCCTTTCTTTTTGGTTCTTCATTGTTCTTGTTTGTTATTCAAAGGATTCTGCATCCTTCATGCCATATATTTTATCACTGTTTTTTGTGATAAAATCTTGTTCCTTGTAAATGAGGGTGTGATAGTGTTGATGTAAATAATGAACATGTAAAAAATCAATGTGAGAAGCATTGCTATCATCCATCTTTTGAATTGAGTTGTGAAGTTGTAAGATACTACTGGTTGAAAATCAATTCTGTGAACATATTTTCTCTGTGGTTAAAAGGACAATCAGGGGATATATCTTTGTGTTGGACTTACAGGGACAAAGTAGGTATGTCATTAATCACTGAAAAGTTGCACTCTTCGTGTTCTTATATTATCTACTAAATTTATTTGACAGGTGCAAAGAAAGCACGTGAAGTTGTCTTTACTGTTCTACGAGATGCATGCATTGACGGTGATCTCTCAATTCCTGAAGCTGTGGAGGCAGCTGAAGACATCTTTGCTAAAAATGCAATTCAGTTTTACAAGCTAAATGTAGCTATGAAGTCTATTGATTTGAAGAATGCTATATGCCCTAAGCTCATGAGCATAGGCAATAATTCCTCACAAAATGACATCACACTTGTTCGCATTATCTGGGTTGATGCTTCTGGGCAGCAAAGATGCCGTGTAAGTTCTCTCCTTATGTTTTTTATTTTCCTTTTTTGTTTGTTTGTTTCTTGTTTTCTCTTTTTGAACAACATGCTGGTTAGAGCTTTGAAAATTAATTGCTTGGTGAAATTAATACTGAAATACCTTTCCCAGAAAGTAAAAGGGTAAAAGCATCATATGGAAGAGAAATCAAGCCATCCATGGTACAGCTTTGTTCATTATCGAATATTCATGAGCAAGTTGAACTTTCTGAGATCCTGAAGATGAGAATAGATCAATGTGGTTTTGTCTACCAGTTTCAACAAGGCAATTAATGGAGGGAAGCATGGATGATTTAAAACCGAAGTTTGGAAAACATAAGAGTTATCTGGAAGATTAGAAGGTTTTGGAGTGCTAGTGATAAAGACTTGGATGGCATTAAAAGTGTCAAGTTCTTTATTTGTCAGATATCACAATAATTAGGGAACTCCACAACTGAAAAGAGATTCTTTAAACTATTAGAGATTGAATAATTTTAATATCTTCCCCCATCTCAGTTGTGTCAATTTTAGAAGCAAGTTGTTCTTTCATGAGATGATTACTTTATGCAGTGTCTTTTAATTATAGGGATGTGAAGACAAACACCTTAATGATGGAAGAATAAGAAGAACTAGGTTTGTTAAGCTACCAACTTTTTTAAAAGCTTAAGCTGTTAGAATATAAGCTCACAAAGTATGCCACGCTAACACCCTCGTGCAATCCTATACAAACACATGAGAGACAAAGTAACAGTTCTGGATTATTTAATCATCTCTATTCCTACCTTGTTAAGCTACCAACTTTTCTAAAAGCTTTAAGCCATTAAGATATAGACTCACAATGTACACCAGGCTACACAGTTAAAAATTGGATTTGAGTCGTAGACTAGGCAAATTCCTCTCTTTCCTCTATTGTACTCTTCCCTCTTTTGCTTGAGCCAATTCATCTTTAAATGTACAATGTCCTTATGGTAGTGTAGAAAGAAAAATGACAAAAGAACATATTTGCTTCCATTAGACAAAAGTTCAGGTTTTGATTTGTAACTTCTCTAGAATAATCAACTGGCTATATTATTTAAAAACATAGACAATATTTTTCAGTCCTTAAGAATTCTCAAACTGTCCGGGCGTGGCGTGTTTATTATTCTTATCACAAATTGAATAATTTATGTTCTATATTTTGTAAAATCCAATTTGTTTGCTAAGGTGAAATATAGCTTGACTTTCTGTGCAATTGTTGTATATAATTGTTTCAGGTTGTGCCAGCAAGACGCTTCTATGATGTTGTTTTGAAGAATGGTGTAGGTCTAACGTTTGCTTGTATGGGAATGAGTTCAGCTATTGATGGTCCAGCTGATGGGACCAATCTGAGTGGAGTGGGTGAGACCAGACTGGTTCCTGATTTATCAACCAAGTGTAGAATTCCATGGTACTGAATAATTTGATGCGGCTTTCAATGTTCCTCTGCATTCCTGGATATTTCCATCTACTCTTTGTGGTTGAGTTTTCCATCTGTACATTATCTTATGTTTATCCCTTTATTCTATATCCCCACTACTGGTTATTGAATATTGAAAATGGAAGATGAAAACCCTTTACTCGTTATCTCCCTTTGAATGAGGTACAGTCAAACAGGGATGCATATGTATCATAATATCTGCAATTGTCAAATCATATATCAGATTGTCAATTTTGTGCTTCTCTTTGTCTTGTATATGATAGGATAATGCAAATTTGAAAGAAACGGAAAAATATATGCAAAGGATGCCTAATGGTTTGGAAATTAATAAATGCTGAGTAAAGTGCTGATAAATCATGTAATCGGATAACTTTAAGTTTGTTCTCGTATTTTACAATCATAAAATTTTGTAGTTTCACTTGTTTCATGTTCATTTGCAATTCTGTCAGTATAATTATGCATAAGCTCATTACTACTGTATAAATCTACTGAGTACTGATGAGTTATATATCTACAATTAGAATTTATATATTTTAATGGTTATTGGATGAGACCATTTGAGCTGGAAACATTATGTTATTGTAACTGAATTTCACTGATTTTAATGCCACTTCTTTTCCTCATAGGGCAAAACAAGAGGAAATGGTTTTGGCTGACATGCACCTTAAACCTGGGAAACCATGGGAATACTGCCCAAGAGAGGCCTTACGAAGGATTTCAAAAGTTCTGAAAGATGAATTTAACTTGGTATGTTGGATTGTTTATATCTAAAATGTGAAATGCCTTTATTGTTCCGTTACCAATTTTTTTAATTGTTCAGGTAGTGAATGCAGGCTTTGAAGTTGAGTTTTATCTCTTGAAGAGGATACTAAGGTATGTGAAGCTATCTTCTATACCTCTGTATGTTAAGATTCCCATGTCACTTTGCAGTCATTGTTAATGGTCTCTGCAGGGAAGGGAAAGAAGAATGGGTGCCATTTGACTCAACCCCCTACTGCTCTACATCAGCATTTGATGCTGCATCCCCTATTTTTCATGAAGTTCTTGCTGCTCTCCAATCCTTGAATGTTCCAGTGGAACAGGTAAAGAAGAAAATTTGTTGTGCAGATACTTACATGAAATAATTTTTCATACGTATTTACTTCATCTTAATTAAGCTACTCAAAAGTTTTATTATGGAATACTTCTCTATTGAACTTGAATTCTATTACTATTCCATTTTCTTCTTCTTTCATTGTTTTAGCATGAGAGTTAAAAGTCAACATATAGTTGCATCTTATAACCATAATCATGAGGAGGAACTAGTTAAGGTGTTCCCTATGAGTGGGCATTTTACTGGATCCAGTTGCAGGGAAAAATCGCATAGATTACCTAGGGATTCATTGGAAGTGATGTGTTGCATCCACATTTGGTGCAGTGAGAAGTAGATAACATTTTCCCCACTATGGCTATCGATGAGAAAGCTAATTCCAGTGGAGAAGGTTTCATTTAGCAATGTTGAACATAGGAACACCAACAGGCAAAAGAATGAAAGTGTTAGATTCCATAGGGGTATAAATATAACTTGTCTGCAAACAACTAAGAAATGGAAAACATCAGATACCATAACAGCTGTGGTCGTTGATGCTTAATTGACTGTTCCATGCTTTTTCTTTGTTTTGATCTCTCTCTTCAATTAAAATATTGCTGACCTTTGCCAACTCTTTTGGCTCTTTAAATGTTGTAGCTCCATGCAGAAGCTGGGAAAGGTCAGTTTGAAATTGCTCTAGGGCATACAGTTTGTAGTTGCTCTGCTGACAACTTGATTTTCACCCATGAAGTTATTAAGGCCTGTGCAAGGAGACACGGGCTGTTGGCAACCTTTGTTCCAAAGTAAGCCTGGTTTTGTTAGAATATGCTAGATACTTGTTTTCTTGTATGCAGAAAGTTATAAATCTTAATTAAATTTGATCCATGTCTAATCTCTCAAATTTTTACTTTTTTATTTTTGAAAAATTTATTTTTCTTTGGGGGTTGGGGCTAGTAGGGGCATGTGGTGTAATACGAATTTGGGGATGAATATACTAGTGGAAAATAAAAGTTTCATATTCATCACAAGGGTATGAGTTGCATGATTTATATAAATACTTATTTTATCATTCAACATTTAACGTCCTTGGTATCTATACAAAGATATTGAAAGTTTAGATAATCATTCATGAAACTACCTTGGGGGGGCAGGGGGGTTGTGTGGTGTGGGATGTGGTGGTTGAATAGGTAGTCCTGTTTTTTCAGCCAAAAAATTGATTTTTTTTTTTTTTTGACAGTATAAGTATTCTTTGATCAATATGAGATATTAGATATCATGACCTAGATCAATCCTACAATAGACATGTGATGTATGTGGAAACCACCTCCAAAAATCTATAGAGGTAGAAAACCACGAGTCTCAATCAACCATAAAGTAAATCTACTAAATATGAAAACGAAGTACACTGATTTACCTGACCCTAATGCAACTTTCTCCTAAAGGAATTACTTTACCCAGCACCTACACTTTGCTTTCACATCCTTGATGTGACATCTTGTGCTCTTTAGTGGACACCTCAACAACTTGAGGCAATGTTATCAACTCATCAATGCCATTCCATCAAAAGGACTTTTAAGTTTCCAACTAAATTGATTTTTGAGAGTTTAGGAACTATGGTGAATTAATGACAAAATAATATATTGTTTTCTTTTAGCATGTGTCCTTCCTCCTCTAGGGTTATGAAAAATATTTTTCCTTTTATAAGCATAAAACCCTAATTAGAATACAATAGGAAGCTTAATAAAGCTGGAAAGTGAGAGAACCAATAAGGAAACCAAAATTTTAAACTTCCTTAAATTTTTTAGACTTCCATTTACATTAAATTCAATCATTAATTTTTCATTACTTAACCAGATCCAAAATCACATACCTTAATTTGATTTACGTCCTTCAAATTTTAGTCTTGCTCTTCAAGCCAATAAGTCCTTTAAATGTAGTGGCATTGGATTAAGTGCTTTTAGAACAAAATGTGAACATAATCTAGCCATGCTAGTACATTAATAGATATTATTTGGTATCATTCTTTTGCTTGTATCATACATGTCACCTCGCCTAAACTTGCATCGCTGATTTAAGTAGCAACTTAACTGTTAAATCATGCTTGAATTATAACCAGAAAACAGCTAAACTTTGTGGTTTAGACTAGGTAGCATTTATCTGTTTAGGTTAAACTTTTACATCTAGAGAGATTTTGCATGTGACCATGGGCTCTCATTCTGAGGGCGTGATTTTAAAACCTCAAAAATATATTTCTCTCTTTAAAACAGGAAATTCTAAATCTCTTATTGCAAATTATATTGTGCCCTATCCAGCCTTCCTCTCACTTGTCTTGCATAGTATATTTTTATTAATGACCATTTTTCTCCTCCACATCATTTATGTTGGATTGGTGAACTATTACAAACATCTCTTCTTCATCTCATCATATGTGGAGTAATCTTATGTCCTAGTTGTAATAATAGTACTCCTGGTTGCCCACCTAACCCATTCAACATCGTGGTCTTGCCTACATGTATTTTATGGATCTCTCTCTATCTCTGTATCATCTTGAACTCTTTGATATCTTGTTTTTTAGTTGTATAATAGTTTGCTTTTTGTAGAATTTCTGATTTGGAACAAGATAGTAACATAATATTCTCGAACCACTTATTTTAACGACTATGCTTTATTCTTGTAGGCATCAACCTTTCTAGGTCCTTTTTGAATAGAACCAAGTGCCACAAGGTGGTTGCTTGAAGGCTCCTATTGGCCAAAAGATCTTAACTATCTCCCACCTTTTATCCATGCAATTCACCAATCTTTAATCCTGTAGGCATCATCACCTTTTTTGGTCATAAACAAAAAGGTATTATGTGTAAAGGAAGTTATATGCAACAAAAGATGGGGTATCCTGCTATCCATGAAAATGCATAGCAGAAGAATGCATGGATCATCCTCTTTAGTTTTCCTCTTTATGGATCAAGAATCAAAGCACCAACATAGTTACTCCAAGGTATTGTAAAGTACCCTATGACAAACCTATGTTATTCACCCAAAAGGGAGAGTGAATCAAGTGATGGTATCTTTTCTAACTATTTGCTAGTTTATACTTTAAACACAAGGTATATGGATGTTAAGCAAAATAAGAAGTAATGAAGTAAAGATATCAAGACATGGAGAGTGCAAACAATGATTTTAATATGGTTTGGCATGCTCTTATGCACTTGCACGACCTCAAGCTCCAAACCAAGCATTAAGGTCCACTAATAAAAAATCCTTGAAACCAAGGATTCCTTCTATTTTCACTTAGTTTCTAGGTATAAATGGATCTTTACAATCTTATTAGTGTTCTTCTAACATTCCAACTCTCTCACACAAAAGTAATAAATGTAGCTTCAATGAAATACAAGAAATAGCTTTGTAACTTAATTACAAAAGAATAATAATTGGTCTTCAAGATGCAATAAACAAGTTATGCAAATGAGGGTGTGATTGTACTAAACATATCTTGAAATCTCAAAGTAGAACAACTAGAATTATTTGTATTTGGTATTCATAAATGTTCAATAGTCATTTAAATGGATTTCTTCCAAAATAGGGTGGTTAGACATAATTTTCTGATGAACCAGACAACCACCCATCTAGTTGTTGTGCGTTGATTGCTTTTGCCGATGAATATTGAGACTCAAAATGTTTGGTCAACGACTGCCTGATTGGCCACTTGCTCACTTGATAGGTCATCTTTAGACTAAAAGTGCATCATTTGAGCAACCAACCCATGGGGGACAGTTTGATCAATGGGTCAACCTCCTAGTAGACCACTTAAGTTGGTTTCACCAAAAATAAAAATGCTGCACAAGTATCTTTTGATGACTCAGATTGGTGCAGATTGAAAACTTAAGATTGAAAGTCCCTTTTTGATGATGAAAATGTGTCAAAATATAGGTTTTCAACCTTGTATGGATGAACTCAATTTATACAAAAATTTATCAATAAGGCATAAATAATCCTTGTAAAAAAATCTTTTGAAGAGTTGATTCTTTTTTGTTAAAAGGGACTTAGTTTGTGATGGTCTAATTTTAAGGTATGGTTACCCACACTACTTGAACCATGACTTGGTTTACAAATGAACCTATTCTGTTTATAATCTTGACAAGGCCTCCTCTTGCATTTTTAGCTTCTTAATGTGCAAAAAGCTTTCTTCTTGAGAATTTTTAAGAGTATCGCAATTAAATCTATTCAAAAATCTCAAGACAAGGATTGGATTTGCTTCATCAAAATTGATTTTAAAACTTTGGGCTAACACTTGGCCTTGGAGCTTAACTGCCTCCATTCTTCAATTCATGATCTAATCAAAATTGCATTTCAAGTATTTTATCTATTGTTGAATAAAAAATAATTAATTAAGTTTTGATTGAGGGAGGGTCTAGAAGGAGTTAGGTAGGTCACAACAATTATATAACAAAATGTTAAATCGTGTGCTAGCTAATTTGGTCTAGATTGACAAAATAATAAAAAACATATCAAAATTCCTGTGACTTTCTTAGTCCACCCAATTATGCACATATGTGATATTTCTCCAATTATTGAAATTTGAAATTTCAAAAATTTGCTCAAAGGTTTAAAGTGGTTCCAATTGTAACTGTTTTCTTTTGTTTTGATGATTACTTGAACTGACTTAGTATGGTATGAACTTGGAACCTTATTCACCTTTTTATCTGTAGAATTGTCTTCTCTAACCTACCAAACCTATCTGTTTCATTGCACAACATAACATTTCCTTCTTATTTTTTAGGTACACATTGGATGACATTGGGTCTGGATCCCATGTGCATATCAGTTTGTGGGAGAATGGAGAAAATGTTTTTATGGCATCTGGTCAAGGCTCTCACTATGGAATATCCAAGGTTGGAGAAGAGTTCATGGCGGGAGTTTTGCATCATCTTCCTTCAATTTTGGCATTTACAGCACCAGTTCCAAATAGGTTATCATCTTTATCTTTGAGTAAATAATTCATTGTTACTCTTTGCTAATTTTTGTTTCTTTATTTTCATTTTTTTAAAAACATACACTAGAATTGAAATGGTTATACATATGTAGAACTAAACATTTTTCTCCAATGCTTTGGAAGTATCTGGTTTACTTATTTAATATGCCCCATCCCTACCTCCATAATGCCCAGCCATTGGTCCTTGAACGTTGAAAACTGATTACTTCTGGCTCAATTTGTTTATGTTTAAGTCATCTCAATGATTACCAATGTTTCTGTCAGGTACCTCATTTTATGTTTATGATTTTTTGAAAAGTAAAACTAGTTATCATATCTATCCATATTTTTAGAAAATTAACAGATGTGTATAAACACCACAAAACTCATAGAGTCTTACTTGGTGGAGGCTAAATTGTGTTTCAAGGGAAAACTTTTTAAAATTTTCCCCATTCTTTGTTAATGTTGAGGAAAATCTCTCTTTTAATATCCGGTTCAAGTTGTCTCCATTTGTTAGTTTCCATTGAGCATGAAGCAAAGCACATTTATTAGATATTATCTGAAGCTGTTACTATATTAAAAATTTATTCCATGACAATGTTGTCTATTGCATGTGCAATTTTTCCTTTGCAAACTTAGTACTTCATTAATATGATTTATGTCTGGATTTTTCAACAACTTTGGATTTGTTGAACCAACAAAATATTATTTATAACTTGGATCAGTATATCAAAGCTCTGTAGATTGAAAGGTTTTATACAATATATTATATGAAAACAACTCGTTAAAAAGGAACTTCTTGTCAGTGACATTCATTTTGTCATCATAATCATTTTTTATACTATTTTTCCTGTAGTTCTCTATGTCCTCAAATTTTGTTGTTTAGTTTTTCGTATTTTGGAGGATGAAAATATTATTGGAATTGAAGTGACTGGCCTTTTATGGAAGATTGCTGCATTGTGGTGGTGGAAATTGTGTGTGATATCATTTGGCTTCTGAACTTCATTTTGGATGTATATCACAAATAAAATTCAGATTGTATGCTCTTATACTCTGTTGACTGTTATATCCTGTTTGGCTTTTTGGCCTTGTAGTTATGATCGAATACAACCTGATACATGGAGTGGAGCATACCAGTGTTGGGGACAAGAAAATAGAGAAGCTCCATTAAGAACTGCATGCCCACCAGGAGTTCCAGATGGTCTTGTGAGCAACTTTGAGATCAAATCATTTGATGGGTGTGCAAATCCACACTTGGGGTTGGCTTCTATAATTGCTTCTGGTATTGATGGCCTTCGGAAACATCTTCAGCTTCCTGTACCTGTTGGTAAGATTATGTAAACTTTGATACTAAGAAATGCTTAAGATTAACCATTAGTAATATCTTTTAACAATATAATTTAAATTTTTATATGACCTTGGTTTTTGATACATCATTCACCTTAAGATGGCCACATAAATATTATGATGGATTCCTTTCCATCTCAACATTTTCCTTCTTAATCAGAAAACCATGTGTGCATTTTTCATCCTTAATTACCACTGGTATCCAGAAGTGTGAAACATACACATCATTCTCTCTAACTAAAATTCTAGCACCTGGTATGGCAATCCCCACAGGAATGAACTAGGAGGTAGATGTGGGTTCTCAAAAAGTACCCAAATGCACATGTCTGTTGGCATGTACATGGTATTGAAAAAATTTGCATCTCCATGAAGCATCTTAAGGGGTTATTGAGAATTTAAAACTCGTTCTTCTAATATTTTATGCTAATCTCCGTTGTAAAAAGATCAAGAAAAAATATGTGGAAAATCCTAGATTTACTTACTGAAGCCTTTTACTTGTTAAAGCAGTCCTTGTCTGGAATTTTCCATATGATCCTAGTCATAGACTCTCCAAATCAGTGCATCTTTTCTACTTCTGAGTCTCAAATGAATTCTGTTCATCATCACATTTTATCTAAGAGAGGCAGAAAGTATTTTCTGATAATCAGAGATCAATGTCCTTTAACTACCCCACCTCAACTTTTACAACCTCTTCTTTGAGCTTGTATGATGTTCACTTAGTGAAGTAACTCCTCAGACCTCGCCTTTGATTATTAGGTCATTTAGTATCTAGCAAGGCTAAGAGATGTGATTCTTTGCTTCAGCATGTCAAAAGTTGTTATCGTTGAAGATCTCAAAAGCAAAGAATGAGTCAGCCTTTTGTGTTAATTTTAAGACTCTGAACTTTCGATTACTACCATCTAACTTTTGATGACTGTTAAATGTTGGAAGAAAGTTATGCACCTTTTTGAGTTGGTAGTATGCACTCATGTTGGAAAAAAATGATACTGTAATCTGACAGTTTAATCATATCACTTTATGAAACAGATGAAAACCCTTCAGATCTCAGTGCAGAACTTCGAAGATTGCCAAAATCACTTTCTGAATCGTTAGAAGCTCTTGGGAAAGATAATGTCATGAAAGATCTAATCGGTGAAAAGCTTCTTGTCGCCATAAAAGGAATTCGCAAGGTATGTTTCAAATATGCTTCTGAATGTTGTTCTCTAGATGTGTTTGTTTCTGATAAAAAAAAAAATGTTGTTCTCTAGACGTTAAATTATTAAAGGATTCAATTTGGATGAACAAGATTGCCTTGTAATCAAACTCTGAAGGTGAACTTTTCTTTCTCATGGAAATATCTGTTGAAATGATTCGAGTCCTGAGACTTCATGCATAGGCTGTTGGAATCATAAAGTATTGATTAGGTCTTGGAAAGCTCTTATTACACTTGCTCTGATACAAGTGAAGACTTCTTTCTGGCAAGTTGACACCCTTTTTTTGTTTTTTTTGAGGTTACACAGTTTCAAGATATCCTTTTATTCATTTAATTCAAGAAAACTCTTTTCTAACCAAGGTCCTTTTTGCCCCCTGTTTTTGTTGGAGTTGTAGCTGGTGGTTTTTCCTTCTTAAAAGAGAAGTTAAGAATTTTAATAAGTAAAGTTGGTTTGAAATTAGATCATATGGTGTTGTTATCCTTTTTATCTTTGCTGACCTAATTGCATGATTCTATCAGAAACTTGTCAGACTGCACTGGACTGAACTGTATGCAAGTCAACACTTACGATAAAAATCTTATCATAAATAAGCATGTTTATTACTGCTTTTCCCAATGAAATCTCTTGTTGTAATTTTTGAAATTTTTTTTGCTTCCTTTTTCTTATTGATTTTGTCCAGTTTTGGTTTTACAACCGACTTTGGAACTTCTCATGAACCTTTTTTTTTAGTACTTCCCAAATTCTGAATTATTCTTGGACGAGTAAGTCCCAAAGCTCAAATTTGTCAATGTATCATAACTATTTTTACAAATTTCATTGTCTTCAAATTATTCTAATTCTAGATCACTCTCTTGGAAGCTAAGAACAGATCAGCACAGATGCCTTAAACCCCAGGATTTTTACACTCCTCTAACCAAACAGGATTCCTGATTACAATTCAAAACCAACTTATTTGGATCAAAAAGATTGCAAATAAGAAGTGGTTGCCCAGAGTTTGATTCAGAATTTCGATTTAAAGGCAAATTAGAATACTGAGCATCATTTTTTGTTTTGCAGGCAGAGATCAATTACTACTCGCAGAATGTAGATGCATACAAGCAACTTATACATCGCTATTAAGTTGACTATTTGATGTGCTGGCTGAGATGGATGGGTAGTCTCTCAAGTAGTAGGCTGCACCAAAACTACATGAAATTTAACCACAAATAAGATGGATCGCTTGGGGGTCCATTGTTCACCACAGGGTACATTATTGGTTTGGATTAAAACATCTAATACTTATGATTGTTATTTTCGGGCAAGCTTGTATGTGGTGGGTATTTATAATGGTCTGGAATAAACAAAACAGTTGGAGATTCAGTAAGGAAATAATAGCTGCAACAGCAAGCCTCTCATGCACATTTATAATGTTGCTGTAGTCTCCACTCTCTGTTTCTTAATTGGCTGCCATTCCTAATCCTAGCAATAAAAATAGATCAGCATGCATTTGTTTTATTCTAAATATATCCATGCTGTTCATTTAATTTTAGTTAGATTTTTGTTCGAAAATGAATGTATTTATTTCGTTATTTTTTAAGGATTTAAAAAGATACAATTTGTCGCATCCCCATACTATGATTTCCCACAAATTCTATCTCTCTCTACCAATATTGTTGTAGCTTAATCATTATATATGTTCTCAATCTGTACCTCATAATTCTCGGAGTTAGAATTTTGTCATCATTGTTATTCAGGAATTTTTCTGTGGGACATCTGAGCTAAGTCTTACTATTATTAGTATTATTATTATTATTATTATTATTATTATTATTGATAATGTCATTTGGAATCTTTATTATGAGATTCCACATGGAGCCTTGTATAAATGAATAAGAAAAGGTCAGGGGAATGTAAGCTTCAAAATTCAATAGTCAGTTTTCTCATTTTTTTTATATCAGGTCATCATCCCTTGAACAAATTCCCTTGATTATAGAATTGCTCTAAAAATATGTAATTAATTATACAGTTTTATTTCTTATTTTTGTATATGTTGTTAAATGCCTTCAAAGGAAATTTTTTTAGGAGCCATTTGGAGAGGGGAGCCAAACATAGATGCCCTTGTTCTGGTTAGAAACAGTGGCCAAAAGCTGGAGGCAACCCCTCGTAACGGTTCAATTCATTGACATCCCTTCATAAATTTTCCTCACCCGAAACAGGCAAAACAGACTTAACTGAAATCTGAGCATTATATATATCTCTGTAGCTAGCCCAGAATCTAAAGACATTCACCTCAAAGAGAGAAGAAAAAAAAAAAAAAACTACAAGTCCCTTGGACTCTCAAAGGCATTGCCAAACAAAGTTTTTAGGTACCATGGCATTGCCTTTGCGAGCCCTCTTGTCATCATTGCTGCCGCTGCTTTTGCTCCTGCTGTCTCATGATGTCCATGCCAATGGATGGACAGGGAATGCACGTCATGCATTGCTTTCCAAGCACCATAGACCAAAGTTCAAGCCTGGCCCTTGGCATAATGCTCATGCCACCTTTTATGGAGGAGCCGATGCCTCACAAACAATGGGTATGAAAGCCTTCTCGTACTTGTTTAGTTATTGATGGAATACTTGTTTGTATGGCTAATAACCTCTTTGAGAGAACGTTGATTGTAGGGGGAGCTTGTGGCTATGGAGACCTGCATAAGCAAGGGTATGGGGTTCAAACCGCAGCGTTGAGCACGGTTCTCTTCAATGGTGGGCAGGCATGTGGGGCTTGTTTCGAAATCAAATGTGTGGATGATCCACAGGGGTGCAAGCGAGGGCAGGCATCACTCATGGTTACAGCCACCAACCTGTGCCCTCCAAGTAGCAATGGAGGATGGTGTAATCCACCTCGTGAACACTTTGATCTCTCCCAGCCTGCATTTCTTCAGATTGCCGAGTACAAGGCTGGCATTGTTCCCGTTCAGTATCGCAGGTTACATGCTCTCTCACTCACTTCTTCTTGATTGTAACACGAATGTGAGTAACAATGGCAGCCACAAGCACATAGGACGAAGAGGATTTCTTAGTGGGTTTTTATATTGCAGGGTCCCATGCAAGAAGAAAGGAGGGATTCGATTCACAATATCTGGGAATCCTTACTTCAACCTTGTGTTTATATGGAATGTTGGAGGAGCTGGAGATATCACGAGTGTGCAGGTGAAGGGCGATCGCAAACTGAAATGGACAACACTCAAGCGTAATTGGGGTCAGAACTGGGAGACTGACGCCATGTTGGTTGGGGAATCACTCACCTTCCGAGTCAGAGTAAGTGATGGTAGATACTCTACCTCCTGGCATATCGCCCCAAAGAACTGGCAGTTCGGCCAGACCTTTGAAGGCAAGAACTTCAAGTAGAGACCTTTCCATCTGAATATCCTTCCTGTTCTGCCAGGCACAAAGGATCTCTTATGTTTGCTGGGCCATGCATATCATGCGTTTTCTGTAAAAAAATTTAAGATAGCAGTCCAGGCACCTTAGAGGATAGACACATTGACCGAATTCTGAGCTAGTCTCGGAAACGCTGTGTTGTTGGCTTGTTGCTTTTAAGGGTCTGTACGGGCAACCAAAGTAATGGATTTGTTATCAAATTCTCAAGTTCAAATTTGGTGTGGCAGTAAACTCATTTTTTGATAGGCAAAGGATTATATATAAAAAGCAAAGTAAATACATACATTTGTCATAAAAAAAGGCAAGCAAGACGAAAGAAACGGAGGAGGTAAAAAACAAACCCTCCCCTTATACAACTAATACAGTCTAGAAAGCCTAGCATGGTTTAAAAAAATGGTTATCTATATACCCCATTCAAAATGGAATTCACGGAATATAGCTTAATTGCTTGTTATGATTCTTCTGAGAGTTTTGAAAAAAACCCCAAGCTCTTTTGCATTTATTGTCTTTTTGAGTTTCTTGCCCGTGAAGGTTCCATGGCAGCTGGACAGAGTTACTTTTACTGTTCGAGTGCAACACCCAACAATGAACTAAATGTTCATAATTGTATCCATTCCATCTTCCTTGAAGGGTTACCTTGGCAAATTAAATATTAACCAATTGTACCATTCCATCCTCTTTGAAGGGCTACTTAGAAGTTAGAACTAATCTAATCTACAAAGCCTGACATGGAGAACTAATCTAATCTACAAACCCTGACATGGCTATAAAAATGATCATCAATATACTCAATCCAAATAGAATTCACGAAAGACAGCTTAAATGCTTGCTTTTATTTTTTTCATTTTTGAAAAGCTTTTTATTCCTTTTATTCTATAGAGTCCCAAACAAGGTTAAATGAACATGCTCCAAGCATTTTTTATTTTTTTTTTGCGCTTCTAGTCCCGTACCAGCTCAACAAAATTCCTCTTCCTAGAATGCAACTCCCAACAGTACACTAATTGTAAATAATTACGTGCATTCTGTATACTTTGAAGGGTTAACCTCCTGTATTTAAGAAGTCTGTGTCTATCTTGGAATCTAAAATAAAGTCGGATCTTACCTTTGAAGATATTACATCATTCTTAGCTCATATTCACCAAGGCGGGGTATCAATCTTTTAAGGAAGGTCTGCGTTTGGAAGTTAGGAACAAGACACTGTTGCCTTGCTCCATCAATCAACAACGCATTTCTCCCAATAGTCCTTAGTCCAGTCCAAGACAAGCAAATTCAACAAACCGAAACTGAGTTCCATTTCACGCATAGAATAAACATTCTTTGATTATATTGACTAACCAAGGTAGGGTATCAATTATTGAAGGTCTGTGTTTGAAAATTCGAAGGAAGACACCATTGCCTTTATCCATCAATCATCAACAAAGCAGTTCTCCCAATATTCTTTGGTCCAAGGCAAACTGATTTCCCATTTCATGCAGAACATTTTAAATACCAGGCGTAGTCTTTGATAGGAGACAGCATCTGCCTACATAAATAGATCAGCAAAATATTAAACCATTCAGCTGTCAAAATTCAACTTCCGGCTCAAGTAGTATTACATGTTGCCACTAAAATGTAGGAAGAACACCGCCCCCAACCCCCCTACCTCAAGCAGCTCTGCTGAGATCAAAACTTCAAAACTTTTGGCTGCTAGGCACTGGTTAAGAGCCCGCAAATAAAAATGCCATGCCACCACCCAAATGCCTAGATCCCAAAACAAACAAACAAACAAACAAACCACCCAAAAAAGGGGATGAAGAAGACAAAAGAGGATGACAGAGGAAAAACAAAAAACAAAGATTGGGAACATGCAATTATGTTACATATTACTTTGATTTATATGACTACTATTTCAAGGCTTCAATCATTCTTCTGCTGCTGTATGCAGCATGCCGTGTGGCTACGGTGCTTTGGTGTTGTTATATCTTTGCCTGCTGGAACAATTCATCTCCAAAAGCATTGAAAACTATTTCTTGAAAATTGCCTAGCTTTGGAATCAGGTCCAAGCATGTTCATCACTAGATTTCTTTTTCTTCTTCTTTCTCTGTTTTTCTTCTCTAGTTTCAGTCCTTGCTTCTATGCGTTTTGAATGCTGTGCACGGATTTCAAGCAACTTTGTTTTGGCATCTTGAAAGAGTGCATCAGATTTCAAGGCCATCAATTGCTGAACACCATCAAACAGAAGCAACCATTTCAGTCACTTGTACTTGAAATAATTATAATTACAGAAAGTCACGTATGCAAATATACACACCTTTAGATGATCCATTGCTGCAAGGTTGAAACCAAGAACATCTTTGCATTCCTGATTAAAACTCAAATGCAACCAATTAAAAATTAAACATGGTCATTCCTAAAAGAAAAAACCTACAAATGATAACTCAACATTACTCAAATTCAACATCACCCTATTACCATCTGTAGTTTCTCATATTCAAACAGAAAAAAAGCAATAGAGGCTGATACCCGTATTCAATTTTTTCTGCATATTTTTTTCATCTTAAGTTTAATGGATCAAAAGTCCAAGCTATACAACTAGTGAATCGACCCGTTTTACTATTCAACCAATGGTACATGTTGACACATTGATGACCCAATCACATCATGCTAAATAAAATTCAGTTGACCACAGATACTAAAAGCCTTACATTTAAGTTTTGCCAAGGTCAACAATAGATACAGCCTATGTCGTATGGGTTCAAATGCGAGTGTTGGGCATGGATAAGTGCTTAGATGTCTTAACCTTCACACCACACACTTGGATACAGCATGATAAAGGGGGAAAAAGAAGTCAATGATATCAATAAAATCAAAGATACCTTTTATAATAACTCATTTTTTTCTCTTTTGTCTCCATCTTCTCTTTCTTATCCCTAAACTTTTTTCTCTTCTGTCTCTATCTTTTCTTTCTTATCCCTAATTAATTTTTATGAGTCCACATTTCAGCAAACTTTCATTTTTAACTGTATACGAAGTTGAAAATAAAAAAATCAATCAATCACAATCAAACAGTCATATCCATAATCCAAGGCCAAATAAGAGTATTCAACAAGGATCCCACAACCACACCCATGTCGTGAAAACACAAGTAAGTTGGAGAGTCCAGGCATCAAAGGATAGAATCAGATTATTCACCCAACATCTCAACAAATGTGCAGATGACCAAATTCCTACACCAAATTTTGATCTTTTAATTTTATTAGAAATACAAAAGAAGCCCATACACCTTCTGAATTATATTCATGACCGAACTATAAAATTACCTTGACTCTTGCATAAAGAATGTCTCTTAGAACACTCAAGACAGGCCTTGCAGATGGGGTAGTAACCAGCTGATTATAATGTGTCTGCAATAACACTGTAGCAATCCTGCAAACAAGCTCAACCTGCTCACACAAAGTAACCAATAATATCACAATAGTTAGCACAACTGCAGTATAGTTAAATAAATTCCATGTTCTTCTAACACACAAGTATTAGAAAACACAATAATAGAATTTCCCAAGTGATCAAGCAACTAACTTGAAGTATGAACTCATACTAATTCTAATCCAGATTCATATTATGATATACACACTAAATAGACAGGAGTATCATGATGAGTTGAATCAATGATACAAGATAACTTGACATTTCAGTAGTAGTAATACCTACCTATTAGACCAGAAGTAGCAGCATAGGAAAATAAACAGCAATATTTTAAATTACTTGTATCAAGCAACAGTCCCAGATCAAACACTTCAAAGGAAAAAAGGAAATCAACAACAAAATTCCATGGTATTAAAGTAGAAATCATTAAATAATGAGGTTCTCATCTTCAAACATTACCAAAGTTTGACCAAGAGAATAAAGGATCAAGGAAACCTTTCGTGGTGATAAGGAAGAATTAGTCCTACACATGGACACACAAGTGCATGTGCATGTATACATGGACGCATGTATGTATTCATGTAGCTGGGAGGAAATGGGCAAGGGTATGCGTGTGCCCACATATGGGTGGGTGGGCATGTACATGTGCATGTGCATGTGCATGGTCATGCTTGCACAAAGAGAGTGAGAATGAGAGAGAGATTAGTGATCTAACATAGCAGAGAAGTAATCAAGGACAAAGCAATTAGTAATTATTAATAAATTTTTTTTAAAAAAAGAAATATTTATAGGTTACTTCTATATATATAATGTATTTTTAATTTATTCTTAATATTAATTTAATTAATATGTCAAATTCTTGCATGTCAAAAGCAGTATTTATCACCTATGAGGATTTCATATTATCTTAATATCTTAAAACAGGTTTTTAAATGTAAACTGGTTAAAACTTGAACTCCATAACAATAGAAAGTGAAAAAAATGAATGAATAAATAATAATTAAGAAGCCCTCTCTAGCTTAGAAGATTTTATGCAGTGCTCTTGCTTGTTGATTTATCATATAAGGATATTTACTAAATGGTTATTGCATGGGAAACAGGGATTATTGCTTACCTCAATGCAAAATGAAGCCACAATGAAAAAATATGAGCTATAATAAATCAAAGGAAACTTTGCTCAATCAATGATGGCCATGTAACACACTTGTTAACTCCAGCCTGTGTCCAATCCTTTTTGGACACCTAGCAAAGAGTACAAATATATTTATCTAAAAAAGAACATGCACAATAACATTTATACCTTTTATAGCCATGGAACTTTGCGATATAAATGTGTATGAATTTTTCTAGGCCAATGAAGTCAAAACAGATAGAAAAACATGTTGAATATAGTATATACAGAAACACATATGTATAACCATGTCGCATGCCTTCACTTTGGGGAGTTATGTGCTTAGCACCCCATGTCTGCATCTAAACATGAGACTCGTATCTGTGATCGTATATGGTAAAAAGCAAAGGAAATATGATAGACCACTGATTCATTGAGAAGTCTAATTTTTCTACCAAGTGCAAGCATGTGCCATATATATATTGACCCAGTGTATTACCAAAACCTTAGTATCTATAAGTGTTTATTGGCTAACCTTGTCAGGATTAATTGTCCAATCCTTCAAGTAGGACAAAAGCTTCAATGCATCTGAGAAAGGTAAAGCCTACATAAATAAATGCTCCTGGTCAGAGAGTCAACCTTTCAATAACAATAATCTGAATAAAATATGGAAAGTGCTTCCAAGCATAATAATGATGCAGGAAGGGAAAATGTGCAGCTTCTTTTCACTACTTAATCAGGTCGATTTACTTCCGTCGTGTGAGACAGTAAGTAATACAGAAATTGATATTGAGGCAAGAACCATTGGAGTTCTCGTCATAGTAGAATTTCAACAATAACTTCGATTAAAGAAAGAAAGGAAATAATTTGAATGAATGGCCCCAACAAGCAAGAGCAATAAGAATGTCAAGGAAGACAATGTTACAATGGACAATGCAAAATCCAAATCCCTAGTACCAATACAACGGACTTGATCAAGATTGAAAGATCAAGGTGAGCTACCCCTCATTCAATTAGATTTTCAACAGCTTCAAATCATTCCCTGACCACCAAAGTGCTCTGGAGCTTTTATTTTATTTTTATTATTATTTTTTATTTGATAGGTAAATTTTTGTCCCCATTGGGACTTGAATCTGGAACCTCCCACAAACCCTCCCCAACCCTTTACCAATTGAGTCAGGCCCCAAGGGCAGTGCTTTGGAGCATGTTGAATTACAATGTCACAGATTGAAGGTCATTACAGCAGAAGAAATTTGCATTTAGAAGCTCACTTAGCAATGTTGGGCCTCAATATGATTTTCCGGAAGATGAAGCATGAAAATGTTTTCGAACTTTAAAAAATAAAGAATAAAACAAAAGAAAACTTAATTTTGGATGACAACCACTCTAGCCTTTTCTCCAAGAAGAACAGGCTTTTAATATCTCTAAAGCTAACCTAGACCAATTTGTTACAAGTACAGAGGAATTATAGGACTCAGATTTTCCATATGCTTCAAACCAAGTTAAAATTATGAGAAATATTCATATGTACTAAATTTTATGGACCAAAAAAACTAAATACCTATTCAAAACTCAAACCTTGTGTTGATTGAATTCAACTAATTGCTAATGCAAAAGTGTACTCAAGGCAATTTCTTTAAAAATAAATAAATAAAACACAAATCAAATGGTCAAATTTAACAGAAAATCTCTTCTTTCCTTTTTTCTTTTTTAAAGAAAAAAAAAAAGTAAAATCTCTTCAATGCAAAATAGAAGATAGTATTTTTTTAGTTCCACCAAACAGAAACATTTAGCCCCCTTACTTTGGAGTGGAAAGGCATGGATAGCACTGACATACCAGTAATGTCTGCTCCATATCATTAGTATGAACATTTGAGAGTGCACGAAGAACAAAGTCTGATGGAGAGAGACCAAGCATTAAAATATTTGGTTGGAAGTCAGCAACTTTTCCCTTTGTTTTCTCCTCCTGAAAATTACAAAGCCAATCATATAAATCATAATGTAGATACATGGCATCAACCTATGAATCTCCTGTAAATTTAAATTAAAAAGGAGATTTCCCCAAGTAGTATCATAGTTTAGAGATTAAAGCACCAAAATCCTTATTTCTTTGTTCATCTTATCTAATCAATTTTTAATATTCTCATGTAGTAAAAACTAATTACAAGCAAGACACAAGTACCTAAAATTTTACATTGTTTCAAAAAAATTGTACCTTTTCTTACAAGTTAAAACAGTGATACATTTGAAACAGAAAATATAAATTCGATGTTACTACAATAGTGGACAGATTAAAGGGAGAGAAAAAATAAAAAGAATGGAAAATCAAATATCCAAGAACACAACAGGATAGGCCAATAGGTTTCACCAGCAGCACAATAACTGGACAGCAAGCATCCCATTGCAAATAAACATAGAAACCACCATAGATCATCAGGATTGAACAGAATTAGAACTTCTAAGAACTCACAAAAGTATCTTTTGTGTCTTCATGAAACTTCTAAAATTCCCTATTACAAGCTTGTTCATTTGTTTTAGTGAACAATAATGTTTCATATAAGCAAGAATGTGCGCATCCCTTCCATACCTAATGGAAAAAGATTTAAACCAGAAGCTAACCCCAACCCCCCTTGGAAACATCATGGCTGCAGCAAGCAGACAGAAGGGAAGTTAGATTCACAGGTCAAGAATAAACTTCCGACAAGGTCAGAGGAATAAAGCTCCAAAGCATGAATCGTTAGTGTATCGGGTGTTTTTAATTTAAAAACGAAAAAAGAGTAAAAACACAAAGAGAGATAAAAAATGAAAACAGCTGTCTTGTGGAAGAAACTGAAAATTGTAGGCAAGTTTAAAATCAGTGCCTTATGATCAAAACTTGTATTCAGTGCATTTAAATATTTTTTGCAATTTTCTGTACTCTACTAAACAAACTCAACTTGTTCCAGCATATGCCTCAAATCTAGGGCCATATTCGAATGTCCAATACATGAAAACTTACACTGAACCTTGCACAAGCATGATAAAAACCCACTACCTACATGGGTGACCTTATACTTGATTCTAAGAACTTGGTACAACTTAAGGTCACCATTCCTTTTGGTTGGCATAACCAAAAACTTATTCCAAGGGTCCACAAACAAAAAAATATGAGAATATCCTCTAGCGTCAAGGGAATTGCAGACACCACTAAGCTTGTCACAAGCTCACAGAGCTTGCTTTAAGCTATACAAGGTCTTCTTTTATTTGCATATCAGATGAGTATTGCCTGAAACAATAAAGCTCTGTGAAAGTAAAAAATGGAGTTATTGTTTTCTCTGTGTAGGAAGGCATTTTTCATATCTAACCGGTATAGGAACCACTTCTTTGACGCAACAATAGCCAGTAAAGTCCTAATCATTTTCATCTTCACAGTTGGACTGAAGTTTCCTCATAATCTATCCAATATTCTTGAGCAAAGCCTTTTGCTACAAGTTGTTTGTACCTTTAGGAAAAAAGGAGGCATTCAGTCTGATCTACAACTACCTTTGTGCATCTACTTGTTTCAAACTGATTGCTTACTATTAGCATTTCCAAAGGTAACCAATTAGGTTGACTTTGGAAATGCGCTACAACAGGCCTATAGGTTCGCCTTTCTAATAAAGGAAGAGTCTATTATTAGATACAGTATATAATTAGTCAATTCTTCTAAAGTATGAACCGAATCGCCTGCCTAGCAAGGTATGTGAGATCCTTTTTTTTCAAAGGCAGTCCTTTTCTCCCCCCTGACCAATGAATTGCATTGTTCAGTATCGCTAACTATTATAGGAGGATGCCACCCCCTCATAACTACTAGTCGCTTCAGTTGTTGAATCTCAGGAAATTTAGGTTGTGGTTGTATTGGCCGCAAGCAGAACATAGTCACAACCCTAGCTTCATGCTTTTCCTTACTGCTCTTAACCACAACAGAATACCAAATAATGTATTTGAAGAACCCTGACATCTCATGAGGAAAACAAGGGCTAATGCTCCTCAAATGCCGTCAGATGATCTGATGGTCTAAGTTTGGGAACCTTTGCAGCAGCCATGACTAGAATGCCTAATGATATCATAAGCATACACAGAAGTTTTTCTAATTTGGTGCATATCCTCTGAGTAACAAGAGATTGTTGTCTGCAGAACAAATAAGTCCAGCGAAGTTTAATTCTTACACAACCAATGAATTATGATCTCTGATGCACTTAATGTTACAAAAGTTTTGAAAAAAACAACGAAAAGACAAAAGCAATGATGACAGTAATCCAATAGCAAAAAGAAGCTTCACCAGATGCCCAACAACACAGTTTCATCAAGAGAAGTCTACAACAAAATATTAAGCCAATTCTAATGGTTTCCACTTGCAATTTTCAAACATTTGCAATTCATTATAAATCAATAAACCTATAATCCATGAGATAACCATGACCGTTGAGGCCTGATTGCAGCTATTTTCCTACTGTTTTGCTTGGACAACATACACGTAGCAAAACTATACTGTTTCTCAACATCTTATGAGCATATTAAGATTTTAGACTTTTTTTTTTTATCAGAAACGAAGAAGATTATATTAATATAAGAACAAATATAAGGAGAGATAAAAGAGACAAGAGAAAGAGAAAAAACCAAGGGAAGGATGAGAGATCCTTCCTACACAAATAGAACAAAGGATAAAACTCCCAACAGTAGAACTCTAAAAACAAAGAGAAACCCCATCAATCTTCAATCTTTTGAAATGCAAACCCCAATCCAATTGAGTTGTAGAATGTTTAGAGGAACTCCTCTAAAAGCTTCAGTATAAGAAGCCCATAGAGAAGAATAAAACCGGATCAAGTCCCATACCATCTCTTTTGTTCTCCCTTTATCCTCAAAGATCCTATTGTTTCTCTCTTGCCACACCATCCAAATCAAAGTAAGGCAAGCAATTTATCAAAGTATCTTGCCTCTTAATGAGTTCCCCACGCCTTTAAAAGTAATAACCAACATGTCCTCAAGGCTCCTTGGAGGGACCCAAACCAACCCTACTAGATTGAACAACCTGTGCCAAAGTCCAATGGTAACGGGACAATGGAGAAAAAGGTGGTCAATCGACTCTCCATTTCTTTTGCAAAGAATACACCATTGAGGACAGATGGCTTTGTAGGGTCTTCTCAATTGCAACTTGTCATTAGTGTTTACCTTCCCATGTGCTACTAACCAAGCAAGGGCCTTAACCTTTGAAGGGACTTTTGAACTCCATAAAAACTTGGCCGGAAGGAACATTAAAGGATTTGAGACTTTTAACAAGGCCAAGAAAAAAGATTTCACTGAAAACAAACTTGACGAAGACAAAGACCACGCTCTTGAATCTAATGAAGAAGGAGAGAAATGCACAGAATTAAGGGAAGACATTAATCTCTGAAGGAGATCAATTTCTGAATCCGTTAGATTGCGACGAAAGTTAAAATTCCAAGACAGTGGTGAGGAATTGCCAAGGACATTTGAGACAGTGAGGTTTTTCACAGAAATAACTCTGTAAAGATCAGCAAATTGAGAACAGAAAGTTTGGTTACCCCACCAAAGATTTTAGACTCATTAACTAGTCTAGAATTAAATAGAATATGTTTATACCTCATGTTCAGAAATACGCTTCAATTCATCCTCTGCTATGTCTAAAGCATCGATAATTGAGTCAGTTGCAGACAGTGTTTCTTTAGTTTTCTTCCCAGCCAAGGCCACAGCTCCCTCCTCTGGAAGTTCTTCTTTGGGAGCATACCTGTTTTCAAATGCATTGTCAAGGTCAGACTCGAACATCTGTTCTAGCCTTTTTTCTTTCTCTTCCTGCGAAGTCAGATAGCATTTCCTTTGGTTAAACATCAGTCACACCCCAATCACAGGGACAAAAAAAAAATTTAGTGTGCCATAACATCCATGTTTCAATTCCCATATAATGTCACAAACTAATTCCATACCTCAATAAAAAAGGGCTCTTCAGTACGATCCCAACGGTGAATGGATCGGTCATGAGATCCCGAGACAATAAAATCACCACGATTGCTGATTGACAGACACCAAACTTCTGCATGATGTCCCTCGAGGGTTAAAAGTAGTTCAAACTTATCAGCATCCCAGTATTTTATGAGGCGATCTTTTCCAGCACTAAACACATAATGAGTATTGCGAACAAATTGCACAGCCATAACACTGCCATAAAAATGCTTATGAGAAATTCACAACTGCTAAGTAACAACTGGCTTACATCATCTAAACTCTAAACAATATCAAATCTTAAATTTTATTTTTAAATATGAAGCACCTATCAGCATGAGCAAAAATAGATTTATGGCAATCACCAAAATCCAAACCCCAAATCTTCAAATTTTTGTCTGCAGAACCAGTGACAAGCAAATCTCCATCTGATGAAACATCCATGCATAGCACAGGCAGCTTGTGACCATATAAGGACAGGAAAAATTTGAGGGAATCCATAAAGAAAACCTGGAAAATGATTGACATAAATGTGTCAAAACAGTTACCTGAAATTTCAAAGCAATAGTTGCAGTACTTTTATATTAAACAGTTTGGCCCACTGAAACATCAAGATTAGAAAATAAACCAGCATACCATTGACAGAAACTCAGGATGAAAAATTCAATTAAAAGATATCAACAAAAAAATAATTAAGTTCTGAAAATATAAGAAGAAAAATACATTACATGATCCTTTCTCTCTGGACTTCCTAATAATCTAATCCAAATAATCCTTAACTGCACATTGCCATAAAATATTTAACAAGAAATGATTTAAATTTCAAAACGCTTTATGTTTGCTGCTTGGATTTGGAAGCAGCAATCCAACTCCACCATGCCAACCAGTCAAAAGCTAAAGCATGAGATGAGAAGAATCTTTAGCATATACTAGCTAGATTGTACCTTCTCACTAACAATGTTATAAACGTTGCAAATCATAAGATTTAGCTTCTAGCTTCATTCTCATCTCAGGTTAATCTATGTAGAAAGTTATCCCTCTGTTTTGCCTCATTATATGTGCATATGAGGCAAGTTGTCAGAACCCTGAAACAAGAAATCTCTACCCTCATTATAGTAGTACAAAATAAATTTTCAATTTTAAGCAAACTTCTCTGATTTGGGATTGATAATAAAAGGATGGAAAGAAGGGAGGTAACATGGTAAAGTGTTTGGAATCTGTGCTGGAGCAGAATTTAATAAAAATATTAATTAGCATAAAAAAAAACCACATTTTATACCTTTTCAAGAATTTGGATGGCAAAAAGAGAGAACTGGAGAAGGTTAAAGAAGTCATCTCACCTTCACTGTACAATCCAACAATGCAGCTGCGATATACTTAGCATCGGGACTAACAGCAACCACTTGAACATCATCATTCATTTTCATAGTCCTTACATGTGATAACATTAAGGGCTTGGTATGCTGTAAATTAGACAGAATTAGTCTCTTGTTATCAACATAACCAATACAACAGTTGCAATTACCTTCATAAAGACACCCTAACGCATATTTCAAATTTGAATTTCTATGGTTTTCCAGCACATAGTGCATACAGAAAAGGAAATAGGGGGAGGGGGAAGAAGAAAAAACACAAAATTCACAAAATAAGAATAACATCCACAACTTCCAGAGCACCACTTTATAAAATAAACCATATGTTAATAATTAGCCTTTTTTGAATAATCAAATTTACAAGAATATATATGCATTTAACACAACCATAACTAATAGACAATTGAAAAAGCTGCATGGCAATTACATAAAAATGTTCATAAAGGGTTATTTTTGAGTTCATACATATTATCAAGGTTATACATGCAATTAATGAGTTAAGGTTGGACTATAATATCTAAGATGAAGAGCATCTTATGAGACTATAAAATCTACGATGAAGAGCATCCTATGAGAAACTCAATATTCCTCAATCATTATCTCCACATGGTATTAAGCTTCATATCAAGACACATCTCAAAAAGTTGTCATATAACAAGAATTTTAAGGTCTACCAAGTACGAGATACATGAAATAGTAAAATCCAAAACAAAATAAAGAGTTTAGAACATAAAGAACGCACTTGATTGGGTTCCTGTGTGTATTGATATTCCCAATACTTTACTTCATGATCTTCACTTCCAGTGACAAAGCCGTTTCCATCTGGAATTGTCGCAATCGACCGGACAGAGCCACCATGAGCTTCCACTACTTCAATACAAGTGCCACTCCCAATGTCAATAATTTCTATGGTCCCAGCTTTTGTTCCAACAAGTGCATACTTGTTACGAGGAAGAATTAAACCACATAATCCATACCCAGAATCAATAGTTCTCAGGCAAGAACCAGTACTTGGATTCCAAAACTTTACAGCATTGTGGCTAGTTGACATCAACAAAGTGTTGTCTGAGCTAAGTGTAACACTTCTGACATCAGAACGGTGTCCCTGGAGCTCGATAGCAAGTGTTTTTGTACTTGAACTGCTTTCAATAGAATGAATTTCCAATAAATTATTGTTCAAAGATAACGCTAAAGATGCCAGAGAGCTCTTTGGAGTGACCGGACAAAAAGAAATGGAACATATTTTCTTGCTAGCTCGTAAAGTATGAATAAGCTTAAAAACATCAGAGACGGTAACAGTAGGGATAAAGCTTTCTTCCCCTTTTAAAAGATTAACATCCCCATCTAGAGTCACATCAGCTACCTCTTTTATGGATTTCTTCTCTTTCTTCCTGTGAATTCTTCGTTTTGCTTTACGCTTAGATTCCGACTCATCCAATACACGTAAAATCTCTACTATCTTCCCTGCCACTTGACAAGCCAGCAGATGTCCAGACTTGTTGAATCTCACAGTGGCAACTCTATCCTTGCTTTGTCGCTGAATCTCACCAAACAGCTTTAAAACTTCCCATTTGCTTTGCACAGATGAATCTCCACTGTCCACAGCTTCAGTTCCATTTAACTTTGATATAGATCTTTCATTAACCAAGTCATGCTTTATGGTGTAAAACCTAAGTTCTGGATCTGCTGATCCAGTGACAAGATATCTCTCCTCTGGGTCAGTGTCTATGGACCAAATTTCAGTATGATGACCACTAACTATTTGCATACAGTGTTGGGTTTCAAGATCCCAAACTCTCAAAAATTTGTCTTTGGATGAACTAACAAGTTTTTTACCAGAATCCAAGAAAACAAGGTCGGTGACCTACAACATGTAAAACAAACAATAGGAACTCACCACATTTAGATATTATAAACAAAACAAGAAGCAGCAAGCTCAATATATATATATCAAAATTTAAGATCTTGATTGGGAAATCTCAAATAAAAACCTGGTCACGATGGCCACGAAGGCGAAAAAGGCCTGTCTCGCCAACAACATCCCATAAGATAACATCATTATCCTTGCTACCAGAAGCAAGTAAAGATCCAATCTTATTATACCGAAGAGCAGTCACAGCCCCTTTATGTCCATTCAATGTGGTCACACAAGTTCCTTTGTCACAATCCCAAATTCTTATACTACCATCAGCATACCCACTCGCAATCTGCAACCAAAGTTATTCCTCAGTTTCTCATCCATTAATGAAATAGCAAACCTTAGGGCCAATTCAGACTGGGAATGGCATGGTTTTGCTTTCTAATTTTTTATTTTGAAAACGAAAACTATACATTTGTTTTTTTTTAATACTTTTCAACATTCCACGTGCTTGCATTTTATAAAAACTAGAAAAGCAACGTTCTATAATTTTCTAAACACAACCCATTTCTTGAAATATTAAACAATTTCTGAAAACTTGTTATCAAACATGTTTTTTGTGACTTGACAAAGCAGTTTTCATTTTTCACTTCAATACCAGAAATAATCTTAATCACACATATTGTGACAAATTTTACTTCACCTAATCTTATATATTTTCTGTGCTCTCTCAGAGATCATACTTAAGGTCAAGAACATGGCAAAGTTAACTATTTTTGTTTTGTCGCTGAGAAAGTATTTCTTTTATGCACAAATAGGAGAGATTACATTCTTCCAAGTTAGAGAGGAAGTATGCAAAATGCCTCGAGGAATCAAACGCAAGGAACCCTTCCAAGCTACATTCTTCAGAAGAGCCAAGACTACAATAATCCTCGAGCCAATAATGCCATTCAGATCACTCGACGAATTTCTTTATTTACTAAAAACAGAAACAGCATAAAACGACTCAAAACCCTCTTTCCTTTTTTTTTCTCCACAACCAAAAGGAGATACGGAGGCAAAAGAACGAAGAGAAAGAGACGGGTATTGATTACCAGAGAGGATTGAGAGGAGGCAATGGAGGTGACAGCGAAAGAAGAGCCGCGAGAAGATGGAGAAGGGGTCAGGGTTTTAGTGCAAACGCCTTGGCGCACGTGCCAAACTCCGACCTTTTCTAGCGCCGGTGCAAGGAGGTGTTTTCCGGAGCTATCGTAGGCGATATTGGAATCGACGGACGCGATAACTCCGAACGCCGCCGCCGGCTCGTATCGGAGATATGCTTTCACCATTGTTCGCTGCAGTTGCCGCCTTCTCCCTCGTTTTGGATTCCATAGGGTTTAAGGATTTGTAACTTGGGCCGGGCTTGGATTTATCCAATTGCCTCATGCCGCTAAACTGGGCTGCCAATTAAATTGTGCATTTTAGTGGGCTAGGGTAATCACCGACCTTAGCCCATATCTGTAATTGGGCTCAGCCTATTCCGGACCCAACAAAAAGTATGTGATCGAAGTTTTCGGATTGAGCCTCTCCGATTTAAGTCTTAAAATTCAAAATCTGAATGAACTTCAGACAAATTTTACTAAATCACTTAAAACTTATTATTTCAAGTATTAATGCTGTTCAATAAAACCAAATTTTTTCGTCTACGAAGTGTACGAACCCTATCTTGTGACCATGGAAAATGACAAGGCAGTCTTTTCAAATATCAACACCTTAGAAAGTAAAAAGAAAAAAGTTCTGGAAATAATATTGAGATTTCCGTCGACAAAAGGTTGTTCTGGTGAAACCCATTCTAGCTTTTAGTTAAAGTTTGTGGAGAAGATGTCTTTTTCCGTCGACAGCCCCTGCAAGCTTGTTTTATTGATTAAAATGGTAGAAAGTTCTTCTGATTCAACGGATTTAACTCCAAGCCAAGTTTAGTTTTTCCCCTTTAGCTTTAAGTTACCAGAAAGGTCGATCTGTCCTTAATAGTTTAAAATTCCGTTTTGATAAAAGACTGCGTGTTTTTTCTTTATTGACCAATTCACCCATGCAGCCGCTTGAGCTGGAACCACCATATATATTATGTTAAAGTTAAAGTTACCATCCAAGTAACGGACAAAGAATGAAACAGTGAGGCGGTGTGGTGGAAGGTTTAGGGGGATGAAGATGGGAATGGCAGATGGGCATACTTTTGGAAAGCAGAGGGCATGATGTGAAGGTTGACGTCTGGAATATTTGGTAATGATGATGAGGGTAGAGGTAACATAAAGGAGTGATCCCGTGGCATTGGCTGCCATCTATGCTACATTGATGCTTGCTAACTGTAAAGACTTGGAAACAAGTAGGCCATGCTCATGGCGCTTTGTAAAAAGTAGCTCATCTTTCTTCCATCAACTCTTTGGTACTATCAAATCAATTTAGAGGTTGCTGGTTGGGCTGCCGTGTTTTCGATTTTGGGATCCCTCGACCTATTTCGGCCCGCCCAGTTAATATCAATCAATATAATAATAAATCAATTTAATTATATTAATTAATATCAATAAATTATTTTTAATTAAATAAAAATATCAAAAATAATCTTTATCTATTATAAAAAAACAAATATTATCAAACCACTTAAATATTTATATTTTAAATAATTTTTTTTTCTTTTCAATGAAAATTAATAAAATCAAACTGAGATTAATCAACGTGCATGGGGTGTATTTTTTTATTTTTCTATTTTCATTTTATTGAAAAGCTTTCAAATTTAGATGTTTATGATCCATTCTTTTTTTCCCCTTTAGATGGCAACACAGAAGTTTCTCAATGAAGTGTCTCACAAACATGTTATAAATGCATTGCACGGAGTGCTTAATTAATATTAAAATGAAAAGGCAACATGCATGATGCAACTCTTCATCATAAAAACATCACACTCTTATCAAAACAGTTCAAACTGCTTAGCAATTTCACTTCATAAAACCGTATCCGTTGCAGTACGATGATGTGATGTGCTGCGACTGGCATCAATTGGCACGAGTAGCATCAAGGTCATTTTTGTCTACTGATGCAGATAAACCATGGCTTTTAAAAAGGGACGATTGTGTTTAGGGTGGAGTTGGTACAAAAATTAAGTTTTAGTTCTTATAAATGATATGATTAGTGAAAAATATATAAAATGTAAAAAGATCAATATATCCTTTAAAACTATTTTTTATTATAATATTTGACAAACTTTTTTATCTTAAATTTTTTTAATAATTATTATGAAAATTTATTATTTTAAAAAAATAAATTTGACATATTTAGTTAGTTTTTATATACACGATTTTAAAAATATATATTTTCAAAGATGTTTGATTTTTAAATAGTAATAAAATAAATTATTTTTATTTTTTTGGAAAATGGTGTGTGTTTTTCTAAATCATTAAATTATATTATATTTTATTGAGTTTTAAAAAATAAATAAAATTTAAATTAAGACTTTTCTACTCTCTTTTTTTTTAATAAAGGGTAAAGGTGATTTATGAAAAAATAAAAAATTCATATCATTCTTTTCAATTTTCATACTTTTTATAGGTTTTGAGTTTAAATGATAAATTTATATGGACAAAATCTTAATTTTTAGGCCCAAAACACAATTGTTCCTTTTTAAAATTTAGACTATGTTTTGAGATGTTAAGAGCCTACCCGGATATGATTTAAAAAATATCCTTTTAAAAATAAATAAATAAACAGTTTTTTAAATAAATAGAAGTTTTTTAAATAAATAATAAAAGTGAATGTAGCTTCTAGTTCCTTATTCACATACCATGTGAAAAACTTTGTTAATTTCTTATTTATGATCATATTTTTAAAAATTTATTAATTAATTAAATTAAACCTCAAATGGAGAATGATTAAATACATCCTATTTATTAATGAGTTTAATAATTTAAAACTCAATTAATATGATAAATTTAGGAGCAAAAATTCGTGGATAGTGATTCTATCATTCCTCTATACTAAATATACTAATTGTATACAAAATGAGAGATGGAGTGATGGAAACCTTAGGTACGTGGGGCAGTAAGTGATAAGTGATCTAGAAATAAAGAGGGAGCATTTTGTAGGGGACGTCGGTCTTGGTGGGCAGTGACAAGGAAGGACAAGACATCATTTAGAAACACAATGGGCTTTCCATAGTGACCACTGACCACACTGGACATCTCACCCTGAATAATTAGGAACACGTCCTCCTCAAAACACAATACAAATTTAATGCTACCTCCTTTTAAAAAGACCCAGTATCATATACAAAGCGTGACGTATACATAGAGGTCAAAGAAAAAGAAGGCGGTAAGTTATTGTTAAATTTTGTTGCCAAAGGCCCTGTTGTCGCTTTCGAATTTTCCAACTCCAATGACCAGGTTGTCTTGTGCCGGCAACCGACCACAGCCACCGCCGATAATTTTTTTTAAAACGTTTCGATTCTAATTTTGAAACCTGGCCTTCTCACAATCATAGGATAAAAGTGGGAGTTTTGGTAGCATCTCAGCTGTCATAGTCCCAGGCTACCGACCAACTTTACTCCCATGCTATTTCTTTGTTGATTTCATCACACATGTCGATGACGAAGGTGGCAATATCGAAACGGATGCTGGAACCATAAATAAAAAACAAAAGATGAAAGTAACGTCAAAAAAAATATTTATTTAATTATATTTTTAATGCATTGTTGTGAATATTGGCCTTTCTACTTCCTTTCTTTATTTATTTAATTATTTATTATTATAAGCTTTTTTGGATCTATCAGGCCAAATTTCTAAACACATCTGTTATAATCAATTTTTAATTAATTTCCCCACTGGAAATTTTGTTGCAGATTTGGCTAACATTTTAAAAACAATTTTTTTTAAAATATAGTATTTGAGAAATATAAATAAATTTTTAAAAATTGTTCTTCATGAAAATATTATATATTTACCTTTAATATAATTTTTAAAAATATTATTTATATTTTCATTTGTTACTCCTAATACCGTATAAAAAATATGTACTAAGAAAAAAAAATTAACAAAAAGTTTATCAAGAATATCTACTCGATTAAAAAAAAAAAATGTTCTAAAGACTGGAATGTATTTTCGCGCATTAGATTCCTTCCAATCATAGATTCCTCAAAATGTAGTAGCAGTCCAAAAGCTTTTTTGATTCTATGCCTCGAAAGATGCTTGAGGTGAAAGTTGAAACAACTGTCAAGATGCTCATCCACATAGCGATGCCCGCAACTGTCTTCATCTCTCTCTCTCGCCCGAAGTACTACAAATAAACACCCAACGTACAACTCTGCAACAAAGAGGCCTAGGATACTATTGGACTACAAGCCTTGTCCCCAGATGCTTGTGGTGTGCCCTTCTTCTGCTTCTGCCGCCTGTTAGTAAAATTGGGTAAAAGCTCCTAGGATGACAACTGACAGTATGGCACACAGCCGAAAACAGCAAAGAACAAAACAAAACAAGTGCCATACATGTATCAACTACCGTATAAAATGTGGTTGGAAGAAAATGATGGATGCTAACCAAGCAGTCATGTTTATCAATCAAGCATAAATCGGCGTCATCCAGGAATTGTCGATCATGGCCTTCTCTCACCAAACTTTGGGTTATGGAATAAGCCTAACATTTGGCACAAGCTGTGGTGTACGGACTCATATTTTTATTTTTGGATTTGCTAATTCTGTTACCTCAACGGTTTTCTGTGGTATACTCAAATTAATGATATGTAAATTTTAATAAAATAATTGGAAATTAAAATTGTTCAATTATTTTTAATTGGATACTTACTTGACATTCATTGGTTAAAAGATGGATTATATAGAATATAAACTTTCTTATCAATGACTAATCATGCCGTCTAACAATACTATAAAATTAAATGAGTATACAACCGCGCGAATCCAACTCTAAACTTTTTATTTTTAAAGTTGATCCTCTTTTCATGAAAGTTATTCCATGTGTCACTAAGTATCATATTAGCTTACTTTCGGCCACAAAGGATTCCATGATCAGCCAGAATTTCAACACATAAATTGCCCAACCATACGTCAGCAAGAAACAATCAACAGCTGGGCCCAGTCGTTTTAGTGTGGGCCCAACGTCCCAATCAGCCCAGGTCAAACCCCGAACATAAATGAGGGGCTCGTACGTGAGAAACAGAGGATCCGTAAGCGACGTTTTAACCTTTTTTTTTTTTTTTTTCCATTTTTAAATAATAATAATATGAAACCTATTATTTAATTCATATTACCATATAAGGAAACCCAAAATGTCCAAGCATTCAGTGCGGGCACTTCCCTTTTCACTAAACCGGGCACTTCTTACCCAATTAGGAGCCCGAATTACCGATTGGGTCCAAAGAATCATAATTCAAATGATTGAACCACAATGGACAGGACCGTCTTTTGACACACCGCTCCTTGTGTAGAAGCCTATAAGTGTATATCTGAGTGATATTTGATTTTGCTTTTTGATTTTTCTGGTTTATGTCTGGCTAAGGGCGTTGCCACTGCGGATTCAATCAATTCCGTGGAATCAAAAGGTTGGATCAAAAGTCATTGAAGTTTCTCTTTGTATGAGAATTTTTGGCTGTTGAATTCATTGTTTGTATGGCTTTCTTTGAAGTTAATATCTGCGATGTTTGGTGTGTTTCTGGTGATTTGTCTGAGTTGCTTTTGAGTGCCGTTGCAGTTTCTGGGCATGGATGCGGAGGAAGTGTGGAAATTTTGGTGAATTAAAAAATTGGTGTTTCTTTTTGGAGTCAGGGGGAGAAAAGGAACTTAGAAAGTGGAAAAGTTTTTCTCGTTAAAGTAAAAACCTTTTAAGTAGGTTGTATACTGAAGGATGGAGGTTATCAGTCATTATTTTGTTTTGTTTTTTAAATTTCTTTGAGGGCTGAAATGGATGTTGTGGTTTTGGTGATGTAAGATAGAATATGGGTGCACGATCAAATTTAGTTGTTTGGGCATTTATTGAATTTAGTTGATGGGGCTTTGGAGATTTGACGGAGAATTTATTGTATTTGATGGTGGAAGGGTTGTCTATTCGCATGCCTAGGTTTTTATATTTCTTTTTCCAGACTTCTGAAATTTCTTTTTTCACACTACTCACTGTCTACTCCTCATTTTTATCTTTATTAGTTTCTTTCTATTTGATTATGGAGTTGGAATCTGTTCATAAATTGCCTTTTTCACAGACACTTAGAGAAAAAAGAAACGCATAGTGGGGTTTTCCAGTTTGTGAAATGTTTAGTTTCTCCACCATGGTTGTTTTTTTTTTTTTTGGTTGACGGGTGAAATTAGCGACGATATACAAGATAATTGTATAATAATTTGTTGTCTTTCCTTGAGATGATTGTCTTTTGATTTATGTTTTCCTGTTAATTTGGAATCATAATGGGGCCATCAATCATTCACGCTATATGATGTTTATTACCAGAAAAGGAAAAATTTTCCCCTCTCTATGAGTTGCTCTGGCTCTTAAGTTATCTGCACTGCTCTGATAAATTTCCCTTCTGGTGGTTACCATTTTTGTTGGTTAAATTTCAAACAAAAGTTCCAGTTATAGCTAGAGGTTAGATTACTGTCTCAATCTTGTTTTAGGAAGGCTTGTGGTCTGTGCTTGTATTGTCACTCTCTTGGATATTCTTCAGTTATGATGAATGTTTACTTGATGGCCTATGATTACCTGCCACTCATGAGATCAAATTCCCTGTTCTTTCTTTTCTCTTCAATAGATCAAAGAACAAGAGGTTTCTGGCGTTGCAGTGCCATTTTAAGAAGTTATTGCTGCTAATGAGAATTTTGGGGCACTTACTGTCTTGTAAGGAACTGTAACTTTTTGCACATTATGCATGTCTGGCCCTGTGGCCACTGGTGATGTTGTGGAAGGAGCAATTTCTCGGACAGAGAGAACAAAATCTCTTGATGCCATTACCTCCAATGGCAAAGACTACCAGTCCATCTTAACCAATGGGGAAGTTTTGCATGCATCTTCTGAAACTGTTGGGTTTAAATCTGGGAACCTCTTTCTTCCTAATGGTGAATGTTATTCTGGATCATTGCTCGGTAGCGTACCTGAAGGTCCAGGGAAGTATGTCTGGTCAGATGGTTGTGTATATGAGGGTGGATGGAGACGGGGGATGAGGAATGGAAATGGTAAAATTCGGTGGTCTTCTGGAGCCGCTTATGAGGGTGAATTTTCAGGTGGTTATATGCATGGTACAGGGACTTATATTGGACCTGACAATATGACCTATAATGGGCGCTGGAGGTTGAATCTCAAACATGGGTTGGGATATCAAAATTATCCTAATGGAGATGTCTTTGAAGGGTCTTGGATCCAGGGAACACCAGAAGGGCCTGGTAAGTATACCTGGGCCAATGGAAATGTTTATTTGGGAAATATGAAAGGAGGGAAAATGTCAGGGAAAGGAACTCTTACTTGGACAAATGGGGACTCATTTGAAGGAAGTTGGCTAAATGGAATGATGCATGGGTTTGGGGTATATACATGGAGTGATGGTGGCTACTATGTTGGAACTTGGACACGGGGTTTGAAGGATGGAAAGGGTGCATTTTATCCAAAAGGCAGTAGCCTTCCAGCTTTACAACAACTGTACATTAATGCCCTGAGAAAGCGAGGGCTGTTGCCAGATTTGAAAAAGCAGTTTAATGTCTCACATATTCATCGTGCATCATCAGTGGATATGGGAAACGTCAAGGTTGGTGGCAATCAGGTATCTCGTCGAGGTTCTTCTGATAAGCTTTCAAAAGGAAACCTGTTAAATTTGGATCAGTCTCGCAACAGAAATGTTGCCCTGGAAAGACGTTGGAGTCTTGAGGTATCTATCGAAAAAGTAATTGGACATGATTTGTCATTGGGCTTATCTGAGTCCGTCTCAGAAGGTGGAGAGAAAGAGAGTGTGAAAAATGCCCCAATTTTGGAACGAGAATATATGCAGGGTGTTTTAATTAGTGAGATGGTGTTAGATAATAGATTTTCACCATCATCTAGAAGTGCAAAACGGCGGCAGAAGAAACTTACAAAGGATGTAAAGAGGCCAGGTGAAGCAATCATTAAAGGTCACAGGAGCTATGATCTAATGCTCAGTTTGCAGCTTGGAATACGGTATACTCACTGTTTCTTCTCTGGTTATGTTCCTGTACTGAGATAATTATATTTTCCTAATTTAATACATCTTCTTATCTTTTCTTATTTGTTGCATCTTATGCAAGTATGTTGTATAGAATTATTAAGTATATTTTTTCTGCTTATTCTCTGAGTAAGATGCGTACCATGCTGTTCAGATTGGTAACTGAATGATCTTCTCAAAGCAGTTCATCTTGATGCACTTCCGAATTCTCATGTTTAAATTGTTGTAACAGGTTTACCTCAAATAATGCAAAGCATATAAAATATTAAATCTGACTGGTACTTGACAAGATTGGTTATGATTGGTGCAAAACTCTAGGGTTTTAAAATTCACTTTTGAAGTTAATATTAAGTTTCATTTAGGAATTGAACTCAAGAATTGAGTTTATGAAACTTCAATGTATATTTTTAGGTCAGAAGATTTTATATTTCTACTTGGATTGGACACTGTTGACTGTAGGTGGGTTTGTATTTGAAAGTTGGAAGAAGTCTTAAGATTGGCTCAGGTTTCTAGAGAGATTAATAAATGGGATGTTGAGTTATTAAGATAAAATGTTCCTTCCAAGTAAAGCTTAGGAGATAATCATGTCATGGCCAGATTTTACCTTTGTTGATTTGATTGCCTATAAAAAAGTAAATTCATTAACATTGCCCAAAAGACATAGGCCCACTTGTCATATCAAGGATGTAAATATATGCTGATCTTTATGTCTGTCATTATATTTTACTCATGATTGCTGAGTATGAAATTGAATGTGATCAGATATACTGTGGGGAAAATTACACCAATACAGAGGCGAGAGGTTCGTGCATCAGATTTTGGTCCCAGAGCCAGTTTTTGGATGAGCTTTCCAAAAGAAGGATCCCAATTGACACCTCCTCATCAATCAGAAGATTTTAAGTGGAAAGACTACTGCCCAATGGTTTTCAGGTTAGTTGTTCATATTAGGTTTTCTGCAGTGCATTTGATTTATTTTATGTAATTACTTGGCATAGTTGTGAAATTCATCATAGCTTGTTCCGGCTGCTCTTACACTTTGGAAATTATAACTGTGAACCATGACAGGGTGGCTTGCAAGTTTTCCTTTTACTTGTTTGCAGAGAAACCATGATTAAGGCAAGATTATTTGCTTGAGGTCATGGTCTTCTTTATGCAGGGTACAATGGATACTACACAATTAGAATTAGTCATTCAATTCATCAAAGCAACCAACTACTGAAGCTTATTGTCCATTTTTTAAAATTTTAAGCTTTTAAAGCAACAATGCTGTGTGATATATTGTAGGGGAAGGTTCTATGATGAATATTTAGAAAAATAAGCTTTTTAAAATCTTTTCCTGTTTTTGGAGGTTACAAATTCTAAACTGGCTTGTGTATACCTTTTCAAGTCTTGTGCAAATTAATAGCACTTTACTTCTGATGAAAGGTGGCTCTAAAATTCATGTTTGATATTGGGGAATGCCATAGACAGTGCTAATAATTTCAGGGTAGCATGGTCTTATTTGTTTCCTTTTAGCTGGGCCTAGTGTTTCATGGAACTAAATAAAGAAAAGGAAAAAAAAATGGATGGACCATCATTTTGTGGGGTAGCTTTGGAAAAGTTGAGGCTTTGACTCTTAGGGTATTTCTGGGATATTAAAATGTATTTGGACAAGGCTTGCATTTGGGTGAGTGTTACATGTTACATACCATATCACATCTTTCTTTGATTATTTTTTATTTTTTAATTCTATTTTTTACCAGGGTTCACTGCATATAGCTTATCTTCTTGTTTCTTAGTTGAAAAATCTTATTCATATATTTTTCTTAGCTAATATTGTAAACTTACAGCGCATAAAATAAATCAAGTGAAAGTATAAAAGATAAACGTTAGATTTAACAAACATTTTGTAAATAGATGCAATAGATTAGTAGTGTGTAATTAATATTATTGGACCAAGAAGTTCACAGCATATATTAATATTACAAATAAAACATGTGTACATAAATTTCCATAATTTCTTTTTGGTCAATAAAATATTATATTTCAAAATTACATTCAAGACATTGTTAAAAAATATATGAGACTCTGACCTGCTCCAAACCTCATTTGCAAAATACTTTTGGTTTTTGGATCCTATTTGTACATGGTTTTATGGGTAAAGTGTGAAATGTGTAATGGAAGAAAATTAACAAAGGTAGCCGCGAGGTCACCTTATGAATGAGGAATACGAATGAAAAAGATGAAAACAAGTACCAAATTGTAATACAAGTTTATAATATGCCTCCACCTGTTAGAAATATTTGTTCCTTTTAATGGAATTCTTAGCATTGGCCATATCAGGAGAAAGAGAAAATTCTCCCTAATTGGTGTTGACTGTGCAAGAGGTGGAGGATATAGTGGGCCACTTGTTGTTGCATTGTCTAGTCATATCCAAATTGTGGTATCTTCTTCAGATGGTAGAGATGAGTTGGCAGATCTCAAGGACTGCAAATTAGATGTCTTAAGGTTGGTGCGGTGGATTTATGGAGCATGGGAGATGTGTAGGGATGCTTTGGGAGGATAGGAATATCTTCATATTCAGGGGAAAGAAACACCAATGCCCAAACTGAAGCATATTTTTTTAGTAGCTTTTTCTTCCTTCTTTTCTTTCTTTTTGTTCTTTCTTGTCTTTTCTTTTCTTATCTTGTACCAAGTGTTAGAAGTAAAAGAAAGGGGGATTCTTTCTTGGATTTCTTGAGGCTATGGATTGTGTGGTTTAGAGGCTTTTTTCTTTGTAGCTTTCCTTTTTGTGGTGCTTCAAAAGTTTAAAATATGCTTCATGATTATGTGGGTTGTGCTGTCTTGTTCTGCTGATTTTATTAGGTTTTTATCATATCAAAATAGCAAGCCTACTTTTAGAACCTTAATTTTGCAAAACTTGTTAACCATAAGAACAAGGTAGCTTGGTTAGGTCATCATGATGGCTGTCATGCATTATGTTTACAAGCAATGTAGACCACTGAGGAAAGCCTTTGTTGGATTACTTTCTTCGGTTATTGCTGATGATTCTATTAAGAAAGGATTTGTGACCCACATGCTTAAACTTTTATAACTTCACGAGCTCTTAATTTTTCTTTTCAGGAAAAATGTATTCTCTTTAGTGTGGGAAGCTTGTAAGGATTGCCTATATTTGCCATGATATTCTTAGAGACTAAGGGTAGTTGGGATGGGAGGTCATTGATATGTTTATACTTTCCATGTCCTTAGTTGTCTCCTTAGCATTTCTTTGCCTATTAAAAAATAAGACACTTTTAGTGGAAAGAGCTAGTCAGGGTACAAATAGGAAAAAAATGGTTTTCTTCTTCTCTTTAGTTGTGCTCATTTGTGACTGAATCTACAATATTCTTATTGATTATTGGCGTACATGTTAAGCAGCCACTTTCCTCTTTGGAACTGCATATTTGGATCATTATTTCAGTTATACCACACAGGCTTCCTATTGCATTGAGGATGAAAACATCTGCTCACTTTGTTCTTTGTGGATTGCATCCATCTATCTTCCCAGTTCTGCTATTTTAGCAATTGCTTTGTGTACACTCTACTTGTTGCATTTACTGAGCTCGTTATCATGCATTGCTATTCTGTTGGAAAATAATTTAAAATTTTATTTTGTAAAAGGTCTTTATTTATTTGCTCTAAATGTTTTTATTATAATGCATTCTGATGTGCATACTTTCTTCTTTTCCAGTTGTACATGTAGCTGTTGGTTTTGGTTTTGTTTTGTTTTGTTTTTTATTTTTTTCCCTTCCTTCTTTCTAGCTGCATTAATTATGTCTTGATTTACCAAAATTTATAGAATTAAATTTTG
This sequence comes from Vitis vinifera, assembly GCF_030704535.1. NCBI lineage: Eukaryota > Viridiplantae > Streptophyta > Magnoliopsida > Vitales > Vitaceae > Vitis > Vitis vinifera. The sequence continues at coordinate 19,844,050 of NC_081812.1, forward strand.
TTAATTAATGTACTTAAGATGCACACCTTTCTGAAAACTCAAGTGCTTGATTACTGATTGAAGGAATTTAAGGGAGATGTTTAAGATTGATGCCGCTGACTACATGATGTCCATTTGCGGAAATGATGCTCTGAGGGAACTTTCTTCTCCTGGGAAAAGTGGTAGTGTTTTCTTCCTGTCTCAAGATGATCATTTCATGATTAAGACTCTTCGAAAATCTGAAGTGAAGGTGTGCCATCTCTATTGGATCTTGTGCATTTATATTTGCTAGTTATGGATAAATTACATTCTGCGAAGGATCTGTTTTTTAATTTTTTTTTTTTTAAATTTTGGTGAAGCTTGTTCACAAGAACATTTTTCACAGAGCTTGTGCACACGAGCTTTGCAGAAATTACATTCTGCAAAGAGGTTTTTCCCCCCTCTTTTTAAAAATTTTGGTGGAGCTTGTTCAGGAAGTCCTTTTTTTTCTTGGAAATTGACAAAAAGGGAAGTGTATTAATAAAGGTGCCCACAAAAAATGGGATGCAATCATGAACACACAATGCATATGAACTTATGAACCATGCCTAGAGAAAAGAAAGCACAAGACACCAAGACTTTGTGAAATCCATTGTGTAAACAAAATCCCACAAAGAAGAAGAAAGAGTGTAGCCCCCCATTGGACCACAAAAAAAAGGTCCTTAAGAAACAAATTTTCAACTCCAAACTAGTACGTTCCACCCTTGCCAATATCCTGTTTTTGTGCTTTTCCAGACAGTCAAGAACAGAAAAATGAATCAGCCTCTAGACCATCTTACGGTAAGCACCCACGAAGCTCCATGCCAGCTAAGCAATGCCATTCTAACCTAATGCAGGAGGACCCAAGACACCACTATTTACAATGATGAGAACATGATTGGTAGACTAAGAATTCTGCCTGCAGAGACGACACCTGTCAACCAGCTCTCATCTTCTTCTTGTGAGATTATCCATGGTGAGGGTTTTCTCCCATGCTCCTTCTCAAAAAAAAAAATCAGCCTTAGAATTTCATATTAGCTTGGATGGGAGGGTCACTGCATCTCTCATATCCAAAGAAAAATAATAGCATCTGACTAAAAATGGATCTTTACTGTTACTCCCCATACCAGCTTGTCTATAAAATCATTGGAGATGAAGAGGTGCTTACCACCTGCAAAAAGTAGGTTCACAAGAGCCAGCTTCTGGTTGGAAGAATTCCTTTTGATCCTTGGATTCCAACAATCCTCATCCCAGAAAACCAGGAAACTAATCTTTTAATGGACCTTATCCACACTAGAGTTGTTTCAAAACCCCACTGACCATTTCCCACTGAAAAATGCATTATTCAGATAAAAAAAAAAAAAAAAATCATCCTTCCCCTTTGTATATCAATTTTCCTAAAAGCTTCAGTTTGGACCCACAATGTATATCATGCACTCTAACACCCACCCTCCCTTGTGTGCAGTCACATAACCCCACATGGGGAGACACATAATCCTGTGGGCAAACAACCTCAATCAACCTCCATAGATGTGAAGAATGTTCTAGAAGATAGGTGATAGCATTTGTACCCTTTCTTTGTTGGAGAGAGTAGCCAATAAAGATACACTTAAGGGCTCTAGGATCTAGCTTGCTGCTGTTTTGGTCATAGATATGAACATATGAGATACACTCAAACACTTCAAGAGGGAGTTGGTTGAAACCATTGAAGTTAGTAAAAAATTGTGAGAGGACAATCATTGGGGATCAATGATCCTGGACCCTAAAAGGCATTCTATTTATCAAGTTTGCTACTGTTAGAACAACTTCCCCCCAATAGGACTTAGGCATTTTACCATGGAATGGTAGGGCTCTTGTGACTTCTAACAAATGCCTATTTTTTCTTTCTACAACCCCAATTTGTTGCGGGGTATTAATGCTAGAGGATTGATGGATAATACCTTTTTCTTAGAAAAAAGGTGATAGAACTTGATTAAAGTATTCCCTCCCTTTGTCAGACTTGACAGCTTTTATTCTCACTCCAAAATGATTTTTAATCATTTTGTGTAATATAGGGAACACATTGCTCACATCAAACTTATTTTTTAGCGAATAAAGCCAAGTAACCCTAGTGCAATCATTTATGAATGATACAAACCATTTGGGATGAGAAATATTTGGAATTCTTGAAGGACTCCATACATTAGTATGAATCAAAGTAAATGGATGAAATTTTTTTTTATCATTCAATGGAAATGAGGTTCAATGGTGTTTAGCCAACTCACAGACTTCACAATGGAATGCGCTGACATCTAAGTTTTCAAATAGGGGAGGAAACATTTTTTTTAGCAAAAGAAAGGGTTGGATATCTCAATCTTCACACAACCAAATTTAGCCCTTATTAGATGAAATGCTTTCGGAGAGGTAGGAGAGTTGTAATCCCTGTTTCCACAACAAGGTTTAAGAAGGTAGAGTCCCTCTTGTTCGTTAGTATGCCCTGTCATCTTTCTAGTAGCTTGGTCTTGAAATACATACTGAGTCTGAAAAAATGTTACACGACATTTTAAATCTTTAGTGATTTCATAGACAAATAAAAAATTAACAGATAATCTTAGGACGTGTAATACTAATTTTAATGATGGAATGAGTGACAAATTTATTGTGCCTTGACTAGCCACTGTGGCCAATGTACCATCAACAACTTTAATCTTCCTATTTCCAGGATATGGACTGTAGGAAGAGAACCGATGGGAAGAGTTTGTCATATGGTCAGTAGCACCTGAGTTAATGACCCTGACCCTTAGAAAACAGTTTTCTGAGGCACTAAAAGGATGGGAATCTGAGAACTTGAGTATGCAAGGGGGCACGAGGCACTAGGATTATCCAATGATGATGTAAAAAGGCTTCGAAGCCTATCTCTCTCTTCTTTCTTGAATCCGCCAATCTCAGGGATGTTTAATCATTCTGATAAGAGGATTGAGTTTTTGCTTGAAGCTTTCGAGATGTCTCTTTAGCATGCCTCGGTTTCTTACAGTAGCTGCACCACAAACCATCCTTATTAGTGAATGGTTTGTGAGTTTCTGCCTTCTCAAGTTCTGCCACATACCTGGTGGAATTATTCTGCACCCCAGGATCAATCATTGATGCTCCACATACCCTCTGGTTACTCACCTTAGAATATTCTAACATGGTTGAATGCAAAACAACTCGAGGTTGTTTTTCAAATCAAGCTGGTTCTTTGTTGTTGGCAGGAAAACACTAGCAGTTGCAAAACTTCTTGAACCCAAACGGTTATTCAGAAAAAACATCTAAAGCTCTAGTACCATGTAGAACTAACAATTTTCCTAAAAGCTTAAGTTTGTAGGATTTAAGCCTATAATGTATATCATGCACTCTACCACCCCTTTTAATTGCCTTCCATAAGCTGAATCAAGAGCTTCTCTAGCACCAACCCTCTTCCATTTCCCCATATTTTCCCATGATTAATTTTCTCCAAGGTTTGTCATGCTTTTCTGTGAATCTCCAAAGCCATGTACTAAGTAATGCTTTATTGAGAGGCCCTAGTCTCCTAATCCTAGATCCCCACAAGATTTTTTAAAACAAACAACAGGACCACCTAACTCAATGAATCTTCTTGTCCAAGTGACCTCCAGATGGCAGAATATCCCTTTTTATCCATTCTATTCTCTTCTCACCTTTCTAGGGATTCCAAGGCTGACAAAAAGTAAATTGGTAAGCTAGAAAGGTACTCCTCAAAATCGTAAGTCTCTTTTTTGAAAGATATTGTCATTTTCAAGAAAAAACCTTCTTTTGAATATTTCCATAATTGAATCCCTCATTGAATAAGACTTAAAAAAACACCCAAAGAAAAACCTGGATGAATTTTAAGTTTGAACTATATAAATATAACTCTAGGCTTTCTTTGTACAAGGATGGGACCTTTTTTTCCCTTACCCTCTTTCAGCTTCATATAGTGAGGTAGACATGCTTGAACACTATTTGCATGCTTGACATGGGACATGAATCCTTTTTTTTTTTTTTTTTTTTTGATAGGAAACGACAAATGGATATATTGATAGAAAAAAGAAGTACAAGAGAAGGATGATGAATCCTCCCACCAAAGAAAACTAAACTACAATAATACAAAAACGGGAAAATACAAAGAAAAAACGAACAAACTCTCTAGATTAGACCAATCCATTGGAATTACACACCGCTAGTCAATCAAGTTGTAACACGTTAAGGGAAATCCCCTTAAAAACCTTGGAACAAAAAGCCCAAAGAAAAACAAGGAAATGAATAGAGTCCCAAAGATTCTCTGAATTCCTTGCTTTATCCCAAAAAATCCTCGCATTTCTTTCCCACCACACAATCCAAATTAAATCAATGCATGCAGCTTACCACAAAACTATCCCTCTCTTAGATAAACTGAAACCATTATAATTGATGGACAACATGTCGGAAATGCTCCTCAAGGGAACCCAATCTGTCTTGGCTAACTGAAATAATTTGTGCCACAACCCCATCGTCAAAGAATAATGAAGGAAAAGATGATCTGTTGATTCTCCATGCTTCATGCACAGTTTACAAATATCAGAACTAAGAGCTTTGTAGGGTCTCCTCAATTGTTACAAGTCATTAGTATTTACCTTCTTATGTGCCACTAACCAGACAAAGGACTTGACTTTGAAAGGAACTTGAGAATTTCAAACGAACTTAGTAGAGAAAACTGAAGTAGAACAAGAAAATTGGGATAAGGCAAGAAAGAAAGATTTGACTGTAAAAAGCCCTGAAGAAGATAAAGACCAGGATCTCGCATCTAAACCCGAAGGTAAAAAATGCAAACCATCAAGTGACCGCATGAGGCTTTCTAAATCTTCTATCTCAGAATCGGAAAGGTTACGATGGAAATTAAAGTTCCAAGAAAAGGAACGAGTAGAACCGAGAATTGAAGAAATAGGAATATTTTTATCCGTGACTACTCTAAATAGTTTTGGATATTGGGATCCCAAAGGTGGGTCCCCCCACCAAAAGTCTTCTCAGAACCGAATTCTTTCCCTATCTCCTACCACAAACCGAGTAAACTTGGAAAACTCCTGAAAGACTTGTACAATAGCCTTCCAAGGATAACGATGTGACCATCTGACTATAGTGTTGGCATCCCAACCATTAGAGTGTGATCCATAAATGCTTAAAATAACCTGATGCTATAGAGTTGAACCTTCTCTAGGGTACGTCCACAACCATTTCCCTAAGAGAATGAGATTCCTTAGAGAAATCTTCCCAAATCCCAATCCCCCTTTTGCCTTTGGATTACACACTACATCCCAACTAACAATATGATCTCTTTTACCTTCCCTAACCCCTGACCATAAAAAATCCCTTTGCAATCTCTCAATTTTTGCAGCCACTAAAGCGGGTATCTTAAACAAGGAAATGAAGTAGCAAGGCATGTGGGTGAGGCAAGATTGGATAAGGGTTATCCTACCTCCAAAAGATAAATAAGCCTTTTGCTACCCATCTAATCTTCTCGAGATCCTCTCAATCACTGGATCCCAAAAGCCACAAGCCTTGGGATTCATTCCCAAAGGAAGACCCAGGTAGAGTATAAACCACCCAGAAGCCTTGCAATCAAGCAACTCGGCCAACCTAAAAAGATGATTTTGTTCAAGATTGATGCCATAAATATTACTCTTCTCAAGGTTAACCTTAAGCCCAGAAATATGGCCAAACACTAGCAATAAATTATTGAGAGTCTGCAATTCTTCCTCACTAGTGTTAGAAAAGAAAACGGTATCATCTGCAAATTGCAGATGAGACACCCTTGTTCTGTTCCTACCCACCCTGAAACCCTCCAACAAATTTCTTTCCTCTACTCTCAATAACATCCTGCTCAGTACATCTGCGACTAAAGTAAACAAAAAATGGGATAAAGGGTTGCCTTGTCTTAAGCCTCTAGAAGCCTTGATCCACCCTTTACCGTTTCTATTCACTAAGACTGCATAAGATACCGTAGACAAACAACCTCTCATCCATTTCCTTCATCTAGGACTAAACCCCTTCTTCTCCAACACATTATCCAAAAAATCTCAACTCACATGGTCGTAATTCTTTTCAAAGTCAATTTTGAATATGACTCATTTCTCCCCTGATCGTCTTTTCTCATTCACTATCTCATTGGCTATGAGAACTGCATCCAAAATTTGTTTTCTTTAAACAAAAGCGCCTTGAGTAGAATGGATAGTTTCGTGTAGTACCCCTCTTAGACGCCTTGATAGCACTTTGGCTATTATCTTGTAAAGACTAGTGATCAAGCTAATAAGTCTAAAGTTTGAGATTTTCTTTGTCATGCTTTTTTTGGGCAATAGAACTATGAAGGAGGCATTAGTGCTTTGATTGATAATCCCACTCCGGTGAAACTCAACAAACACTCTCACTAAATCTTCCTTGATCACATCCCAACAATCTTGAAACAGTGCAATGGTAAAGCAATCAGGCCCCGGCGTCTTATCCCTATCCAACTGAAAAATGGCCTTAGAAATCTCTTCTTCAGTAAAAGATGCACTCTTTTCAGATATAGGTCTAAACCTTCAACTCTCCAAGACTCTCCAGTAGGACTCGCGTAGAGCTTTTCAAAGTAAAGTAAAATCTCCTCTGTGATGCTCTCGGAGTTATTCAACACTAAGCCTCTTTGCCTTTTCACAATTATTGGATCTTATTAGTTATTGCCTAAATTATAACAACTTGCTCCCTTCCATATAGATATTGTTTGTTTTAGTCCCAATGGACCCTTACAACTTTAAAACGTGTCTACATGGTTAAGTGGAGTTCATACATATATAGTATCAAGAATAGTTTCCTTTATTTGATTTGAAGAATAAGTTCTTGACACTATATATGTGGCGAATTTCTCTTTATCATGTAGACATGTTTTAAAGTCATGAAATCTTATTGGGACTAAAGTAGATAATATCTAGACAAGAAGAAGTGAGTAGTTTTGAAATGGTACCAAAGTCAATCCTTGACCTCCATGCGAGCCTTTTTTATCTAGTCCTGTAAAGAATGTTTGTCCGTTTAAGTGGCGCCGAGTCCTGTAGGATACAATGGGGACATTGTGTTTACATGGGAGTGATTGTGATATCTCACATTGGTTAGGGGAAAATATTCATGGAATTATATATATAATGAATTCCTTTTAACCATATAGAAGTGTTTTAAAGCCGTGAGGGTTTATTGGGTTAAAAACTAACAATATTTACATGGAAGGGAGTGAGACGTTAAAAATGGTATCAGAGTTGATCCTCAACCCTAATGTGAGCCTTTGTTTGTTTAGGCTTGCAAAGCATAGAACACAATGAGGGTGTTATTTCTACATGAGGGGGTGATTGTAATATCCTACATCGAATGGAGGAATAAGTTTCCGACACTATATATGTGGTGAACTTCTCTTAATCAAGTAAATTTGTTTGAAAATCATGAGGGCCCATTGGGCCTAGAATGGGCAATATCTACATGGGAGTGAGCTGTTTGTTATTGTAGAGAATGGGAATATAGACATCATAGATCCTTGCTTGCATACACATCCAATTTTATTGTAAAGAAATGAGGATCTTATTGTAGAAAATGGGAAACATGGGGTAATTTTCTTCAAATAATTGTCATAGTTGGTGTATGAAAAAACCTCCTGAAGCAAAATAATGAGGCAAATGGTAGGGATGGCGCTTTTATGTTAGTGTGAATTAAATAGTTTACCACCTCTTGAATTTGTCTTAGAAGGACTATAGCAACATGGCTACCTAGAGTGATGGTGTGTCCTTTATCTTGGAACTAATCTTGGTTATTTGTGAATCCTCTAGAAAATCATTGTGGCTTACTTCTTTGGACAAATTTAGGAGAACATTTCTAGAATGTTAAAATAGATACATATTTAGATTTTGTTTACGATTATGAATGCTAGCTGTAATGCTGCTAGTTTCTTTCTGAATGAAAACCTTAAGAAATATAATTTGAAATGTTGATCATAGTTCTTAACTTTCTCAAAATTTCTTAAATAATTGGTTAAATCCAACTCTACAGGGCTTGAAATTTGACCTTTTGTCAAAGTTTAAACCTATTATAATTTTTGCCTACTTTTCTCATTTTGGCTTTAAATTTCCATAAAATTTTACTAGTCACAGTTGGAGGCTTGACTCATGCGGTAAAGGGTTGGGGAGGGTTGTGAGAGGTTCCAAGTTCAAGTCTGAATGGGGACAAACACTTACCTATAAAAAAACTGATGGCCACTCAGTGCAAAATAAGAGTTTTGAACCTTGGCAAATAGATAAAGGGAGGGTGAGTATGAAAAGATGCATAATGCAGTGTGACTTTACATAAATTTTGGGTGATGCAGAAATGGCACATCATCTCCACTCAACTATGACACACACCTGCCAAAAAGTGGGGATAAATAAAGAGTTTATCTTGTTAGATGCTGCA